>NW_024040152.1:2767657-2800049 GCF_014851395.1 Micropterus salmoides | reverse complement strand
ACGCTGCATGCAGCTTTAATTTTTATTATATATGAATATATATACTCAGTGATGATGGTTTATATAATGTATATATAATATATCTGATATTAGTGTTTAACCTATTTTTGGATTCTTGGAATGTCCTAACTTTTTCCCCGTATACAGCGCCCACGTATACACAAAAAACAATAAGCCTCTAATCTTTGTCCAGCCCATCAGGTTGTTCTCAGACTCATTTGAATGTTCACTTACAGCAATAGGATGTTAGTTTTCAAATACATTTACATTGTACAGCGCCCATGTCAAGACACTTTTCAGATGCGGCATGTCTAAACTGTACTCTTAATAATATTACACTGTAAAGTACATTATTATTTGTAGGTGTGTGCAACCGTCTGCAGCAGTGGTTCTTAAACTTTCACATCAAGGACCCCCAAATGTACACAGATTAGTCCACAGACCCCCATATGATAGGAATTTTTTGCATTTAGATGTTTTATTACAGAAAGTGTATGAAAACAATGACCAATGATCGTTATGTTACTGTATGGATGGAATTATAGAGAAAATAAATGATTGCCCTTTTTTGCTGGGAACCCCCTGGAACCATCCTCAAGGGGGGTGATGGCAACCATGTTGCCATCATCAGTGACGTGCAGACTGAGCCTGCTGGTAGTTACCTGACTAAACATTTGTTCTAGATAATTGACTCTGGAGCTCAGGAGCTTCAGTTCAACCAGCCGGTTCTCATGTGCAGTGATGACGGACTCAGATGTTTGGTAGCAGAAGCAACATTAAAGCTTTGGAAAAAGTGAGAGGAAACTTACGTCATCATACTGAAATGTGGCATTGCCAGTTTGAGTTGTGTCTCTCCTTCGGAACTGGTCTGAAACACACACACACACACACACACATTAAAACATCCTACTTGATGAACATTTTAAAAACTTTTAAATGCTTTTCTAATCTTGTTTGGTCACATCTTATCTTTATCTTGAAGTTAACATTTGTTTCATTCAGAAAAAATAAAGAAGTAGAAGAAAGGTCCTCTGTCAAAAACGGACAAGCTGAGCTACAGGAGATCCAACAGTAAAAAAGGCAATGTGTTGAAATAGCGATATATCTACTAAATAAAGCTCTCAATGAGCTGCCAGTGTTAGTTCTGTTAATGTTTGAGTAGTGGAGTTATTGTCCTTTTCTTTTTAATGCTGTCTCAGATTCATGCTTTCCTCAGCCCACTCACCGGTCAGCGCTCTGAGTCTTACACAACAGCTCATGAAATCATCAAAGGTGATTCTGCTGTTTGTGCTGTAGCGCCACATGATGCTTTTCATGGCCTGAGGACTCAGATTATAACCTGCAGAGGAACACTACATCTTTACATAGATGGCATTAACTTCTTACAATGAGAAAACTCACCTAACATTTGCTTCAGAGTGATTCACACTTGGGCCCCAAGTGTCCATGGGCCCCTGCCCAGAATGCCCAATTAACCGTTTATTTATCTATGTCTGTTTATTTATGTCTGATGCGGAGTTGAGATTAATTGATAAGACACACAAAACATAGCTTTTGAAATGTGGGGGGGACATGTCCATGTATAATGGCTCCTACACGTATGCTTTACATTTCCAACAAGGTCACATATAACTTCAAATGAGCTATTTCTTTTCTAGCATAACTTGACCTTTTCAGCTCATAGAGGAAACTTTCCATACTCATACCTTCTTTTGCTGTTATGATCAATCATCTGAACAAAAACTTTAAATCACGTCTTATTTTCATGGGAAAGGGAATGTAGGAATCATGTCTGCCAGCAATCAGCACTTATGATTTTTTTTCTTACTAATGCTTTGCAGACGATATACAACTCTACCTATCCTTCCTGACAGATTGTCTCGGCACGGATCACGGACGGACTCTTGTATATATATCTGCATGGATAAAGGCCACCTTCAACTAAACTCCTCTAAGTCTGAACTCTTGGTCATTCCAGTCTAGCAATCTATCCACCATAACATCAAACTACAAATTGACTCCTCAACCATCACTCCAACCAAGGTGGTGAGAAACTTGGGTGTCATGAATGATGACCAGCTGTCCTTTTCAGACCATGTTGCTGCTGTGTCTCGGTCGTGCCGCTTTGCTCTATACAACATCAGAAAAATCAGGCCCTACATCACTCAGTACGCCACCCAGCTTCTGGCTTCATGGTTACCTCTCGCCTCGACTATTGAAATTCCCTCCTAGCAGGTCTTTCAGCTTGTGCAGTGAAACCCCTACTAATGGTTCAGAACGCAGCAGCGCGTCTGATTTTTGATTACCCCAAAAGGACCCATGTCACTCCATTACTGAGTGACCTCCACTGGCTCCCCATGGCGTCCAGAATCATATTCAATGCACTAATGCTGCATATAGAGTGACTACTGGGTCTGCACCCATCTACCTAAAGTCAAAGATTATATCCAGTGCTACAAGATTACGTTCCTTCTCGGCCACTGTGCTCCTCCATTGAACGCTGCCTGGCTTTGCCATCTCTACACACAAAGCAGTCTCAGTCCGTGTTCTAATCGGTGACACCACGATGGTGGAACGAGCTACCACACGCCATCAGAGCAGGGCGTCCCTTTCTAACTTCAAGAAGCTCTTGAAAACTCATCTCTTCAGAGAACACTTTCTCTTACAACACCTCTAACTCCTAACCTCTAGCATGCACTTCCTGTGCTCCTCTTCTTCTATCTCATTACAATTCTTTTGTATTGATTGCAGTGTTGTAGATCTCTTAATGTATTTATGCTCTGTTGATGCTTGTATGTTTTTCCTCAATTGTAAGTCACTTTGGATAAAAGCGTCTGCCAAATGACTAAATGTAGTACACATATTGACTAAATTGCAAAGTCTTCAGAGTCAACCTCTGTTAGATCAAATTTAATTATGGGTAAACATTACATATTAATAAGAGCCAAGTCCAGTTGCCCTTGACTTTAACCTTCGTTGGATAACTATGACCTGGATGACTGAGAATCTTCACAGACATTAATAAGAGCCTCACTTTCATCTCACTGTCATTTTTAAATTGCAAACACAAAACAGAAGGTGTCTCATGTACTAATCAAACATCTTGCATCCAGCCCATACAACCACTTATTCAAAATAAATGTTCTTTTTAACATTTCTGAATGAAATTCTTAGCCGTGAATAAACAGAGAGGTTAAAGGCAGGGTAGGCAAGTTGCTTCTAAAACACTTTTGTCATATTTGTTGAAACTGTCTATATACACCAATGCATATTAAAAGGTTTGGTGCTCTGAAAAAGAGAGTATAAAAATCGGCTGCCTCTAGTCCTCTCAGGGCCACTCGTTCTATTTGGAACCGAATTCAATGATTAGCTTGGTGACTGTCTCTCCCTCACTGCCATGGCTACCAGCCCTGCTGCTACAGGAGCTGCCCCCATGCGCGCGCACCCGGTCAGCTCTCAGACTCAATAAGGTCCGGCTGCGGACTGTAGCACCGCTCACGCCACGCCCCTCGCTCACACCACATTGGGGTTAATAGCCACATTTAAAACCTGCATGTACCGACAGTAACGTAACTCATGCATGTCAGAAACAGTTGGCCTAATATAGCTAACTTGGTAATGTTATCATATCTTACCTGCTGTACTGTCCGCTGCTTTCTCGTCACATGGATAGCATTCCTTTCACTGTTGACTTTGTGTGTAAGGCCACATGGACAGAAATGCTGTACACTTTTAGTTATGGTATTATAAATGATAGTCCTCCCTCCAGCCCTGCTCACTTCCTCTGCTTGCTTTCATGGCAGTGTGCTGGCAGTCAGAGCTCCCCCTGCAGTCCATAAAGTGCCTCTGCGCCTCAGCCCTTCCAAACGGCCTTTGGGTCACGCCTCCTCATTTGCATACACCACTCAGTCCCCGAACCCCAAATCCCCAATCCTAAATGCCTAAATGACTAAATGCCCAATCCTAAATACCAAATTCATTTCTTTCATTCGTTTTTTGATTTCGACTTTTAGTTTTAGTTCTGACCAAATAATCCCTCCATACAAGAGAGTTGGAGTCGTAAATCAGTAAAGTTCCATGTCGTTTGGTGTGAAAAACGTTCAATGAGCTACATCTCTCGTCTCGCACAACATACGTCGCCAACATGTTCAACCAATCCGTTCTCACTCCCTGACTCGTCACATATGGACGCATGGTCAAGACACGGACTTTGAACCAGGAGACCTGTGTTTTTGTGTGAAACAAAAAGCAAACATTAAATATTTTTATTGAAGTTACGTGAGTTACGTAAATTGCATAAGTTACGGAAATGATGTAAGTTAACTTAATGTGTTAACTGACCTACGTAGTTATTTTAACCCAAACCATGATCTTGATGATACTTTTTGTGCCCAAACCTTACCAAATTGCAACGTTTCGAAACGCTCGCGTGTTATTTTGAAAGTCTCACAGGATATTGCATATTTATTGTTGCTAACTTTACTGGACGTTGCATATTTGTTGTGTGTTGCTAACTTGACCGCGGAACCTTAAACGTCAAAAAAATGATGCAAAAGGGCTACCCAGGGCGCAAATTTGTGAATCCTACTATGGTGAGGGCAAGTCCTGCCCTCCTGTGCCTCTGATTTGCTCAGCGCAACGATGACGTTTACACAGCCCAACCAGGGGGCAGAAACCTCGAGCAGAACCATGGAAGTTTTTCCTTGCCTCTGTCGCCTAGTGCTTGCTCTTGGTGGGAACTGTAGGGTTTCTGTAAATAACATCACAGAGTACAGTCTAGACCTGCTCTTTTATAAAAAGAGCTGTGAGATAACTGTTGTTGTGATTTGGTGCTATATAAATAAAATTTAATTGAAAATAGAATCTACCCCAATAGTGGGGTAGGTTGTAACAAGGGAACACATTGCAGCGGTCGTCTTAGGTGCATGTGTTCACTCGCACAGACTTCACTTGGTTAAAAACTTAAAATCACGTTAACAAGCAAGCTCACCTGCCGCCGTCATAACTGGACACGGGTGGAAAAATACTGGAAAAAGATGACAGCGTAGTCTGCCGAAGCCTCCCTCTACTGCTTGTCTGGGTGGGTGATTTGCAGGCTGATCAACATCCCACCCCTCCTGTGACCCATGGTTTGCATGTCAGGGGTATTCAGAGCCAGTGAGCAACGGACCTTTAAAATAATTATAGATATTTTAAAAACTGTTAAAATAATTGCCGGCGTTAATTAGGTTAATGCTTTAACACGATAATAATAATATAATAATATAATAATATAACGTGCCCAGCCCTAATATTATGGACGACGTTAGGCCTATTTTAGGGGGGCTGAAGCCACCCTAACATGGTCCTAAGCCCCCTATTAGCTTTAGATTGTTTTTTTCTTTTAGATTTTTTTTTACAGTGCAGACGTGTACTCAACAAAGAGAAGAAAGAATATTGATAAAGTAATACAAATACAATTGGTATTTATTGGCTTAAAATAATACTTCTGGTTGTTTCCTCTGCTGTCGGATTTGTGCCATTTTAGTCAAACAAAACTTCTCAGTTATCAAACAAAAATATGACTTTGAGAGAGAATAAAACTAACTCGAGCAAAAAAAGGTCAAGTCAAAAGTAAAACTCATTTCTTGCAAACACACTTTTGGTCTTTTACTTTTTTGATAAAATATCTGTTTGTTTACAGCTCCCTCAACTGCTTTCTCACTGATCAGACTTTTGCTGTCCCTTTCAGCTTCGTGCTCACGCTGCCAGCTCTCTCCTTTTGCGCTGCCTGACTTTTTGTTTGCAGTTCTGACACAAATGTCTCACGTGAGCGGGCTTTTTCAGGGATGCGTCGCCGTTGGCTGGTGAGTTTTTGAGTGACAGCTCAGTGCCCTGGAGGTTGTTCAGTGCAATAAGCACGAGCTTCAGTTTTGGCGGACACAGACAGCTATACTACTGGAACGATTGCTACAAGATTAAAAAGTCTAAGTATTGATCATATATTTTGTTTAAACTAGGTGTTTGTTGTTTTGTTTTAAGTTAAGTTAGAAGTAAAGATATGACTTGCTATTTAACTAACCAATTATATTAGCTAACGATTGCTAGCTAAAACCATAGACTGTATATAAGAAATGGACATAGTCATCGTGACGTGGCCATGTTAAGTTTTTGCAACCAGGAAGTGCCTGGAAGTGACGATACGGCGGAGCTAGCTAGCTTGCTTAGCTAGGTCCAACACCACGCTCTGTTTTGTTTTTAGCTGATGTGAACATGATAAGCCACAGGAATGTGAAAAGGAGCGACTCTAACAAGTCATGCTTTTGTGGGCTGAAAGAATGTTTCATTATAAACTGTGTTTTGTTTGGTTTAAATAATAGTCCTTGTTAAGTTGGTAGTGGCATTTGCCTCTTAGTTTTAGTAATAATTATCATGTTATTCTTTAGTGAAGTTTGAAAACTAGAGAATCATAAGAAAAGTAATCTTGAAGAGTTTCCTCATTTCTCATTTTTTCTCCTGAGCAAAACCATGTAACCATAAATTTTATACTGGAAATACACTCACCTAAAGGATTATTAGGAACACCTGTTCAATTTCTCATTAATGCAATTATCTAATCAACCAATCACTGGGCAGTTGCTTCAATGCATTTAGGGGTGTGGTCCTGGTCAAGACAATCTCCTGAACTCCAAACTGAATGTCAGAATGGGAAAGAAAGGTGATTTAAGCAATTTTGAGCGTGGCATGGTTGTTGGTGCCAGACGGGCCGGTCTGAGTATTTCACAATCTGCTCAGTTACTGGGATTTTCACGCACAACCATTTCTAGGGTTTACAAAGAATCCATCCAGTATGCGGCAGTCCTGTGGGCGAAAATGCCTCGTTGATGCTAGAGGTCAGAGGAGAATGGGCCGACTGATTCAAGCTGAGCAACTTTGACTGAAATAACCACTAGCTACAACC
Source organism: Micropterus salmoides (assembly GCF_014851395.1). NCBI lineage: Eukaryota > Metazoa > Chordata > Actinopteri > Centrarchiformes > Centrarchidae > Micropterus > Micropterus salmoides. The sequence continues at coordinate 2,793,109 of NW_024040152.1, read as the reverse complement.
GAGGTATGCAGCAAAGCATTTGTGAAGCTACAACACGCACAACCTTGAGGCAGATGGGCTACAACAGCAGAAGACCCCACCGGGTACCACTCATCTCCATTACAAATAGGAAAAAGAGGCTACAATTTGCAAGAGCTCACCAAAATTGGAGAGTTGAAGACTGGAAAAATGTTGCCTGGTCTGATGAGTCTCGATTTCTGTTGAGACATTCAGATGGTAGAGTCAGAATTTGGCGTAAACAGAATGAGAACATGGATCCATCATGCCTTGTTACCACTGTGCAGGCTGGTGGTGGTGTAATGGTGTGGGGGATGTTTTCTTGGTACACTTTAGGCCCCTTAGTGCCAATTGGGCATGGTTTAAATGCCACGGCCTACCTGAGCATTGTTTCTGACCATGTCCATCCCTTTATGGCCACCATGTACCCATCCTCTGATGGCTACTTCCAGCAGGATAATGCACCATGTCACAAAGCTCCAATCATTTCAAATTGGTTTCTTGAACATGACAATGAGTTGACTGTACTAAAATGGCCCCCACAGTCACCAGATCTCAACCCAATAGAGCATCTTTGGGATGTGGTGGAACGGGAGATTCGTGCCCTGGATGTCCATCCCACAAATCTCCATCAACTGCAAGATGCTATCCTATCAATATGGGCCAACATTTCTAAAGAATGCTTTCAGCACCTTGTTGAATCAATGCCACGTAGAATTAAGGCAGTTCTGAAGGCGAAAGGGGTCAAACACAATATTAGTATGGTGTTCCTAATCCTTTAGGTGAGTGTATGTAGTTAAGCTGTTTTAAGCCTACTGTTAAGTATTATAACAATTAAGAAACAGTTAACCCTCTAGTGTTTGATCTTGTTTTCCTTGCCTTTATATAAATGTGTAGAATTAAGTATTTTTCAAATGTTGATGTTGTGGAGAAAAGATTAATTGAAAACACACGCAAATATACTTTCGTCTATTTAATGTTAAAACTTCGAGACTCAAAGGTTACACCCCCAGTGAAACCCCACTCCAAAATGACATGACAACGTCCCAAAAAGAGAATAGATAAAAGACCCGGTCATCCTTTGTCTCGCTCTCTTGTAACCTCTCTTGTAATTCCGATCTTGTTTGTCGTACTTTCAACTTCCTTCCAGACGACCTGAGAAAGCTCCGTATTTCTGATTCCCCTTTTTCTTGGCGGGAGATTTGATTTTGATATTTGTTTGGAGCTGCCTGGGAAGAAACTTTCCCCAGACTTTGTTAAACTCAGCAACGTCAACTAGCCTAAATTCCCTGGGCCTCACGAAACTACAGTGAATGTAAGAGTCTTATTTGATTTTGTTTTAACGTTGTCTGACCGTTTTACTCAGAAACCCGGAAAGTTCTTTCAATCCTCATCATGGGCTGAACTAAGCCGCTGCTCCAACGACAGAATTGGAGTGTGTTCCACTGAGCTGTTGCGACACCAAAGCTGTAGAGCACCAAGCCAGGGATGACCGTGTCTTTCCCACAACCTCCAGCCAGTCAAGGACTCCGGACAATCCATCACTTGCTTGAGGAGTCGGGTCGCATGCCAAGCACCTGAAGGCCTGACCAAACAACGAGCCAGCCGACTGTGAGTCTTGACCACCGACAAAATAAGGCTTCAACAAACTACATTCTGTGACTGGTTGGTGTACTATAGTTGGTCCCAATCCTTTAGAAATCCCTAGTTTATTTAAACTCCATTAGCAACATAACTCACGATTTGTTCCCTCACTCCCTTAAAATTCTCCCTCCAATACCTGATACTGAAATTTCATTGAGCCTATTATCCTGATTTTGGTCTTACTGCGTATTCTGTTCATTACTGGTTCTGTTTTCATGTTTGACTGTTATTCCTGTAATATTCCTGTAATATTCCCATTTACTCACACTGTTGTATTCCCTTTAGTTAGTCAATAAATTTCACCTTGATGACAGTGATTTCTGTGTGTACTGTAGCGTCCTCGGTCCCTGTACAGAGGATTCGCCCTGACTGAGACTGACTAATTGAGTAACCCAACAATTTTGCATTTTTTAATCATTAACAAAAATTTGTACATTTAAGCTATACTCAAGGTCCATAAAGCCTTGAGCGGACAGCATATCTTTAGGTGGTGCCTCTGGAAACGAGTGTATGAATGAATATTTCAAATATTAATAATAACTTTATTAACATTGGCCCACGTAGGTACACTACAATAAATAAAGTTTACTTACTTACTATGTATAAAGGATTGGGGAGACAGAATTCTATATCATTAGGTCGCATCACTGTGACACTTTTTGTTTTCTTCAACAATCTCTTCTTGAGAAACCACCAATCCCTCCAAATATTACAATATTAAATCTGAGGAGAAGAAAGTACATATTTTTTCAGACATATGATTGGGGATTAGGACTAAATTACAAGAAAATATGTGTGTAGATTATCATATGCAATGGCCTTGAGTCATTCAACCCAGCTGAATACCGATGGGAGATTTTGGACCTATGTGAGACAGCACTCTGCACCACCATCATCCAAACATCAAGTGAGGAAATATCTTGTAAGAATGATGTTCATAGCCTTGTACAATTTTTGCTAAGGAGCACTGAAGCTGTTAAACATCTTACTGGTTTATTCATCATCCTTCTGTATCTATCTTTTGTTGTTCTTAAGGATAAACTGTATTCATTGCGTGAATATTGCTGATCCATTTGATTTAAATTATTTAGGGAAGTACAACTACAATGCTCAAATGCAAATTCCTCACTTAATATTTCCACTGAACAAATTAATTCCAGGGAACAAAAAAGGCCACCTTCATGACCACTAGATGGACACTGGCTGCATCAACGACTTCTCTATAGCAAAAGAAAAACTGGCATTGGCCATCAACACAGTGGCTACCAAAACCACAGAGAAAACTCACACACTTAATGGTCTCCACTATTGCATTAAAATATCAAGAGTCGTATCATCACGGCCAAAAGCTCCATGCATAGTAGCCTTCACCCTATGTCACTGCATACGATAGCCTCTGGCTAATAGCTCACCTTTCACCATTCTATTGCCAGCATTGGGCATTCTTGATTTTATGGATCTTACAACATGATCAAGTTCATCATCAGATATTTCGGAATAGCATCCATGAACAGAGGTCATGTTCTTTCATCCGCCTGTTAAGATTTCTTCTTGAAACACCATACAACTTTGCTAACTGTTCTAAGGGAAGTGCAGTGGAAAGGAGACTTAAGATCATCAGCATCAATTTCCAGGCGTGGCTGTCCCAGCTTCCCCACAGTGGCTGTTACAATGTCTGACACATTAACTGATGCTGCTTCAGCAGATTGAACAGACATGCTAAGGGTGTTGATCAACTCCTGTAGACTGTTAATGAGCTCCAGTGGGAGGTTAAGGTGATGTGATGCCATTGTAGCCAAGGAAAGCTCTTGTTGAGCTATGTCCAGGAGATAATCAAAATCTAGAGATTCATTCCTGAGTATCAAGCTGAATCTTGCTTGAATCCTCTGCAAGATTTCTTCCCGTACTCGCTCCTGCAGGCAGACATTGCCATGTCAGCACAAAGTAACCTTGCTGTCTAAACACATTTTATTACAAGATCCTGAAACGCTAATACTACAACAGCCAGTGTAATTATTATATACTGCTACATGTATTTGGATTTCAGTAGAAAACCATCAATAATCCAATGGTTTTCTTTTTAAACGGCATTGGAATTGAATACAAAGAAAGCAAATCTTGTAAATTGAAAATGTCTGCAAATCGGGCTGGGACTTTGCGGCATTAGTCATTGTGGTGTACTGGCTGACCATTTCCTGGACTACCTGGGACTGCATTGTAGGTCTGCTTGGGTCAGGTACCACAATGTTACATTGTTCTACAGAGAGAAGGCAAATTGGCTGCTTTTGAAGAAATGCTAACATCCATGCACTTACACGCATCTGTTTGGCTGGCTGGCACACACAAGCGCGTCTGCACGCGCGCACACAGTCAGGCTAACGTTTTAGCTAGCAATCGTTAGCTAATGTAATTGGTTAGGTAAAAGCTAACATAAATAGCAAGTCATATCTTTACTTCTAACTTAACTTAAAACAAAACAACAAACGCCTACTTTAAACAAAATATATGATATACTTACACTTTTTAATCTTGTAGCAATCGAGTTCCAATGGTTCCAAAGCTGTCTATAGCTGTCTGTGTACCCCTGGAAAAGCCCGCCCATGCGAGACGTTTGTATCAGAACTGCAGTCAGGCAGCGCAAAGGAGAGAGCTGGCTGCGTGAGCGCAAAGCAGACAGGGAGAGCAAAAGTCTGATCAGTGAGCGGCAGAGGGAGCTATAAACAGAGCCGGCCCTAGGCCTTCAGGGGCCCTAATCAAAATTTGGTTGGAGATCCCCTCTGACTGTCGGGTGTTAAATAAGACCCGACAAATCTTTATTCTCTCTCAAATTCATATTTTTGTTTGATATCTGAGAAGTTTTGTTTTACTAAAATGGCACAAATCTGATTCCATAGACCCTGAGGGAGGCTGCCTTTCATTGCTGCTCTGCTGAGCTGCCCAGCAACGTTCCTACACACAGAGACACAGACATGGTGAAGGAAGATTGAAAACGGAGAAGATCAACTCTAAAACGCAGATATAATGCTGTTGTGGACGGAGATCGTATTCATTTTAATTCTCCAGTTGTAAACTGAAACGGAGTAGTGTGGATGGGGCCACAGAGTGAAACCAGTTGTTGTTAGTGACTGTTAATTGCTGAACTTAAGCTACATTTACTTGAGATAAAGGAAAGGGGATATATTAGTTGGCTATGGAAAACACTCGTGTTGAAATGTGAGTGCCATTAATATTGCCTGTCTCTAGTAGCCTATTTCTCTAACAATATCAGACTCCACAGAATGTTGTTGTCAGTGAAAACTAAATGTCAGTGTCCCTGTTAATGCTATTGTATTTTACGAGAGAGAGAGAAGCAGGAGATTGGCAGGGCAGCTGATTCTGTGGTCAGTAGTCTACAGGTCTAAGGAAATGTGGGCTGTTTTGTTTTCTTCAAACAATAGGGATTTTTTTTTGCAGGTCTACTCACCAAGGCAAAGCCTAAACTAAATTACTTTATGATATTTATTTTATTTTCTATATTCTGACCAACTTAGCTGTAATCAATTAAATAAATATGTAGATATTGCCTTCAAATCCACTCCATTCATTTAGAGTCCATATAAGTTAAACTCCATTTGTTTTTTTTCCACTTCTTGCGCCTGCTGCACTGCAGAGACACAGCGAGGGAAAGAAAGCTTTTTAGCATACCTGCTGCTCAGGTGTCTTTGTGCTCACATACATACTGTCACTAAAAAGCCGCTTTTTAAGTGAATGTTCATTTGTTTACCTGATGCTTTTAAAAGGCACCATGTAGTCTTTGTTGCAGCACTGAATTACAGTTACATTTAGTTACGCTATGTTGTTATGAGACTTATAACAGTTATGTAACGTTTTTGCTAGGCTAGCTACAGTAATGTTAACGTTAATCAAACAGAAGCCTGGTCAATGAGAGAAGCTATCTGTGGTACCAGTGCTGACTCAGCAGGGATGATATTACAGAAAGTTGATCTACAGGAGAAACATATCAGAAAGCAAACTAACATAGGCCTATTCTAAATATGCAGTACATCTTACAACTAACATAAAAGTGAATATGTTACATGTTCATGTTTTATTGTAGTGACACCATAGAATATAAAACAAATTAAAATATCTCATTATCCTCAAGATGTAAAAATGAATTAAGTAGTTTTCCTTACATTAGTTGCAGTGGCTCAGTTTCTAGGCAAACCTTTTGCAGTTAATACTAACTTTACATAAGAATGGAAAATATTTGTTGTTGTAAAAGAAATTCTCTCTTCTCTAAAGATTCTTCATGAGGATAAACCCAGGTGATGGAACCAAATGCACCGCAAAAACTGGAGTGAGTCCTAGGACAGGAGAAATGGTGAAGCGGAAGATGCAGTCATCAACAACTGTGTCATCCTTTGTCCACCAGCTAACAGAGTTTGAGTGGAAGAACTTGGATTAGGTGAGACACTTTTTTCAACAGGACATGCACACTATACACAGCACAGTTGCCAGTTTATTAGGACACCTAACTGCCCTGCAATTAATTCTACTTCACAGGCTACAATATTCAGTTTTTATTGATTTTAGAGTTTTAGAGGAAATCACTGATATCACTGATATCACTGTATGATCATTTTGCAGGATGTGATATTGATATATTTTATCAACTCTATCAGTGTAAAAACTTAATTTATGCACAAATTTCTTTACCTTCAGGGGAGCCTTCCATCCCTGAACAAGCTGTGAACAACAGACTGCTTGCCAGAAATGTGCAGCGGAAAAGCGTGTGGTTTGTATTAAGTTACATGACTAGAATATTTCTTTTTATATGTACTTAAAGAGTTTAAGAGTTGGATATTTCACTCATATTCAGACAATGTTTTGTATCTATTGTTACTGTTATTTCCTATGTTAATGCAGTTAATGATTATTTGTAAAAAAAAAAAAAAAAAGCAGATGAGTATATTCTTTGTCTTCTTCTGTTGTTAAATATACAACTATATATAGTTCTGTATGCCGTGCAGATACTTCTGCACAGTACTTTCTGCATTGTGTTTTGACAGTAACATTGAATGCACTTATAATTGAGGTAAGGTTTATACATGTAATTTCTTTTATTTTAAATAACTTTATCAAAATAACATTTCTTGTAAGGTGCATTAAGTATTACAGATGTTTAAATAAAGAATTGGAAATTTTGTAATTACTCTGTCTGTCTGGGTTAAATCATTAGTGCTTGTGTAGGTTTAAAAAGAATGAATGAATGAATAAATAATATATAATAATATAAAAAATATTACAACGGTACTGTATTCTGAATTACAGAATTAACATGTTACTGTAAAATCTGAAAAGCCTTTGAAATGTCTAACAGTGTAGGACAAAATCTTAAGTGTCAGTCTTAGTGCTGATTTACGAAACTTTGCTGTGCCGCAAACAGGATTTTGGATGACGATATTGCCAAGGACCAATCACTGAATAGATTTCCTTCTTTAAGAATATTCTCAGATAAATTCACATTGAATGGTGAAATTCCTAAGAGGACTTTATATTAAACACACTTAACAATAAAGAATTTTCAAGATGATGATAATAAACTTTATTTATATAGCACTAATCAAACAAAGTGCTTCACAACAAATCACACATAAAATACAAAAACAAATAACCACGTGGGTAAAAGATACAGGGGGATAAAATACAGAATATAAGAACAAGGATCACAATAAAGTATAACAAATATGTTCAGTAGGAGGTAAGGAAGATAAGACAAGCAAACAATGTGAGAAGAACGATAGGGCAGCATTAGTAAAACGAGTGGCAGCTCAGATAAAATCTGGATATGCATTTAAAGTGCTTTCTAAAAACAGCCACAATGCCACCCCCACGGCCACTCTTTCCTTGGGGCGTCTAAAATAGTCATAATCCGGGGGGCATAATTCAATAAGCTGACTGTGATCACCAGGACATAGCCAAGATTCAGTCAGAAACATAAAGTCTAAGTCAGAAGAAGAGATTAAATCATTTAAAATGAAAGTTTTGTTTGAGAGGGATCTAACATTAAGAGGAGCCAACTCTAGTGATCTATACTGTGGTAGAGCAGACGTAACGACCTGAGGCGAGGATAAAGCTTGTATCCTAATTAAGTTATTACTATTGCTGAAACGAATGTGTCTGTCTCGTTTAACAGGCCTATGCAAAGTCAATACAGGGATTTTAGGGATGCATGAGGCAGCGATGTGACAAGCTGGCCTCCCAATGTGGACTGGAGTTATAGAAGCATGGCTATATACCTTCCAAAAGGGGGCGTCAGTGGCAGTGGATGGTACCTTGTTGTTGCCAGTTGGCAAAGGGGCCAGAGAAGAAGAAGGAGGGGGAACAGGTGATTTAGTTAGTCAGTCATGTATGGAGGACAGGACACCTACACATTATGATATAGGCTTACACATTAATAAATGAAAGATAAAACAAAGTTTATCTTTATATGAGCACCATCAAATGCACTCCTGTATTGCCGACTATACGAACTGTGTTTGATTCTGTCGGATTACGGGGGGTGTTGTTGGGAAGTCGATGAAACGCATGACAGTGTGTGGAGCTATAGCCTAAGTGCTATAATTGTTTCCATGACTATTCGGCTTATTGATGGTTGTGACTGGCCAAAATCATCAGCATTGCTGTGTTTGTTGTGGTGTACAATATATGTGCATTTGACTCATAACAGTGGGGCAAATAAACAAAGTGTCATCTCCACTTTCAATTTAACTGAAAACGCATTACTGCGTAAAGTCAGTGGTGAGATGACGTCCCTCACCAACTCGCTGACAAGGATTATGCCTGCGCTGTCCGATCCCGCCTTACTAACTGCCCGTCGTCAGAATTCTTCCTCTCCTCTCCGCATGTCTCTGTCTCCACAGCGCAATCACAAGCCCTAATGGCAACTCCTAACCACTTGAGAGACCTCTCAAGCTGTCTTAAATAACTGGGAGAGTAAGAGTGATTCTTAGCTTTGAGAAATTTGATAACTTGCTTTTATTCTAAAGTTTAAAAGTAGGAGTAAATTTCATGAATTCTCAGCACTTAAGACTAAAATGGCACTTTGAGAAGCTTGATAAGTACCAGCCCAGGTGATTCAGTCCTTACAGTCCATTTTTAACTGTCATATACATGCTGAAATCATTGCAGTGGTCCTTTGTGGCTCTGTTTGTTGTAAAGCTACCAACACTAAGGTTGTGGGTTTGAATCCCACTGAAGTCACATACAGTAAATATATTAAGCCTTATGATAAGTGATTCTGAAGTTTTGAATCTGAACGCATCAGGCAAATGAAACAATACATATGTGATAAAAGTCTTTTTGGTGATCTGCTGTGTTTTTTGTACTGAGTGGAGAAATATTACACATACATGTGTGAATAGAACCACAGTGACAGAAAAAAACTAAGCGTTGTGAAATTTTACCACGTACTTGCGATAATAGTACCAAAGCAATCACTAAAAACTGCAATTCACTCATTCTGAGAATCAGCCATGATGTCAAAATGACGATGTTCAAATTTAGCGTAACAGCAAAAGAAGATAAAAGATGTGTATCTTTGAAATCCCCTTAAACGTGCTGAAAGTCAAATGCTACAGTATTCTAAACGACAGACTACACAGTTTTCACATTAGGCAATAAATTTACATTTCCCAACATTTACAGAATCTATAATATACCACTGTTATGCTGATGATACACAGCTGTACTTACCTCTCAACCACGTGATTCAAAGTCCTTACAGTCCATTTTTAACTGCCTAAATGATATTAAGCATTGGATGGCAATAAATATACATTTCCCAACATTTACAGAATCTGTCATTTCCATGTTCTCTATCCTATATGTCTTCTCTGTAGACATAATATATTATACCACTGTTATGCTGATGATACACAGCTGTACTTACCTCTGAAACCAGGTGATTCAAAGACCACGCCAACATGATATGGAATTAGGATATTTCATTGTATGAGACGGATGGAGTAGAGCCGAGATTGTATGCGAGAATGTGCTAGGGATCCGGAGGGAGGGATGAAGGGGTGAGGAAGAAGAGTGAGGGGTCATGGGAAGTGGGGATGAAGAGATAAGAGTGACGGATGAGGGAATGGAAAGGTGAGGTATAGAGGGTTGAGGGGAGAGATGGATTGATGGATGGATGAGAACGATGGATCGGAGTCAGCCGGCGGCAGGTAAGCAGGAGACGCAGGTGAGCTGTCTCTTTGTGTGTTCTGGAACTTCGTAGAACCAGGGGAGATGAGACTCTGTGTTGGGGAACCGTCTCCATGTGCTCTGCTGCAGATAGAGCCCCAAGAAGACTTAAAATGGAAAGACGTTTCAGATATCATTCAGACATCATTGGTAAGATGTGCTGAAAAAGATCCCATTGTGAACAAAGAATTTTTAGGGGGCAAATGTGACTGGTAATGGTAACAGGCAATGTGTCGTAGTGACCAAGTGACACGGCCACTTAAGTTGGGCACGGCAATCTTAACGGCATGCTATTCATCCTAGGAAAACATCCAATGGGTCTATGCAATTTATGCCACTGAGCTGAGAAAGGCCAGCTTATCATGAATCATGCGGGAAAGTAGAAATACAAAAGATGAGAAATAATGGCACAATTGTGGAAAATAAAAGGAAAAATAGGAGTAGCCTATAGGGATGGGAATCGAGAACCGGTTCTTCTTCGGAACCGGTGCCCAGTGAATCAATTCCTTGGAACCGTTAGCACGCCTGCTTAACGATTCTACTTATCGGTTCCGCTCGTGGCAAATGCGTCATGACGTCACACACGCGCTGCGTTGTTTTGGTTCAGTACACAGCAAACATGGCATCGAGGCAGAAGCGCTCTAAAGTTTGGTTATATTTCACGCGAAAAGACGACAATACGGTCATGTGCAACACTTGTAAAGTTTCCATTTCGTCAAAGGGGGGAACTACCTCCAATATGCAGAACCATTTGGCCACACAGCATGCAATTCATTTGCAGGACTGTCGCGTGTTTGATACACTACTACTTAGCGACGCAAGTGAGTCAAGCGGCAGCGGAGCTAACGGGACGCCATCTGTTATTAATGCCGAAGGTAACTTTAAACTCTCCAGGCAGGACAGGCCCTGTCTACTTAGTTAATGTGAGCGCCATTTCATTGTGTAAACCTTTACTATACGAATAATTTTCATTGTCATTGTCCATCAAATTTAGATGATGATGAAGACGGCCAGAGTCTGGCTGGCTCAGAGGCTGCAGCAGGTAGCTCTGGTGCACCTCTAGCTACTCCGTTCACAGAGGAAGGGAAGAACAAAATGACCGAGGCTAGGATCAACGAATGTCACCGAGCAGTGACTAAGTTTGTGGTAAAGGGTTTGCACCCGTTTGCCACAGTAGATGCCTCTGCATTTCGGTAGGTTAATTTGCTGTATTTTGTCCAGCATGTCTTTTCAAATGAAAATAACAAATGCATGACCAAAAGTTTCATGTTTTTATGTCAGTATAGTTGTTTTATTTATTCCTAGTCCTACCTTATATTTTCTGTAGGGAGATGATAAAGACTCTCAACCCAAAATACAATGCCCCAAACAGAGACAGTTTAACAAATCATCTGATTCCTGCTTGGTATGGGGTTGAAAAGAGCAATCTGATCACAGACCTGAAACATGTCACGCATGCAGCCATCACAGCAGATGGTTGGACTAGTTTCAGTCAAGACCACTACCTCACCGTAACATTGCACTATGTCAGGGAAGGTCAGAGTAAAGACAAAGTCCTCAAAACCAAAGCAGTGTACAAAGCTCAAACAGGGACAACTGTAGCTGAGGAGATTGAGGGGATCCTGGAGGAGTTTGGAGTGAAAGAGAAAGTGGTGGCAGCAACTGTGGATAACGCGGCAAACATGGATGTAGCTGTGAAAACGCTAAACATCATCAAGTTTCCATGTTTTGCACACACACTTAACCTTGGAGCTCAGAAGCTGTACAACTGCAATACAGTTTCCAACTGGGCAGCAAGGATTCGTTCCGTGATCGTATGGATGAAGAGATCTCATATGGCAAAAGTAGTCCTGAAGGAAAAGCAACAACTCCTCAGTAAGTAATAGGCCTACTGTTTGAATACTTTAATAGCAAGCTAACAACAAATTGTAACATATAAATGAACGGATTAGGATCAACTTAAAAATGATAAAGTAATGGTAATATTACACTGTTTAATGTAATCTCATAATCTTGTGTGTGTGTGTGTGTGTGTGTGTGTGCGTGTGTGTGCACGCCTGCAGAGCTGCCCCAGCACATGCTCCTTTTAGATGTGAGGACGAGATGGAACTCTCTGTATTTGATGATGGAGAGATTTTGTGAACAGTTTCCTGCTATCCAAGCTGCAGCCATAGACCAACGACTTAGAAAGCCCATGGAGAAGGAGAAGTAACTAATGTTTGAAAAAAAATTTAAATTACTTGTATGAAACTTGGTTGACTATAGCCATTAAAAAGGTTATGTTTGTTGTTTATGCAATATTTTTTGACATGTAATGATGGATTACTATATGACAATTAATCATATAGACTAATGGTTATTTATTGTCAGTCACATTTTCTTCTAAATTTGTGTTGTTTGTCCTCCATTGTAAACTTAAGGATGATGATATCCAGGCATTCCTGGAGGAAGCCACTGTTAGATCCCAGATTTAAATCTAAAATGGACAGGGATGAAATCTGGGTCAGGGTCAGAGCATCAGCAGTGGCAGCAAACACAGAAGCAGTTGAGAAGGTATTTGAATTTGACAATTCCTTTAGCATATTTATGTTATGAGACCTTTTCTTCTTGCTCTGTGATTCTTAGACTGTAAATTTCTCCTCAAGCTGTCAGAGCCAAGAGATACACAGGCGCAGGCAGAAGAAGAGGATGGAGAAGAAGAAGAGGAGGAGGACTATGTAAGTTTATTGTAGCTGATTGTGATGAATGATGATAGATGGCAGGGATTATTACACTATTTAATTTAAAACTAAACCTTGTGGGGTATTTCATAATTTCAGACGCCAACTGTAAAGCAGAAAAAGAGGACAGCACTAGAGGAACTTTTTGAAGAAGAGGACAGCAAGCTGCTTTCCATGCAGCAGCAGCCCCCTGTCTCCACAGCCCAGAGAGTTGATCAAGAAATCCAGCTTTATAGAAGCCTTCCTCCCATTCCAACCAAAGACAGTGCCAGTTTCTGGTGGTGGAAGAAGAGTGACACATTGCCAGTATTGTCAGCTCTGGCTGAGAAGTATCTCTGTGTCCAAGCATCCTCCACCCCTTCTGAAAGGGTGTTCTCCACTGCTGGAGACACCCTAAGTCCAGAAAGATCTCGTATCCTTCCTGAGAGGGCAAATATGATAATTGTTCTGCACAAAAATTGTTAATTTGCAAAGGTTGATTGTTGTGGTCTTATCTTTACAAAGACGTCTTTGTATTTTTTATGTCAAGTGAATTTTGTTTCAAGTTGAGTCCAAATGAGCACAGTTAATATTCCAAAAGGCACAAGCTCTTCCTTGACTGTTTTCAGTCTGTGTTTTTAGTTTTTATGGCACAAAATGGCAGTTGGGCTTAAAAAGCCAAACATTATTTTTTTTGTCTGGACCAATTAATGTGAAAATTAACAATTTCCTAATCCTAAGGCACTCTTGATAATCTTACAAGACACACACTAGCGTGCCATGGCATACTGGTTGAGAAATACTGCCCTAGGCTAAGGGTCCCTGGACTTTACTTTGAGAAGTAGCTCACCTACTTTTAGGCTTGTTCTAAGGTTGTTACACATAATTTGTGTATACTCTGTGCTGTGTCTTCTGATCAGAAATTAAAGCGAGTTAATACAAACAAACAAACTTGTACTTATTTCCTCACCCAATGAGAATCGATAAGAGAATCGATAAGGAATCGGATCGATAAGCAATATCGATAATGGAATCGGAATCGTTAAAATCTTATCAATTCCCATCCCTAGTAGCCTACGAGGTCGCAGGTAAAATTTCATGTTGGATTATGGCAGGGTTGTAAAATGAAATACAGTTTGTAGTTCCCTTCTGCTATAAGCAGACAAATTTGCAATAATAAAAAAATGGTAAACATGGAAAAACTCTATTGCATGGAACAGTGAATTGTATTTAATTTTAGGATTCTCGTGGCTGCTTCTATGGCATAGTCAAGGAGAGGAGACAATAGACTGACAGTAGAAAGAGAATAGTAGAACGGTAGAGGACAATGATATGAGTGTGAACAACGTGGAGCCAGTGTTACTAGGAGGAAATGTTATTTGGTTTAGGGATGACTGAACTTAAGACAGGCAGACTTCTGTAAGCTCAGATGAAGAAGGAGAAGGGTTTGACACAACCTGGCTGGTTTAGTGGAGGGCTATTTCGGCCGTGATGTCATGGCATTGTAGTCAGTGCCAGGGGCTCTGGCAGGTGCGACATTGCAGACCCAGAAGTGCTCGTAGAGCTCTGGAAGGGAGAATGGCATTTTGTTGCTAGTCCGTTAACAGTTGAAAAGTTTGACTTAATGTTCACTCGGATACGTTAGAAGATGTGGTCGGAGCATTGGTGTTAGTAGCGGATTCGGGTCTTAATGGCTTTGATTGTTGTTCGTTGTCTTAGTCTTGGACCGATCGATGAAACGCATGACAGTGTGGGGAGCTGTAGCCTAAGTGCTATAATTGTTTCCATGACTATTCGGCTTATTGATGGTTGTGACTGGCCCAAATCATCGGCATTGCTGCGTTTGTCCTGTGGCAAATAGACAAAGTGTCATCTCCACCTTCAATTTAACTGAAGACGCATTACTGCGTGAGTGGTGAGATGACGTCCCTCACCAACTCGCTGACAAGGATTATGCCTCCGCTGTACGATCCCGCCTTATTAACTGCCCGTCGTCAGAATTCTTCCTCTCCTCTCCGCATGTCTCTGTCTCCACAGCGCAATCACAAGCCCTAATGGCAACTCCTAACCACTTGAGAGACCTCTCAAGCTGTCTTAAATAACTGGGAGAGTAAGAGTGATTCTTAGCTTTGAGAAATTTGATAACTTGCTTTTATTCTAAAGTTTAAAAGTAGGAGTAAATTTCATGAATTCTCAGCATTAATTCAGCAAGACTAAAATGGCACTTTGAGAAGCTTGATAAATACCGGCCCAGGTGATTCAAAGTCCTTACAGTCTATTTTTAACTGTCATGTGCATGCTGAAGTCATTGCAGTGGTCCTTTGTGGCTCTGTTTGTTGCAAGCTACCAACACTAAGGTTGTGGGTTTGAATCCCACTGAAGTCACATACAGTAAATATATTAAGCCTTATGATAAGTGATTCTGAAGTTTTGAATCTGAACGCATCAGGCAAATGAAACAATACATATGTGATAAAAGTCTTTTTGGTGACCTGCTGTGTTTTTTGTACTGAGTGGAGAAATATTACACATACATGTGTGAATAGAACCACAGTGACAGAAAAAAACTAAGCGTTGTGAAATTTTACCACATACTTGCGATAATAGTACCAAAGCAATCACTAAAAACTGCAATTCACTCATTCTGAGAATCAGACATGATGTCAAAATGACGATGTTCAAATTTAGCGTAACAGCAAAAGAAGATAAAAGATGTGTATCTTTGAAATCCCCTTAAAAGTGCTGAAAGTCAAATGCTACAGTATTCTAAACGACAGACTACACAGTTTTCACATTAGGCAATAAATTTACATTTCCCAACATTTACAGAATCTATAATATACCACTGTTATGCTGATGATACACAGCTGTACTTACCTCTCAACCACGTGATTCAAAGTCCTTACAGTCCATTTTTAACTGCCTAAATGATATTAAGCATTGGATGGCAATAAATATACATTTCTCAACATTTACAGAATCTGTCATTTCCATGTTCTCTATCCTATATGTCTTCTCTGTAGACATAATATATTATACCACTGTTATGCTGATGATACACAGCTGTACTTACCTCTGAAACCAGGTGATTCAAAGACCACGCCAACATGATATGGAATTAGGATATTTCATTGTATGAGACGGATGGAGTAGAGCCGAGATTGTATGCGAGAATGTGCTAGGGATCCGGAGGGAGGGATGAAGGGGTGAGGAAGAAGAGTGAGGGGTCGTGGGAAGTGGGGATGAAGAGATAAGAGTGACGGATGAGGGAATGGAAAGGTGAGGTATAGAGAGTTGAGGGGAGAGATGGATTGATGGATGGATGAGAGTCAGCCGGTGGCAGGTAAGCAGGAGACGCAGGTGAGCTGTCTCTTTGTGTGTTCTGGAACTTCGTAGAACCAGGGAAGTTGAGACTCTGTGTTGGGGAACCGTTTCTTCATGTGCTCTGCTGTGGATAGAGCCCCAAGAAGACTTAAAATGGAAAGACGTTTCAGATATCATTCAGACATCATTGGTAAGATGTGCTGAAAAAGATCCCATTGTGAACAAAGAATGTTTAGGGGGCAAATGTGACTGGTAATGGTAAGTTAGTAGCGGCTTTGATTGTTGTTCGCCGTCTGAATCTTGGGTGGATCGGAGAGGAGCGTCTGGAGGGGGTGATGGCCCTTGAACTCCTGCGGACGGGATCTCCTCTTGGAGCAGCTGGATGGCAAAGACCATGGTATAGTGGAGTTGATGGAGGGAGCGCCGGGGATTGTGGATTGTTGAGCGAGGATTCCACGGCATCAGTTGCCTGCTTGAGCAGTGGCGACATGTTCTCTGGAGTGACGAATCACGCTTCTCTGTCTGGCAATCCGATGGACAAGTCTGGGTTTGGAGGTTGCCAGGAGAACTGTAATTGCCTGACTGCACTGTGCCAAGTTAAAGTTTGGTGGATCGGGGATTATGGTGTGGGGTTGTTTTTCCGGGGTCGGGCTTGGCCCCTTAATTCCAGTGAAAGGAACTGTTAAAAGAGACCTATTATGCTTTTCCACATTTTATGACTTATCTACAATGTTATAATGTTGGATGTTCATGTTAAATGTAACCCTTTTCACCATAGGCTCGTGATGAGGCAAGTACTTTATAAAGCAACATATATAAGTATTAAACCCCCTTAACCCTAATGCTTGGTAAAATGGTGAAAGAGACATCCCATTGTATCATAGACCTGTCTAGGAACACTATGATTCTCACTCTCTCTACTAACCAATGAGAGGCTGAAGGAACACTCTTGGTTTTAACCCCTATTGAATATTACCACAGAAAATACTGATCTACACAGTGTCACATCCCGGCTCATTGAATGTGACAATAAGGGGGAGACCACTCAGGTTAAAGTGCCAAAAAAGAATGTTTTATAAAATAAACTATAAACAACATAACTATTTACAACAGAAAAAACTTGAATATCAGTGGCATCAGTGGTGAATGGAATGCATGGATGAGTGAAAAATGTATGAAGGTTGAAGGTTGACGGCAACTCAGGAAAAAAACACAATTTATCTTGTGAATCAATGGTTGTGTGGTTAGTGATGTTTGCAATTCAAATTAATTCATGATGGCAATGAAAAGGGGAAGCATTCAAATGATTCAGCACCTGGTGGGCTGGACAAAGATATGAGGTGTGTTGTTCTTTAGTGTATATAAGGTGAACCCTTGATCTGCAACAACACGCTTCTACCATCTCACTGCAGAAGGTAAGTGAAACAATTCATTCTGCAAAGATTTTTCCAGTGACTATGGCAAATGAAATACTACTTTAAGGCAGGCATAACAGAAAACTGGAAGGGTTTTGCTTGCTCTAAATTCTGACCTCAGTGTGTTGCTCTAAACTGAATTATAATGACAGAAAATGTTTTGTCTCATGTGTGAGGCCGCTGGTTGTATCTGGTGCTAATTCCAGAAATATGCATATAAGACTACAATGCATTGTTAAACTAATGTGAGTGTTTGTACTTTCAGGGAGCTAAGAGGCTAATTTTTAGTATTCAGTCACCATCTTCTCAACACATCAGTGGTAAGTCCTGACTGTATCTGCCCAATGTCTTTCAGTCCTTCTGTTTCTTGTTTCCAGTATTCAGCTGTGTCCTTCTTCAAACTCAGTTTCACTGCTTAAATCAGGCACAACTATTGTTGTGTGACTGTCAAACACTCACAGACAGAGGCTTTAAAATGGTGGGTTAGCATGTTCATCACTCCTTTTTTTAAAAGGCTGTAGCCAGCGCACATTAACCTGTGTAAAATCAGTTAATCATGGTTTGTATAATTGATTTTTGTTATAAATGTCTAAAACATGTTCTCCTCTTTTGACCATGTCAGTTCTCCACTGCTGCAAAAATGAAAAAGCCAATCTTGGTTGCTGTGATCCTTCAGCTGGTGATCACAATAATAGAGATTAATGGGGTAGGTTGCTTTATTGTTATTTATAGTAGTATATTCTTCATCTATTTATGTTGTTATTGGTGCTACCATTATTGAAAATAATCCAATGATAACCAGCCAGTAACAACCAAGCTTCCACTGCCACTACAGTTTGACTGATACAAATATATTTTCCTTCTCAACTTTAACAAAGTAGTTTTTGTGTGACCTAAATAAACAACAGCAAAAAAAATTAAATCATAGCTAAGGTGATAATTATGAATATAGTATTGTGTCTTTTATTGTAGAAAATGTTTTAGTAATATCCATAAAGTATATCTTGGCCAAAAAACACTGCTTTGGGGTCTGAAAAGCAGCTTGATGAGAAAATGCTTTTCCCTCTCAAACCCTAACACTGTAAAGTTTTTAATCCAAAGACAAAAGCCACAGAGGATATTTTATTAAACCAATAGATTTGTCCTGGATGGCCTTCAAGATTTCTTTTTTTCCCCCAGTTTTCCAAGAGTACCAACACATTTTTGATCTACCGTGATACAAAGCAACCAGTCATCTCTTTTTCTAAACAGATTTGTATCTCTAACATCTACAGTATAATAACAATAATAAGCGGAATTCAGTCCTACATTCACGATAAGAGAGACAATGAAGATGTTTGAAATGATGGCAAACAAAATCCGTTGGCAGCTTTAATCCTGCTGTTTGCACCCCTGAGGAATAAAACTCAGCTAAAACTACCTGACTCTGACTGATATATATTGCTTCAGATAACATATTCATCGAGCCACTGCTTTATTGTTCAGTTATTACAACACATTACTCAGAAGGGTTGTGCTCCATCTAGAACTCTCTACTAAATCTGATTGTTGTGTTGATTTGCTTTGCACTGAATGTAAACGTTGATCTGCATCTCTGACTTCTTCTGTTCACAGTACCAATTTGGAGATATAATTGTGTTTCCCAGGAAATGTCTCAAGAACACCGCAAAGCCTTTGTACATGCACTATGCCATTTATGTGGGCCCAAAGTCAGAAAGAGACATTGGCCAAGGTGATAATGACATAGTTCACCGCACAGGTACGTGTAGTGAGTAAAAATTAAAGTGAAGTATGCTCATTTAAATATAGTGTAGGAGCCACCAATGTAAGTTTTTTTGCATATTCATGTTCATTTAAATGTAGTAGACATATTACTACATAATGTTGGATAAGAGAGAGGAGAATAATCACGACACAAATGTTTTGTCATGCCCGAAGCTCCTAATCGATTTTTGGCTCCAGAGATGTCTGATTTAGACACTAAATAATATTTATTTTCTCGTCAGACTCAGATGACAAACTAGAACATTTCCCAAATCATTATGTGTACATACCATAGATGTGTTTGTAAAAAACTTGTAGCTGGGTTCCAGGCTTTTGTAACTTGTGTACAGTTAAAGTAAGTAAGAAAGGAGCAAACAAAATACATATAGAACAAGTACCAGATTTTGGATCAAGTTTATATACAATATTTCTAAACGTTTATTCTCACACACAGGTGACTGGGATAGGTCAAACTGCAGATTTGACAAACTTGCAAAAGTTAGAGATAATCATCAAGAGAAGAAGGACAATTACCTCGATGGCATTAAAGGCTTCAAACCAGGATCCCCGGACGAAATTGCAAAGCGAATTGAAAAAGCCTTGAAGAACTGTGAAAGATATGACCTCCTTACCAGGAACTGTGAACACATGGCTACTTTTATACGTTATGGTGAGAGCCATTCACTGCAGGTATGTACAGTGTAAAATCTTTTCACAGAAGTTTGAACATCACCATAGTACCACAATAAGAATGTAGGAGGGACAGATATTTCCGTTAGAGCCTTTTATTGCCACAATGCATACATGAAGTGCAGTAGGAGATGATGAGGCTTGACGGTTATGGTTTTCACCAAAATAATAAACAGAGAAACACACAAGAATAACAATACAGTTAGGCGCCTAACAAACAATAAAAATTATTACTCTAACCAAAGGGGTGAAGGGTACTGAAATGATAGTACCACATAACAAGAGACATTCATTTAACAATTACATAATATAAGAAATTCATCATACTCTAGCTTTGGTCATATTGTTTCCTGCCTTTCCATAAGAACTACAATTAACAAACCATGGGCCAGATTTACGAAAGGTTTGCGTCAGTAAAAACGTGTTCAAACTTGATATTAACCCGCAAATTAACGCGTAAGCTGATCTACTAAAGGTGTGCGTGCAGAATGAGTCTTTCAAAAGTGCAAAATATTGTACTGTTGTTCATTTACTACTTTTGTCTTAATGAATATGCAATTTAGGGCGTTTCAGTTTCATTGTGCAAAGTAATGGGAGGGTAACATGCAAATACATTTATTTACTACACGCAATGTGACCTAACAAGCCTAAACGCAATTTCATGTGAGTGTAACAGCATCTGTATTTAATACGTTGCCCTCCCGACTCTCCATGGCGGGAAACCATTAAAACACGCAAAACACTCATTTAAACAATCCCACCTCCATTGTGTTTGCTCCTGTTGTCATCTATGCAATAATTCTTAGTAAATCACCCATAAAAGGTACTAAAATTGCACGTGCAATATTTTACAATACACACGCAATTTAGTACCCTTTATTCTGGATGTTAGTAAATCAGGCCCCGTGTGTGACCTACTGCACACTTACACACAATGTGATATCTGTGGACTCAAACAATCAAGAAATGGATTATAGCACCTACTAATATAGTGTACACACTAGTCAAGCATCCTATTTACAAACAACCATTATGGTACAGCAAATATGAAAAAGGCAGTAAACTTTGTTTTACATCACATCATCTGACAGTAGCAAATCACCCATCAGTCAGGCTGCTGTGTGAATCCAAACACAGAATCACACTGGTTTATATTCAACATGCAAAAGTGATGGTGATGAAGTGCATGCTCAGTTATAAATGTCTAATGTACAATGCCAAATTTGTGCAAAGTTAAATGTGTAAGGACAAAAGTAGACCCAAAACGTTAGAGGTTGTTTCTGTTGACCCACCAGGAAGACAAAATTAAACTTGCATCTGTTTTTTTTCACAGCATGGTTCAGCTTGTCAAAGTGTGATTAATGTTAGTAAAAGAGCACAAGAACTGCTGGCCAAAGTGAGAGAACACGTCATGGATGAAGCCAATTGTACACTTCGCAGCTAACAACGATCTTGGCAGCCAATCCTGTCAGCCTGTCCTGCTCTCTTCTGCTCTTTCCTCACATGACATGAGGTCCTGTTTGAAATAAAAATGACTGAGCAAGAACTTTGGTTCATTGTCCCTGTTATTGTTAGGAATGACTTTACCTTCATCTCTGCTTGTACACAAACTGTTCAACTCAACATGGGGTTAGACATAGAATATAATTAAAATGATAGATTGATGGTTATCTGAGTAAAATTACAGTGTCTTATTAAATATAATTTTAATATTATATAATATTGCATAAATATATTTGATGCTCAGAGGTTTTATGTAAGAAATTACACTGACAAGCACTCGCAAGACTAATTAATCCAAAGAATGTCTGCTCAATCAAACACTCATTCACCAGGAGCAGACTGGACTGGCCCTTTAACAACAATATAAAATAAGGAAGTTTAATAGTTTCTACCACACAATTAAAGAAACCTAAACAGACCTGTGAAAACAGAAAACAGTCCCAGAAGGGTCCATAGAAAAGCTCAGACATGTATCTCTGCTTTTTGGTGCCATTCTTCAACTTTTTATTGTCATTTATCTTCCAATAAGATTAATGGCGTTGACTGTGGGGACACTTTAAAATGCACGGTGCATGGTGACATCACAATAAGGACATTGGTAGGTTTGCCTTTGAAACTATATACCGTAGACCAGCCACTCTGCATGGACACAAAGGTTTGAATCCCAAGTTCAGATGAAAAAATAATACCTCAGAACTCAGACTTCTTATGATAATAATTGTACACTGATTTCACGCTGAGCTCTGGCACAGTCATGGACAGTTAGAGATCCTCATCTTACCTCTGAGGTTCGGTCTGGCTCTCATCTTCCTCAGATAGAGTGGTGTTAGAGGACGGAACTCCATCTTCCTCCTCCGACTGAGGATGTACACTTTTATGCAAACACACACAACATTCTGTGTTAGCTGGTCTGGATTCATTAGAATATGGATCACATGTTTTCTATTTATTTATTCATCCCTCTACTCTCGACGACCCCTTCATCCCTCTTCTCTCGACCCCTTCCACCATCTTCTCTCGACGACCCCTTCATCCCTCTTCTCTCGACGACCCTTCATCCCTCTTCTCTCGACGACCCCTTCATCCCTCTACTCTCGACGACCCCTTCATCCCTCTTCTCTCGACGACCCCTTCATCCCTCTTCTCTCGACGACCCCTTCATCCCTCTTCTCGACCCCTTCATCCCTCTACTCTCGACGACCCCTTCATCCCTCTTCTCTCGACGACCCCTTCATCCCTCTTCTCTCGACCCCTTCATCCCTCTACTCTCGACGACCCCTTCATCCCTCTACTCTCGACGACCCCTTCATCCCTCTCTCTCGACCCCTTCATCCCTCTACTCTCGACGACCCCTTCATCCCTCTTCTCTCGACCCCTCATCCCTCTTCTCTCGACACCTTCATCCCTCTTCTCTCGACCCCCTCATCCCTCTTCTCTCGACGACCCCTTCATCCCTCTTCTCTCGACGACCCCTTCATCCCTCTTCTCTCGACGACCCCTTCATCCCTCTACTCTCGACGACCCCTTCATCCCTCTTCTCTCGACCCCTTCATCCCTCTTCTCTCGACGACCCCTTCATCCCTCTTCTCTCGACCCCTTCATCCCTCTACTCTCGACGACCCCTTCATCCCTCTTCTCTCGACGACCCCTTCATCCCTCTTCTCTCGACCCCTTCATCCCTCTACTCTCGACGACCCCTTCATCCCTCTACTCTCGACGACCCCTTCATCCCTCTTCTCTCGACCCCTTCATCCCTCTACTCTCGACGACCCCTTCATCCCTCTTCTCTCGACCCCTCATCCCTCTTCTCTCGACACCTTCATCCCTCTTCTCTCGACCCCTCATCCCTCTTCTCTCGACCCCTTCATCCCTCTACTCTCGACGACCCCTTCATCCCTCTTCTCTCGACCCCTCATCCCTCTTCTCTCGACCCCTTCATCCCTCTTCTCTCGACCCCCTCATCCCTCTTCTCTCAACACCTTCATCCCTCTTCTCTCGACCCCCTCATCCCTCTTCTCTCGACCCCTTCATCCCTCTTCTCGACGACCCCTTCATCCCTCTTCTCTCGACGACCCCTTCATCCCTCTTCTCTCGACCCCCTCATCCCTCTTCTCTCGACCCCTTCATCCCTCTACTCTCGACGACCCCTTCATCCCTCTTCTCTCGACTACCCCCTCATCCCTCTTCTCTCGACCCCTTCATCCCTCTACTCTCGACGACCCCTTCATCCCTCTTCTCTCGACTACCCCTCATCCCTCTTCTCTCGACCCCTTCATCCCTCTTCTCTCGACGACCCCTTCATCCCTCTTCTCTCGACGACCCTTCATCCCTCTACTCTCGACGACCCCTTCATCCCTCTTCTCTCGACCCCTTCATCCCTCTTCTCTCGACGACCCTTCATCCCTCTACTCTCGACGACCCCTTCATCCCTCTACTCTCGACGACCCCTTCATCCCTCTTCTCTCGACGACCCCTTCATCCCTCTACTCTCGACGACCCCTTCATCCCTCTACTCTCGACGACCCCTTCATCCCTCTACTCTCGACGACCCTTCATCCCTCTTCTCTCGACGACCCCTTCATCCCTCTACTCTCGACGACCCCTTCATCCCTCTACTCTCGACGACCCCTTCATCCCTCTACTCTCGACCCCTTCATCCCTCTACTCTCGACGACCCCTTCATCCCTCTACTCTCGACGACCCCTTCATCCCTCTACTCTCGACGACCCCTTCATCCCTCTTCTCTCGACGACCCCTTCATCCCTCTACTCTCGACGACCCCTTCATCCCTCTACTCTCGACGACCCCTTCATCCCTCTTCTCGACGACCCCTTCATCCCTCTACTCTCGACGACCCTTCATCCCTCTACTCTCGACGACCCCTTCATCCCTCTTCTCTCGACCCCTTCATCCCTCTACTCTCGACGACCCCTTCATCCCTCTTCTCTCGACCCCCTCATCCCTCTTCTCTCGACCCCTTCATCCCTCTACTCTCGACGACCCTTCATCCTCTTCTCTCGACTACCCCTCTCCCTCTTCTCTCGACCCCTTCATCCCTCTTCTCTCGACGACCCCTTCATCCCTCTACTCTCGACGACCCCTTCATCCCTCTACTCTCGACGACCCCTTCATCCCTCTCTCTCGACGACCCCTTCATCCTCTACTCTCGACGACCCCTTCATCCCTCTTCTCTCGACGACCCTTCATCCCTCTTCTCTCGACGACCCCTTCATCCCTCTACTCTCGACGACCCCTTCATCCCTCTACTCTCGACCCCTTCATCCCTCTACTCTCGACGACCCCTTCATCCCTCTTCTCTCGACCCCTTCATCCCTCTACTCTCGACGACCCCTTCATCCCTCTTCTCTCGACCCCCTCATCCCTCTCTCTCGACCCCTTCATCCCTCTACTCTCGACGACCCCTTCATCCCTCTTCTCTCGACCACCCCCTCATCCCTCTTCTCTCGACCCCTTCATCCCTCTTCTCTCGACCCCTTCATCCCTCTTCTCTCGACTACCCCCTCATCCCTCTTCTCTCGACCCCTTCATCCCTCTCTCTCGACCACCCCTCATCCCTCTTCTCTCGACCCTTCATCCCTCTTCTCTCGACCCCTTCATCCCTTTCTCTCGACTACCCCTCATCCCTCTTCTCTCGACCCTTCATCCTCTTCTCTCGACCACCCCCTCATCCCTCTTCTCTCGACCCTTCATCCCTCTTCTCTCGACGACGACCCCTTCATCCCTCTTCTCTCGACGACCCCTTCATCCCTCTCTCTCGACGACCCCTTCATCCCTCTACTCTCGACTACCCCCTCATCCCTCTTCTCTCGACCCCTTCATCCCTCTTCTCTCGACGACACCTTCATCCCTCTCTCTCGACGACCCCTTCATCCCTCTACTCTCGACTACCCCTTCATCCCTCTACTCTCGACGACCCCTTCATCCCTCTACTCTCGACGACCCCCTCATCCCTCTTCTCTCGACGACCCCTTCATCCCTCTACTCTCGACGACCCCTTCATCCCTCTACTCTCGACTACCCCCTCATCCCTCTACTCTCGACGACCCCTTCATCCCTCTACTCTCGACGACCCCTTCATCCCTCTTCTCTCGACGACCCCTTCATCCCTCTACTCTCGACTACCCTTCATCCCTCTACTCTCGACTACCCCTCATCCCTCT
>NW_024040152.1:2331889-2767157 GCF_014851395.1 Micropterus salmoides | reverse complement strand
TTATCCCTCTTCTCTCGACGACACCTTCATCCCTCTTCTCTCGACGACACCTTCATCCCTCTTCTCTCGACCCCTTCATCCCTCTTCTCTCGACGACCCCTTCATCCTCTTCTCTCGACCCTTCATTCCTTTACTCTCGACGACCCCTTCATCCCTCTTCTCTCGACGACCCCTTCATCCCTCTACTCTCGACGACCTCTTCATCCCTCTTCTCTCGACGACCCCTTCATCCCTCTTCTCTCGACCCCTTCATCCTCTTCTCTCGACGACCCTTTATCCCTCTTCTCTCGACGACACCTTCATCCCTTTCTCTCGACGACACCTTCATCCCCTTCTCTCGACCCTTCATCCCTCTTCTCTCGACGACCCCTTCATCCCTCTACTCTCGACGCCCCTTCATCCCTCTTCTCTCGACGACCCCTTCATCCCTCTACTCTCGACGACCCCTTCATCCCTCTACTCTCGACGACCCCTTCTCCCTCTTCTCTCGACCCCTTCATCCCTCTTCTCTCGACCCCTTCATCCCTCTTCTCTCGACGACCCCTCATCCCTCTACTCTCGACCCCTTCATCCCTCTACTCTCGACTACCCCCTCATCCCTCTTCTCTCGACCCCTTCATCCCTCTTCTCTCGACGACCCCTTCATCCCTCTTCTCTCGACCCCCTCATCCCTCTTCTCTCGACCCCTTCATCCCTCTACTCTCGACTACCCCCTCATCCCTCTTCTCTCGACCCCTTCATCCCTCTACTCTCGACTACCCCCTCATCCCTCTTCTCTCGACCCCTTCATCCCTCTTCTCTCGACGACCCCTTCATCCCTCTACTCTCGACTACCCCCTCATCCCTCTTCTCTCGACCCCTTCATCCCTCTACTCTCGACTACCCCCTCATCCCTCTTCTCTCGACCCCTTCATCCTCTTCTCTCGACGACCCCTTCATCCCTCTTCTCTCGACGACCCCCTCATCCCTCTACTCTCGACCCCTTCATCCCTCTTCTCTTGACGACACCTTCATCCCTCTTCTCTCGACGACCCCTTCATCCCTCTTCTCTCGACCCCTTCATCCCTCTTCTCTCGACTACCCCCTCCCCTCTCCTCTCGACCCCTTCATCCCTCTTCTCTTGACGACACCTTCATCCCTCTTCTCTCGACCCCTTCATCCCTCTTCTCTCGACGACCCTTTATCCCTCTTCTCTCGACGGACACCTTCATCCCTCTTCTCTCGACGACACCTTCATCCCTCTTCTCTCGACCCCTTCATCCCTCTTCTCTCGACGACCCCTTCATCCCTCTTCTCTCGACCCCTTCATTCCTTTACTCTCGACGACCCCTTCATCCCTCTTCTCTCGACGACCCCTTCATCCCTACTCTCGACGACCTCTTATCCCTCTTCTCTCGACGACCCCTTCATCCCTCTTCTCTCGACGACCCCTTCATCCCTCTTCTCTCGACGACCCCTTCATCCCTCTACTCTCGACGACCCCTTCATCCCTCTTCTCTCGACGACCCCTTCATCCTTCTCTCGACGACCCTTCATCCCTCTTCTCTCGACCCCTTATCCCTCTACTCTCGACGACCCCTTCATCCCTCTTCTCTCGACGACCCCTCATCCCTCTTCTCTCGACCCTCATCCCTCTACTCCGACGACCCCTTCATCCCTCTACTCTCGACGACCCCTTCATCCCTCTTCTCTCGACCCTTCATCCCTCTACTCTCGACGACCCCTTCATCCCTCTCTCGACCCCCTCATCCCTCTTCTCTCGACACCTTCATCCCTCTTCTCGACCCCCTCATCCCCTTCTCTCGACCCCTTCATCCTCTACTCCGACGACCCTTCATCCCTCTTCTCTCGACCCCCTCATCCCTCTTCTCTCACACCTTCATCCCTCTTCTCTCGACCCCCTCATCCCTCTTCTCGACCCCTTCATCCCTCTTCTCTCGACGACCCCTTCATCCCTCTTCTCTCGACCCCTCATCCCTCTTCTCTCGACCCCTTCATCCCTCTACTCTCGACGACCCCTTCATCCCTCTTCTCTCGACTACCCCCTCATCCCTCTTCTCTCGACCCCTTCATCCCTCTACTCTCGACCCCCTCATCCCTCTTCTCTCGACCCCTTCATCCCTCTTCTCTCGACGACCCCTCATCCCTCTACTCTCGACCCCTTCATCCCTCTTCTCTTGACGACCCCTTCATCCCTCTTCTCTCGACGACCCCTTCATCCCTCTTCTCTCGACCCCTTCATCCCTCTTCTCTCGACTACCCCCTCATCCCTCTACTCTCGACCCCTTCATCCCTCTTCTCTTGACGACACCTTCATCCCTCTTCTCTCGACGACCCCTTCATCCCTCTTCTCTCGACCCCTTCATCCCTCTTCTCTCGACGACCCCTTTATCCCTCTTCTCTCGACGACACCTTCATCCCTCTTCTCTCGACGACACCTTCATCCCTCTTCTCTCGACCCCTTCATCCCTCTTCTCTCGACGACCCCTTCATCCCTCTTCTCTCGACCCCTTCATTCCTTTACTCTCGACGACCCCTTCATCCCTCTTCTCTCGACGACCCCTTCATCCCTCTACTCTCGACGACCTCTTCATCCCTCTTCTCTCGACGACCCCTTCATCCCTCTACTCTCGACGACCCCTTCATCCCTCTTCTCTCGACGACCCCTTCATCCCTCTACTCTCGACGACCCCTTCATCCCTCTACTCTCGACGACCCCTTCATCCCTCTTCTCTCGACGACCCCTTCATCCCTCTTCTCTCGACGACCCCTTCATCCCTCTACTCTCGACGACCCCTTCATCCCTCTACTCTCGACGACCCCTTCATCCCTCTTCTCTCGACGACCCCTTCATCCCTCTTCTCTCGACGACCTCTTCATCCCTCTTCTCTCGACGACCCCTTCATCCCTCTACTCTGGACGACCCCTTCATCCCTCTTCTCTCGACGACCCCTTCATCCCTCTTCTCTCGACCCCTTCATCCCTCTTCTCTCGACGACCCCTTCATCCCTCTTCTCTTGACGACACCTTCATCCCTCTTCTCTCGACGACCCCTTCATCCCTCTTCTCTCGACCCCTTCATCCCTCTTCTCTCGACGACCCCTTTATCCCTCTTCTCTCGACGACACCTTCATCCCTCTTCTCTCGACGACACCTTCATCCCTCTTCTCTCGACGACACCTTCATCCCTCTTCTCTCGACGACCCCTTCATCCCTCTTCTCTCGACGACACCTTCATCCCTCTTCTCTCGACGACCCCTTCATCCCTCTTCTCTCGACGACACCTTCATCCCTCTTCTCTCGACGACCCCTTCATCCCTCTTCTCTTGACGACACCTTCATCCCTCTTCTCTCGACGACCCCTTCATCCCTCTTCTCTCGACCCCTTCATCCCTCTTCTCTCGACGACCCCTTTATCCCTCTTCTCTCGACGACACCTTCATCCCTCTTCTCTCGACGACCCCTTCATCCCTCTTCTCTCGACGACCCCTTCATCCCTCTACTCTCGACTACCCCCTCATCCCTCTTCTCTCGACCCCTTCATTCCTTTACTCTCGACGACCCCTTCATCCCTCTACTCTCGACGACCTCTTCATCCCTCTTCTCTCGACCCCTTCATCCCTCTTCTCTCGACGACCCCTTCATCCCTCTACTCTCGACGACCTCTTCATCCCTCTTCTCTCGACGACCCCTTCATCCCTCTACTCTCGACGACCCCTTCATCCCTATTCAACATAATAAACCACTATAAAATCTAACATTGGTGTGGTCCTTGTTAGTGAAATTAACTAAAATAGCCTTAAGAAACCAAAATCAGCAATATATTTCCTACTAAAATGTACTTGAGAAGCTACATGCTCAGGCATCTGTGACATGCACTCCCTTATTTTCCATAAGCTAATACATATGCAGAAAGTCAACCTGTTATTGGGTAAGTGCATTTCATTACAATGCATCTAGCCTGTGTATCTTGTTCTGTAGCAACTCAAACTGCATTTTATATCTCCAAGAGTGTATTTGTAAAAGCTTTTTGTTGTTTTTTTTGTTGACAAATTTAGTCTATCCGGTAATAATAGGGAGTGTAACGTTTATGACACAATTACACAACATCCATCCTGCACCCAGAGAGAACCCACGCAGACACTGGAAGATGCATGCATACAAGCAAACTCTATACAGAAAGGCCAGGGCAACCAGAGTTTGAACTTACAAACTTCATGCTGTGAGGCAACAGTGCCAACCACTGCACCACCGTGCCACCCTACAAGTACACACAACTACAGAAAATAAAGCAACTAAATTTTTGACTACAAAGACGATCAATACTCAATATCATCATTTTAAAACCAAAATGTGACTATTACAGGTTTGGAAAGACTTCAGGACAATGTGAAATAAAGTTGATGTTAATTGTCCTTTAATGAAAATCATATTTTTACTCTGGGTGAGGTTTAGAGAGGAAACACTGACAGAAAAGAAAAGAAAATTCCTGGGAGTCATTTAACCAGAAACTGTTCTGTCCTCATAAGAGCATCTCAAACTGACAAGTCTCACCTTTAAATCCACTAGATGGAGCTCATTAGCCAGATCATTTACAGTGTACTGGAGAGCTGGCTTATACACATTCCATTATAGGTTCACTCCAGATTTGCTGTGTCACATTACACATTTCAGAATCACTACACTTCTCCAGCCTTTAACACACCTGCATGCTAAGTTTAACACTGCCACAGGCTCAACTGAATCAAATGTATGATGAACTTAGCTTTAAGCTCTGCCCTATACAGGTCTAAACTTTTGTTAAAAATGTACACTGTCGTGGGTTGGCTGAGTGAAGTGGCAGGGAACTGAGGAGTGTGGACCCAAATGCAAACAATAGCAAAGGCAAGAGGAGGATGCAGTTCAAAATAAAGTTTATTCAAATAACTAAACAGGCTTACGTGGAAGCTCGGTACAAAAGTCCAAACAAAGGTAATCCAGAAGAAGGTAAATCCAACACAAAGACAGAGTAATCCAAAATGGGGGAACAAACCAGAAATCCAGGGAACAGAGCATTAGGCAAAACACTCAACAGTGTCAACAGAGTGTTGTGGTGTTCAAATAAGACAAACATGCAACAAAAACCAAAAGGTGTAGCTGCAGGCAGGGAGGATGAGAGAGAACGATGATCTTGGAGGTGGAGCTTTTATCTCCTGTGGAGCACAGGGAGCAGGTGTTCCCGATTGGGGAGGGACCACTGCAATCAGCTCCTCAAACAGAAAACTACATCACCATTGCAGTACTAACTAACATACACAGTCAAGCCACACAGGGGCGTCACACTGGACAGGTCACCAGTCCATCGCAGCCTAATGAATGATCTCTTTGTTTTTACTTAAAATCCAAATTGACCAAAAAGTAAACCTCCATACTGACCGACCACCCCCCTGTATCTGCATGAAATAATTTGGTCCTGCCTTAGCGCACTCATCAGTGACGGTGTTTAGATGCAGTCAGTAGATGCGCCAGAACAGTGATCACGATGTTGCCTAGTAAACCAAAATCTGGTTTTCCAAAAAGGAAAGAGAGAAAAGACAAAGAAAAGGATGTTAATCTGTAACCCAGTTTTTCCCCAAGACAGGTGGGCAGCCTTTAGTCTGTGAGTGGTGTTAACCTGTTGGCTTAATGTCCACAGTGAAATAAGCTAGCTAGCTACAGACTAGTGTTAGCCTACATTTCATCAACATTTAATCAGTGCAGGGAAACGTTTAGCAAGATATTCATATTAAATCATTGTCCCTGCCCTTTAAGCAGACTAACAACAGATGAGTCAGCAGCAGCCCAGTCTCCCTGTCCCAGTGAAGAAGGGGAGCAGCATGGTGTGAATGACATGCCACTTAGCATCATGCCAGGCAGGCCCGCATTAACCTGCCAATAGGCCCTGGGGCTGAGAGGTTTTGTAGGCCCACAATAAAATAAAAAATGTCTAATGACCACGTTTGTCTATATACAACAAAAGCAGTAGTTTCTCTCGGGGAGATAAAGCCTAACGAAAAATCCACAACAACAGCAATGTAAAACCTCCACAACACAGGCTATACTGGAAAGCAGTAAATAGAGCATTGTCTTACCTATAGAAGTGCTTTCGTCTTGTCATCTTTGTAGAAAAAGCCGTGATTATGTCGGTAAAATCCAACTCACGAAGAAAGTCGTGTTCAATGGACATCAGTATGAGGTTGCTGACTATCTTGCTGCATGCTTGATCGCAGTCTATTTTTCACAATGCCCGTTTAGGAACGCTCTTCGCTC
Organism: Micropterus salmoides; assembly: GCF_014851395.1. NCBI lineage: Eukaryota > Metazoa > Chordata > Actinopteri > Centrarchiformes > Centrarchidae > Micropterus > Micropterus salmoides. The sequence continues at coordinate 2,760,869 of NW_024040152.1, read as the reverse complement.
ACGTTGGTCACTGGCATGGTGAGGAATAGCCGTAGAGCTATATCTGTGTTGGGAAACACTGTATGGAGTTTTCTACTTCTTAATACTTCCAGTACAACGGAGGATTCTACAGACAGAAGCTGTGCCATGGGCTCACCAGTATCCCCGATTGTGGCAAACATCTACATGGAAGAAGTGGAGAATAAAGCCCTCAACTCCTTCAGAGGAATAGCACCGAGCCACTGGTACAGAAAATCCAGGAAGTGCAAGCCTTCACAGAACACATCAACTCTGTGGACAGTCATATCAAGTTCACACGAGAAGATGTTCACAACAACAGTTTGGCCTTCCTGGACTGCGCTGTACACATTGAAGAGGACAGGAGCCTGCAGATTGGGGTTTACAGAAAACCCACACACACAGACCAATACCTACTGTTCGATTCCCACCACACACTGGAGCACAAGCTAGGGATCATGAGAACACTGCACCACAGAGCGGAACACATACCAACAAGCGCCCAAGCCAGAGAGAAGGAACAGAACCACCTGAAGGGGGCACTTACAGCCTGTGGATACCCTAAATGGACCTTTGTGAAAACAGCCACAAGATCCAAGAAGAACAAAACTACAGGGGAGGAGGAAAAGAAGGTCAAACACAACAACACTGTGATTCCATACATGCCTGGAGTATCAGAGAAACTCAGGAGGATTTTCAACAAACATAACATCCCTGTGTTTTTTAAACCCAAGAACACACTAAGACAGATGCTGGTCCACCCCAAAGACCGCACACCCAAACACAAGAAAAGCAATCTAGTGTATGCGGTCCAATGCGGTGAGGAATGCACAGACCTGTATATTGGGGAGACTAAACAACCACTACACAAACGCATGGCTCAACACAGAAGGGCCAACTCCTCAGGTCAAGACTCTGCTGTCTACTTACATCTGAAGGACAGAGGACACTCGTTTGAGGACCACCAGGTGCACATTTTAGACAGAGAAGATGGATGGTTTGAAAGAGGTGTCAAGGAAGCATCTACACCAGGGTTGAGAAGCCGTCATTGAACAGAGGAGGGGGTCTACGCCACCACTTATCCCCCACTTACAATGCTGTCCTTTCATCACTTCCCAGGAAACTCAACAAACGTAACCTATTGGCCTCAGGTGAAGATACCAACGATGGTCGTTCAGTCTTGGCCACCGGTAAAAAGGTTCAGTTTTGACCTTTGGAACATAAATCTGTGTGTCAGTGAAACTTTATATTTTAACTTTATATTTTAACTTCTTCTTAATGAAATAAAGTTCAGTACTGTAACGACTGTCGTCACAGCAACAAGGAACACTAACGAACCAGCGGTATCGATGACCCGGGCCAACGACCCCACTGAGGTTAAATAGCTGAGTTTCCCTGCCAGTCAGTCAGAACTGAAGAAGTCCTTTGGATGAGGGACGAAACGTCTTCCAGTATCTTCAACCAAGTCCAGTTGCCCTTGACTTTAACCTTCGTTGGAATACTTTCTGTAACTTTCTTTTGCAGGCTCTCCGCTTCTGAGCCGAGGTCTTGGGGGGAAAAAGAGTTCAATCTGTTTAAAAATCTGAAGTTTTCACACGTTATTATTAGGGCTGTCAAAAATAGCGCGTAAACGACGTTAATTCGTTGTTTGCCGTTAATTACGTCAATTCTTTTAACGCATTTCACGCATGCGCAGTGTGACAAATTATTCAGGTCAGGAAAGTGGTTGGGACGGGAGCTAGAGGCGAGATGGAGCAAGGTGAGCAAAGTGTGCCTTTTGACGGATTCAAATATAAAAAGAATGATGATGGTACAGTTAACAAGTACAAGGTTATTTGCAAGATTTGTAACAAGGAGTTTCAATTTCACCGGAGCTGTTCAAGCTTGAGGTACCATGTCAACGCCAAACATGCGTTTGCTGGGTCGTCAGGTTCAGCAAGTGGTTCGCGCCAGACCACGCTGAATTTTCGCGGGCCATTAACAAAATCAACCTCAGATAATTTGACCAACAAAATAGCAAAATGGATTGCAAAGGATTGTAGACCCGTTAGTATTGTAGAAGACTCAGGTTTCATTGATGTTTTGCAAGTGGCGTCTCAAGACTCATCCTATAGGCCACCGTCAAGAGCCACAGTTATGACGAAAATCCACGAGCTCTATCAAAACGAAAAAGAAAAAAGGAAAGAGGTCTTGGCTCAAGTAAATCATATCGCCCTGACAGGAGACCATTGGACATCAGTGAATAACAACAATTACCTCGGAGTAACTGCACATTTCATCAGTGACACGTGGGAACTGAAGTCTTTTGCGCTGACTATATTAAAAACTGAGGAGCGTCATTTTGCGGAGGCTTGTAAAGAACAGTTCCTGTCTGTTGCACGTAAGTGGGACATCGAGGGCAAGACGACAACAATTGGGACTGACAGTGCACGCAACATGGTTGCCGCAATTCGACTAACACGCTATGAACACATGAACTGTGTCGCTCACATGGTGCAGAGAAGTGTCACGGTGAGAGCGGCTTTGTAAATGCTTTGGCCAAGGCTCGCAAAGTTGTCGGTCATTTTAAGCACAGCCCAGCAAATGCTGCGGAGCTTCAAGCACAGCAAGTCAGCCTGGGAAAGAAGCAAGAGCCATTGATCCAGGATGTTCCAACACGTTGGAATTCGACGCTGGAAATGGTCAAGCGCGTGAGCAGAAATAAAGAGGCTGTCATCGCAGCCCTGGACAATCAGGATCACAAACTCGTTTTGCCGACCGCAGCAGAGTGGGATAAACTGCAGAGGCTGGAGACACTTCTAGAGCCATGCAGGTAAATCAGTCTGTAACTTATCAAATAACATTGCTTTGATTATTTTCTGGAATGAATTAAACCAAGTCAAATATCAATAACTTGTATGTAAATAATAATAATGATAATAATAATGATAATAATAATAATGATGATAATAATAATAATAATAATAATATGTTGATAACCACTGTTCTAATAATAGACTGTCTCTGTGTGCATGTGTGTGTTTGTGTGCGTAGGTATGTAACTGAGCTCCTGGGTGGAGAGGCCTGTCACCTTCTCTCTGCCACTTGCGTCTCAAGATGGAAGCCTGTGATTAGGACCCTGCATATGTGGTGAGATTCAAGACCAAGTTCAGGGAGGACCTAGCATCCCGTCAAGAACAGCTCAACAATGCATGGCTCCAGATTGCTACAGTTTTGGATTCTTGTTTCAAAGACTTGAAATGCCTGCCCAAGACAGACAGGGAAGCGGTGTGGACCACACTTGAACAGATGCTGCAACAAGAATCACCCAGAAAGTCTTCAAAGACACATGATGATGGGCCACCCAGGAAGAAAATCAGCCTTCTGCAAATGGGCTCAGATTCAGAATCAGAAGATGAAGAGGTCCAACCTGCCATACAGAGGTACAGAGCAGAGACCACCATTAAATTGGAGGACTGCGCCTTGAGGTGCTGGGCATCTCATTCAGGAGCCCATGAGAAGCTGGCCTCACTAGCTCACAAATATCTAGCCACTCCTGCAACCACTGTTCCCTGTGAACGACTTTTCTCAGTTGCAGGTCACATTGTGAACAAGAAAAGATCAGCTTTACTTTCAGAAAATGTGAACAAATTAGTTTGCCTCAGCAACTGGCTGAAAGATGATGAAGCTCAGTAGATTTGAAAGGTGATGTTCAAGACCAGTTTCAGTGCAACATGTTATAGTAGTTAGAAACTGGATTTTCTTTGGTTTGATTTAAAAGTTTTATTGAAAATGTTTTTTTTCCACATAAAAACGCAACAGATGACTCAAATTGTGCAAAAATATGGTAGGTCACTGTTATGATTTGACTACATTTATTGCTTTATGTTCAATTGAATGCTGTAAATTGTACATCCTGGTTAAGAGGAATGCCAAAGAAGAAGCGATGGGACATTACAAAAACAAATATTATGGTGTGTAGTATGTTTCAGCTTGATTTAAACCACCATTATTTGGCTGTGTTAATAAACAGACATAATATGAAAATTATGTATCTGTGTCTTTTTATTTATCTTTTGGTATGCATTTCAGAAAAAAAATGGTTAGGATTCAGGTGTAATTGCAAATAGTGATTAATCCTGATTAATCCACTGAAAATTCTGATTAATTTGATTAAAAATTTTAATCATTTGACAGCCCTAGTTATTATATGACTGGTTTCTTCGGTCCAGCTCTAACTAGCTGGTCAATCACACAGATATACACAGATGTACAGAAGCGTCTGCGGCCTGACAGCTCGCACTTAGGTTCAGATGACTCGTCAGCATGTCTCTTTCTTTTTCTCTTTCGTTGAGTGTCTGCTTTGTACTTATCTGATACAGTGGGGATACCATAGGCCTGCTACGTATTCACGCAATGAGTGCACCAGATCCACAGCATTGCACAAGTCCAACTCCGCTGCTTGCAGTGCCATGCTCACGCCTTGGAAACATTGAAGAATGGCATTCCACATGTTGCACATTAATGCCATTTCCAGTTTTTTTGTGCAGTACCCTCTCTAGAGCTCAAATTCTGGTGCTCATCATCAGCAACGTTCAGTAATGACTGCTGGATACCCGCGTAATTCTGACACAGGGCTTTGGTTGCAACAGTGTGCGCTGACCATCTAGTATCAGAAAGTGTTTTTAAAGTTTCTATTCTGCTGTTATCATTTGGTTGCAACTCCGCCTTGATCGCCTACCAGCGTGAAGTGGTCTTTGATAAAAAATTAAACAAAGACTCTGTTCCGTTTCTTCACAGCAGTTCGCACTGGAAACCCCCACCAGATTTAATGTATACGCTGCACAGGGCACCCATTCTGCCAGTGGGTTGATCTGTTTGATGCGGGCCTGCAAGCCTTTGTAGGTACCCGACATGTTGCTGGCATTGTCATAACACTGTCCTCTACAGATCCCCATCTCTGCTAAAACACTAATAACTAATGGGGAGGAATTTAACAAAATGCTCCTCTATACAGCCTTCTGGCCATATGTACCACAGGATGACAGTCAGCTGGTCTACATGTGTGATATCTGGAGTAGAGTCCACACTGACAGAGAAATACTTTGCAAGTTTCACCCTGCTGATGACTTCATCCAGCACCTTCTGTCCCATCAGCTGTATGAACTCCTCACACACAGGCAGGTAGAGGTAGGATGGGTTTCCTCTGCCTGCGTTTCCATATTTATCAATATGGGCTTTTAAAAAAGGATCAAACTGACTGATCAGCTCCATGCTACCCAAATAGTTGCCATTGTTGCTGTCTCCAAACCTGAGGCTATCACCTCTAAAAGAAAGCCCCCGCTCTGCCAAATATTTCACTACAGCAACAACCCTCTGTAGAACCTGTTTGTTTGTTTCCAATATTCACACTCATCATTAAACTGTTTTTTCAGTTCCGAGTCTACTGTCAGCTGTCTGGTCGATGTAAGCAATCATGGATTTCTACTCTCCACTCTCCACTCTCTGAGAAGATACTCTAGTCATTGAACCTGAAACATCATCTCAAACAGACTAGTGTTATCAGACCAGAAAACATGCAGCCACAGATTATGTGAAGCAGCTTCACCTTTAAATCCACTAGATGGGGCTCATTAGCCAGATCATTTACAGTGAGCTGGCTTCTTTGCACTACATTACAGGTTCCCTCCAGCTTGGCTGTGTCACATTTCAGAAATCACTACACTCTGACAAACGTTGACACAGCTGCGTGCTAAGATGAACCTGATTGTTCTGTCAACACGACCACAGGCTCAGCTGAACCTCAGCAGAATCAAATGTATCACAATCATGTGATGCATCCTTATTGGATTAGAATGAAAAATGCACCTGCCTATAATATTTATATATATATGAATCAAAATGGCTTAATTAATCCCAAGATACTGTTGCTGACCTGGCTGTACAACATGAGACTGCTGAACCTCTTAGATCTTCTGGAACTGATTTTTATGCTGCTCCTAGAGTAAGAGAAAGACTAGTGCAGCTTTGTTTAATTCTGATGTGCCACCCTTTTAACAAATACCAGAAGATCTAAAGTGGGTCACAATGATCCCAACTCTGATCTCCTTAAAGGGAGGTTTAAAACACTATCATTACATTTTTGTTTTATACGGTTTTAAATGTAATCTTGTGTTTTTTGTGAAACCATTTGACATTACCTTCAACAGTCTCTCTGCATGTAAAGCACTTTTTCAGATCGAGATCATGTGTCTTGTCAAGAGTTCAAAAAGACAAGCAAAGAAAGAAATCACACAAACCCAACCATTCTCAAAAGGAGTCAATCATTTTGTGATATTACACGTTTGTGGTGGACATGTTTATTCATTTCTTACATGGCACTCGTTTGCTGACCAGCATTATGAGCTAATACAGGCACACAGGGTTTGCCATCGGTGCAGCCAGAGGTCACCATAGTTGTATTAGTTTGTTACATTATGCATTGCTTACAAAAGGTTCCTAGTAATGTGACATTAACTCTATTAAACAAAAAATACACATTGAAAGTACATGCTGTTAATATGAGATGAGTATAAAAGGCTGGTTTGTCCCCTCTGTTTCCTCTTCATGTGCTCATGGTGACCTGGATAAACTGGAGAGAGAGAGAGAGAGAGAGAGAGAGAGAGAGAGAGAGAGAGAGAGAGAGAGAGAGAGAGAGAGAGAGAGAGAGAGAGAGAGAGAGAGAGAGAGAGAGAGAGAGAGAGAGAGAGAGAGAGAGAGAGAGAGAGAGAGAGAGAGAGAGAGAGAGAGAGAGAGAGAGAGAGAGAGAGAGAGAGAGAGAGAGAGAGAGACACATATCCAGTGTTATTGTACAACTAACAATCATCACCCACCTGGTCTTGTCTTGGCTCTGAGTCGTCTACTACACAGTTTATCAGAAGAGAGAAAACACCAGAGGGTCCAACAACACTGTTTAAAGCTGCACTGATAGATTGGTGGGGATTTTGTGGACATTTCACTTAAAGTTGTTAAGGCGAGTGTTTTTATCAGCTGGAGTCCAACATTCACTCTGCTTTTAGCTCTGGTTTGATCTCCACCAACTCCTGAGAATAATATCAGTCTCTACCTGTTTCTGTCTGCCGTTTGTTTCTGGGCAGGTAGTGTCAGTGGCTTTATCTTCTATCAGCGGCCAAAAACACACTTTTAAATGTTTTATTAAAGAAAATGTTTGAAACCAATGACTAAAATTGTTGTGTTACTGTATTATGGATTGAATTAAAGTGAAAATTAATGATTGCCCTTTGATAGGGGCCCCCCCGGATCCACCTTAAGGACCCCTCAGTTTCCCTGACCCCACTTTGAGAACCACAGGTCTACAGTATGGATAAATCTTAGGGCTGGGCGATATGGCCTAAAAATAAAATCTCCGATTTTATTTACTTTAATTCAATTTACGATTTTTTCCGATTTCCCCCCCTACTTAAGGAAAGCAATAAGGTTTGTTGGTCAGTGCGGCTTTGTTCATCGCGGAGAGACTGGCATTTTTCATATTCGGCTGGATGTCTCTGTTTCAGGTGTTGGAATAGGTTTGTGGTGCTGCTGCCTTTCACTGCGATAGGCTTTAGGCAAATGTTGCAGCGTGGTGTCTGTTGTTCCACATCTGTCGCAGCAAACCCATACCAGTTCCAAACAACAGATGACTTTATTCCTTTCTTGGGAACAAACTTCCCGCTCTCACCGGTAGCCATTTTGTCGCTTGCTGTTGCTGTTTAGTGTATGATGTTGTCGCTATGGGAAACGAACACTACGGAAACCCCGGGGAACCAAAAATGTGCTATTACACAAAAACTCGATTTACTTATTTTTTAAATCGCCCGCAACAAAAAATTCGAATTAATTCATTCAATCGATTTTTCGCCCAGGCCTAATAAATCTATCACTGAACAACCGTCACCATGTTGCCATCATCATCAGTGACGTTGCAGACTGAGCCTGCTGGTAGTTACCTGACTAAACATTTGTTCTAGATAATTGACTCTGGAGCTCAGGAGCTTCAGTTCAACCAGCCGGTTCTCATGTGCAGTGATGACGGACTCAGATGTTTTTGGTAGCAGAAGCAACATTAAAGCTTTGGAAAAAGTGAGAGGAAACTTACGTCATCATACTGAAATGTGGCATTGCCAGTTTGAGTTGTGTCTCTCCTTCGGAACTGGTCTGAAACACACACACACACACACACACACACACACACACACACACTTTTAAACATCATTCAGAAAACAATAAAGTAGTAGAGTAGCTGCCAGTGTTAGTTGTTGTTGTTAATGTTTGAGTAGTGGAGTTTATTTTCCTTTTTCTTTTTTAATGCTGTCTCAGATTTCATGCTTTCCTCAGCCCACTCACCGGTCAGCGCTCTGAGTCTTACACAACAGCTCATGAAATCATCAAAGGTGATTCTGCTGTTTGTGCTGTAGCGCCCCATGATGCTTTTCATGGCCTGAGGACTCAGATTATAACCTGCAGAGGAACACATACATGATTAAATAGATGGCATTGACATCTTACAATGAGAAAACTCACCTGACATTTGCTTCAGAGTGACTCCCAGCCAGTAGAACAGTCAAATGTGCTCAAACCATGATAGTTTATATATGTACACTGGCCATTTCACAATGTTTATTCCTAATTTTCCACCTTTTCATGCTGTTTCACCAAGGTTATGAGAGATTTAGGACAAACTAACATGAATGTATAAAGCTACAAAAATGTCTGACAGGCGGTTTTGTTGCTCGTACCCATGGAGTTGAGGGCAACCTGCAGCTCAGGGCCCTCCACCGTCCCACTGCGGTCCCGATCATAGGATGCGAAGGTGTTCCTCCAGCCGCTCAGAACCTGCCACAGTTCCTTGAACTCATTAAAACCCATGGTGCCGGTCATGTCCCTCTGAGACAATGCAATCAAGTCAAGGACCCATCACATACATACAAATGTCTCTATACTCACAAGATGGGAAGCTTTCCATGGGGATAGCTACATGATAAGAAACTTTCATTTTACTTACTAATACAATAAAGTGTTTACTATACACTAAAGCAGGGGCCAGCAAATAAGTCTGGCATCAGGCCAAATGTTTTTCAAGCCGTTACATGGCAGGCCAGGATATGGTAAATTTTTTTAACACCTTAAATGCCTATGTGCATGTTTAGCTCAGTCGGTGGGAGTGTTGTATGATTGATCCCAACATACGCCGGATATTTTTCCCTCCCTTGTTAAACAAATTGATTGCAAGAACACTATTGCACATGCTCACGATAAAGCATTTGCTGCAGTATGTGTCCCGGCGTTTGATCCGCATACATAAACCAAAGGACCCTTATTTTAATTTCTCTGAGGAAACTCAGGGGAATCCAATCACACATTAACAGACGGCTTTTTCAGGGGTGTGTCACGCCGGCCAGAAACTCTTTTGAATGCCCTACAAGTAAAGTACTACAAGTACTACTAAGTGAAAGCCCTCAATAAACTCAACATAAAGCATTGCTGCAAAAAACGTTTCGCTTTTATTTAGTAGGCACAATCAGTTAAGAGGATTATAGCATTATAGACATTACTGTATTTGACTGTTTTGTACAGGCAGTAGATAATAATATTAAACATAGGCTGTGTCCGAAATCACCCACTACTCACTATATAGTGGACTATATAGTGCTGTCCGAACGTATAGTGATAATTATTATACCCTATATAGTCCACTCACTGTATCCCAGAATGCATTTTGAAATGTAGTGTACAGCCGATGGTCACTAACCAAAAACTACAGTATATACCATCATGCATTGCGCAGACAGAAAAATCAGTCCACCAACTGATTGTCAGACGGCAATGACGTAATTAACGCCACCAAAATAATGATCACAGTAGCTTCTAAAAGTTTTTTCGTTTTTCGTTATGCGGGTGAGCTTACTATGCAGTCCTCCACATCCAACTCCCTACATAGTGGGAAGGGTTTAGTGAATGAGTGGGGATTTTGGACACAGCCTTAGACTTTGGAAAGCTTGAGTTAGTTAAACCTAAGAAGGAGATGTGCTTTATTTCCATTGTGCACTGCATTGTGGGATAACAGTGTGTTAACACTCAAAAATGAAGTAAACTTAATTTGCATACCAACATCTTTGACAGTACTTCATTGTTTAATTTTTTAAGCGTGATCTGCATTTTGGAACCCAGCACAAAATACACAGACGTGGAGAATATTTTGGGTACTTTGTGTGCGTTCTATTTCTCCTGGTTTCAGTGAACGAAGGGAAATCTTCATCCTTAAACGTCTGCACTGTAGCTGGAGAGAAAATGTTTCTGTGGTCTGTGACAGAGAAGTAAGGTTAGCCTCTTTTGGAAATGAAAGAAGTGATAGAAGGAACTTGACTTGCGGAGCCTCCGGTCATTCAGTGTCTGCAGTTTCATGCTGAGGGTGTTTACCACTCTGTGTTAGCCAGTGATTTATTCTTTTCAGTCTTATTTTGGGGCAGCAGAGTGCTGAGGTGGCTCCAGCCTCCATTTCAGCTCTGTTCCTTTAAATCTTCCTATTTTTCTCTGGATTACTGTCTCTCCGCCATTTCAACTCTCTGACGTTAGGGACACTGCGTGCAATAGTATGGACATTGTCATCGAATATTGTTAATTAACCATATACAGTTACCTGTACCTCAGATTTGATAGTGTTTATACTCTACTTCTCATACATTTCTGTGGTTCTTAACTGTATATTTTTGACATCGTGAATATCTTGGATTTGCACCTTAGCATTCATCAGATGATATTTTAATGAATAGAAGTTTGAATTTTTATTGTGTACATTTGTTTTTTGGCACCTTATTAATAATCTTCATTGTTTACAGGTGCTGGTTATATAATTAGAATATCATCAAAAAGTTGATTTATTTCAGTAATTCCATTCAAAAAGTGAAACTTGTATGATGTATACATTCATTCCACAGACTGAAATATTTCAAGTGTTCATTCCTTTTAATTTTGATATTTATATTTATTATAACTGATAACTAATGAAAACCCCAAAATCAGTATCTCAGAAAATTAGAATATTGTGAAAATGTTCAATATTGAAGACACCTGGTGCCGCACTCTAATCAGCTAATTAACTCAAAACACCTGCAAAGGCCTTTAAATGGTCTCTCAGTCTAGTTCTGTAGGCTACACAAACATGGGGAAGACTGCTGACTTGACAGCTGTCCAAAAGACGACCATTGACACCTTGCACAAGGAGGACAAGACACAAAAGGTCATTGCTAAAGAGGCTGGCGTTCACAGAGCTCTGTGTCCAAGCACATTAATAGAGAGGCGAAGGGAAGGAAAAGATGTGGTAGAAAAAAGTGTACAAGCAACAGGGATAACCGCACCCTGGAGAGGATTGTGAAACAAAACCCATTCAAAAATGTGGGGGAGATTCACAAAGAGTGGACTGCAGCTGGAGTCAGTGCTTCAAGAACCACCACGCACAGACGTATGCAAGACATGGGTTTCAGCTGTCGCATTCCTTGTGTCAAGCCACTCTTGAACAAGACACAGCGTCAGAAGCGTCTCGCCTGGGCTAAAGACAAAAAGGACTGGAATGCTGCTGAGTGGTCCAAAGTTATGTTCTCTGATGAAAGTAAATTTTGCATTTCCTTTGGAAATCAAGGTCCCAGAGTCTGGAGGAAGAGAGGAGAGGCACAGAATCCACGCTGCTTGAAGTCCAGTGTAAAGTTTCCACAGTCAGTGATGGTTTGGGGTGCCATGTCATCTGCTGGTGTTGGTCCACTGTGTTTTCTGAGGTCCAAGGTCAACGCAGCCGTCTACCAGGAAGTTTTAGAGCACTTCATGCTTCCTGCTGCTGACCAACTTTATGGAGATGCAGATTTCCTTTTCCAACAGGACTTGGCAGCTGCACACAGTGCCAAAGCTACCAGTACCTGGTTTAAGGATCATGGGATCCCTGTTCTTAATTGGCCAGCAAACTCGCCTGACCTTAACCCTATAGAAAATCTATGGGGTATTGTGAAGAGGAAGATGCGATACGCCAGACCCAACAATGCAGAAGAGCTGAAGGCCACTATCAGAGCAACCTGGGCTCTCATAACACCTGAGCAGTGCCACAGACTGATGGACTCCATGCCACGCCGCATTGCTGCAGTAATTCAGGCAAAAGGAGCCCCAACTAAGTATTGAGTGCTGTACATGTTCATACTTTTCATGTTCATACTTTTCAGTTGGCCAACATTTCTAAAAATCCTTTTTTTGTATTGGTCTTAAGTAATATTCTAATTTTCGTAGATAGTGAATTTGGGTTTTGGATTTTCATTAGTTGTCAGTTTTAATCATCACAATTAAATGAACTAAACATTTGAAATATATCAGTAATATCCAAGTTTCACTTTTTGAATGGAATTACTGAAATAAATCAACTTTTTGATGATATTCTAATTATATGACCAGCACCTGTATATTTTGTTTTTATATACCTGTATATATTTGCACTCTTTCCTACTTTGTTGTGCAACTGCTGCACCACCATTTCCCCCCGGATCCATAAATCCCTGTCTAATCTTATCTTACCTACCTTTGCTCTTGCTGGGGTTTTTGATGACTCTCGTTAATGTGAAGCTGACATTTTAGAGCTGAAAATGTTCTGTAGTTAACACCTCCCATCGTCTATGTCAATTTACTAAACCTCCCTGATGGCTGATGGGTGAAGGATACATCCAGCATGTTGATCATCAGTCTGCAGGTGTCCAGGCTGAAGGCTGTAAAAGAATAACAGACAGTAAGCACACAGGCTGAGACCAAGACACTCATATGGTCAAATCTAAAAACACAATTTACAAATCAAACATTTAGTGTTACATTATTGCTAATAAACAGACCCCATGTGTGATGGCCTGGTAGTCTTATCGGTACTTTGAGCCAGTGTATATAGTAATTTTACGGCTGAGTGATTTCAACAATAATAGAAACTACCTAGTCCCCAGGTTTAATAGTAATTGCTAGGTTGTAAGCCTTGAGATCATTTGGTAAAACAGCTGTGGAACAGAGACCCTTCACTTTTTTCAATTAGGTGCCATTTAGACAGTCTGCAGGTTTCTGTTCAGAATACAAACTCAAATAGGATTACAATTTCTTTAGCTCGGATGACCAATGTTGAGTATCAACACCTGACTACGTGGTTTTATATTTTATCCAGATATCTGTTTATTTATTACTGATTAATACGATGGCATTAAATCAGATATTTGCAAAAAAAAGGTTTCAAGAAACAAAAGATGTTTTAAGTGAACTGTTAACTGAGCATTCACATAGAAGGGGCCTAATGTTTAAAAAAAGGCTTCATGCATCATGTGATGCTTTCACTGCATGGTGGGCCACTGTATACAATAACATTAGGTGAAAATGTGTCCCAGACTTTGCATTTGTGCTTTGCATTGTGGGTATTTAATAAAATAGCCTGGTGTTCTTACGTTTGTATGAGCCAGAGATGCCGGAGTGTGTGAGGCAGCTCTGCAGCTCGTCTGCTGAGATCTGTCCATCCTGTCGGTGTTTAGGAAAGCAGAACAGTTACAATCAGCAAAATGCAGAAAAACCACAGAACCATCAGTACCCTCAAAGTTACTACTGTTCACACGTTTGAGGCATGCGGTGTAGAGTTGCTTTAAGCTTTGTGCCAGTGTGTTACCTGTCCAGCTACAGCTGCAAAATATCCGTAGAGAGGATCCTGCTGCAGAGAGGAAGAGAGAAGCAAGTCTGAAAGATTGATTTGGTTTCTTCGGTCCATCAACTTGCTTCAGTTCCAAAGATGAAACAACTAAATGTGGAGAACAGACCCCTTTCTGGCCAATCAGAATGTCACATCAGATCAGTTGCTATCTCATTATAGCTATCGGCGCAGTTGAACAACTTAATTTGAAGAAGTTGGATTTATCAAAATATATAACACACGACATGAAATCAGACATGACATCAGGCTCTGTGGAAAGCTTTCAAACAGGCTTTCAGAGGTCAAACATCTGAGGGTCTTGAAAGAAAGACAACCAGCAAGGGCATGTAAGGTCTTGAACACTCACACTGTCGTAGCGAAAGGACAAATACCATACAGACCAAAACAGCAAACCTTCCTGCACGCTGTCCCAATCAAAGTCTAATGACTGAAACATTTAAATAAAGTGAGTTTAAATGAAGAGACCACATTCCCTTTCATAATCATGTTTTTATATCGTTCCTGTTAACTAAGCGGGAGACACTACAGAGTGGCGAGAATGTGTGTTGGCGTGACATAGCTCAGTCTGTAGTTTGTGCAGCATCTGAGTCATTTACTTTATCTAAAACCCCTATTCACTCATATATAATCAATGCCAGCTGTCTGCATGCTTCACATTGTCCACCAGCGCTGACTCAGCCCCCCCACCCCACCCTAAACTAATTGTAATTCTACCATAAAACACACACACAAACACACACTGCGTAAACGGCATGGATTGCCTCTATTCTAAAAATTGCACAAGACATCTGGTTACAAGAGCTAGAAAGTTTAAAAGGGATTGCTCCAGAGAAGTGTTGAAAGTCAGAAAACAAAACCAATCAAGTCAAATTTACTATAAAGATTCCATGAAAACCAAATGCTGTAAACCTACAAAGACAACAACATCTACAGTGTTTAGGGTACTTGTACTTTACTTGAATGTGTCTATTCTTAGCTACTTTATAAATGTCACTGCAGTTCAAAGGGAACTGCATTATCTGACAGCTTTAGTAACTTTACTGGTTACTATTTCACAATTAAAACTTTGATCAATTTGTAAATATGACACATTGCTACAGATTAAACTACCCAAAAGTTTATGATTTAGTTTAAATTAGCACCAGCTCAACCAATTATAACATTAAAATGCTACTTACACATTAATGCATGAAGAGTATATTGTATTTCTGTCAAAACAGCCACCTAAATATTAAACAGTGGACCTTTAGTGGACTTTTGTAATACATTTGTTATTAATGGCTGTTATGTGTCATGTGTTTTTTTTCTCTCCTAAAAATTACCATTATTTTGAAAAACCACACATCAAAAGAAATGATCAGTAATATCGTTAAAAATCATTATTTAATATTAAAATGTGTGTGACAGCAATTGAAGAACACTTGAATGACTTGTTCCAATATTCTCTGAAGATTAAAGTAGAAACCTTTAAAGCGAAAATACTCGACCAACTTCTTCATTGTTTGGGCCGGATGCCCATCCCGTGGCGGTGCACATACTTCAGCTTTTACCGGTCAGGACTGTTATTTCATCACATTTTAACAGGTTCTTACCGCCACTGGAGCTCCACCGGGGGCCGCGCCATATCCAGGATAGGCCATTTTTCAAGCTGTTCTTTATAAACCAGTAAAACGGAGGAATCTAGTTGAATTCTGCACCACGGCTCTCTCTCCCTACAGAGGGCGGGTCTGCAGATGTAGCCTACGCCCGAGAGACGAGCAAAGTTCGGGTTATAAAGTGCTGTAAGTCAGCCTGAAGCACGGAGGCGGCTGTTAACCTAAATGTCCCGAGCAGAGAAGGGGAGCAAATGGGAGGAAACAGGTAGAAGAACGTGAATCCTGTGGGGTCGTGGTTAAATATCCTGTTTCCTCAGTGCGACCCAAACCTCTACATTCTGATTGGCAGCGAGTAACCACATGACCTGTAAACGACCAATTGCATCAAAGTGCTGGCTACAAGCCAAACACCTTGCGCAACGATGAAAAACAATTAAACTCACAGGTATGGACTGGCAGAGGGAAATGGTTATTATTACCGTACAGATTTTCTATTAACAGTAAGATGGCACACAAGTAGTACACATACAAAACCAAATTAAAATCATTGCATATTTTGAACAATCTAGGTATTCATCTTACATGCTAAATGTCATAGACATGCATTACAGTGCAAAATAACAAAACCTACACCCAGTTTCGTTGGATTTTAATGTGAATTTAAAGAGTATATTAAAACTGTAAAACATTGAAAAATGTAACAAACTATTAAAACTAATTTTTGTTAGTTTTCTAGTCCACCTTTATGTATAACTTTGTGTTGAACACATGTCTGCACTGTTTGTATATTTGTTTAATAAAAAAAAACTATGTAATAAAAACTGATTAGACTCACAAACACACTCAGTTGCCATGTTTATTAGGAACACCTATCTAAAACTAATGCTGTCTTATACAAAAGCCCTGCAACAAATCTAAGCACGCTCTATCTAGACCTACTGTGTTCATACATATACTGTACATCACCACCAACTTCGCTTATATCCATTCAATATTTATTCCTTTGCACAATTTGTATTTGTTTACAATTTACAGAACACTTGACTTCTATATAGACATGATTGCTTGCTTTTAATATAGGGCCTATATGCAGGCTACAAGCCTACACTTGTATGTATATAGGCTACAATATTTCTATGTTTAGTTTTAGTCAAATTCCTTATATGTTTACACATACTGTCATGTTTTTTTTGTTGTTTTATTGGCAAGATTTTGTCTTGTGTTCTTTTCCTGCCTCTGTGTTTTCTTCCTTTTGTCATTTGTTTCATTTGTCATGTTTCCTGTTTTACTTTGTAGTGTGTCTCCCACCAGTGTTTTTGTGCTGCTGTTACTTGTGTTTCTACGATTGTTTGCGCCTGTCTCATCCCCCTGACTGTGATTACCTGTGCCTCATTATCCTCACTTATCCCATGTGTATCTACAGAGCTGTCTGTCTATGTTTCGTTGCTTGTGCATTAATTCATGTTTCATGGCTATTTGCCATTGTTCACTATCTGTCAGGACTGTCCTCCAGAGGTATACCAGTGTTTCGTGTCCCCGGAGTTCCACCCTCATTTCACCTTCTTGTTTGGATTTATGGACTCGTCACTGGTTTGTTAATAGCTACTTTGACATAGCTTTTGCAGTGCCTGACTCACGTCATCAGTAGTTTCACCACTTGTGGTTAATAAACCTCACTAAGTCTACCTGTTCCGCCTGCGTTTGGGCCCAAAAACTATTCAGTTTGTGAGCTGAACGTGATGAAACTGTTTAGAGAGGTAAATCTTCAGAAGCATAGACCCACAAAATGAAAATGTTCCTTTTATTTTACTTTTCCACCAACTACCATAATGTTACGTTTTTTTTAATGAGTTTTTCCTGCCTTAAAGACAGCCATCTGTCAGAATCAGAATCAGCTTTATTGCCAAGTAGTGCTTTACACATATGAGGAATTTGCTTTGGTGATAAGGTGCTACACGCAGACAGACATACAGCTGACATAAATAGATGTAGAAATATATAAATATGTAACAAACAAATGCAAGTTATAGAAGAATAACAGAAGAATAGAGAAAAATAATACAACTGACAATATAAAAAAATAAAATAATAATAAAAATAACAGTGGAACAACAATGATTTACAATTACAACAAATTAACAACAAATATGTTGATCTGTCAGATCAACTAGCAGAGTCTATACAGCTTCATAAGTGTAACAGTTGTTCAAGTGTGTGCAAAACGTTTTGCACAGTTTTCAAATAGGTATTGTGCTGTAGTCTTAAAACTGCTATATCATGCAGCGTAAAAACGTCACTTTCAGTGTGAATGCTGGTGTGAAAATAAAGTGCTCTCTTGAATCACCCGGACTTTCCACATATTACTTTACTAGGTTTCACGTTTTAAACATGAACATAGAAACCCACACATATTTTGCTAATGAAACGCATCCTTCACCTAAGATAGAAATAAAATAAGTTTGACAAAAATAAAAGCAAACATGTTTTCCACTAGCTTTATGTCTCTTAAGTTGATTTTGTTTTCTACTGTAGCTCAATAAATGGATGTAAACAGCGGTCTAAGAAGTGACCACACCTCATTCATAAATACAAAACACAACAAAACAAATATAAAATGAACAGGGGTAATGTAAATCAAACTCTAGTAAATGTTTTCACACATGTAAAACACAGGCATGATCCTTGGATCCATGGAAGGCATTACATCAGCAGCTGAGACAAGCTGCCCAATCAGCTTGTTCTCTAAAGTGACACATGCAGTCACTCCTGCTGCGTCCAACTCTGGTCCAGAGAAAACCATCTGTGGTTTCAGAGGCAGAGCTGAAAGGAAGAGGAGTGGAGGGCACGGAAGATCGAGCTCGGGCTGCGATGTACAGACTTAATCCTGACTGTTGGGTTTGGTCGCCCAGACCTCCTCTGCGTCTCCTTCCTCCGCATACAGGGAGTGTTGCTTCAGACATGCTGAGCCACCAGGAGGAGGAGGAGGAGAAGGAGGAAGAGGCAGGAGAGCATCCTGCTGTTTGCTGCTACACCACAGGTAGGTTTAAGATAATATTTTATTGATTTACTTTTGGAAATTAAGTTGTTGCAGCTGTAAAAGCTGTAGAAATGTTGAAAAATAGGCATTATTATACAACAGAAAAACAAAGTACAGTATAAAAATATTTTTTTTAGAACACAACAATAACAATTAGTCAGATATATCTGACTTATTGTCCACTCACTATTGGCATATGCTGCTTGTTCTAATTAGAAGGTGAGATAAAATAGAACTATTCATTCTGAAAGAATAATTTGTGCCCAAGATGCACACTATACACAGTAAAATAACCACAGTATACACAAGGTGTAACTATATTACAGTATAAATGGAAAACGAAAAAAAGAAAATTGTACATATTGAATATTCACTCTGCAAATGAGATACTATAGATGATACATTTTACCAAACGTCGTACTCTTCACTGTATGAAAACTATAGGCTGTTGCTCACAAGAAGAGAGCTACACACTCTAGTTTGTTACATATTTTTGTTTATAAATGTCTCCTACTGCAGCTGCCTCAGTATAACACATCACAACTACTGTTCCACTCTTCATACTCAATTTGGGAAGGCAGTCTTTCAGTACTTATCACCTTATAAACAGAATTAACTACTAAGAACATCTCACCCTAATTGGATGAATTGAAATTTTAACATTGAGGCTACCTGACTGAATAAAGGTGAAATAAAAATGAGCGTGTTGATCCTGTCGGTGTCAGCTGATGTCACCCTTCTGCCCCAACATATCACAGCACACATCAAAACACTTTGGCTTCAAATCCATCCCTGCCTGCATGTTTTTGTTTGCTCCTGAAAAATCTCCCACTCCACGCTGTGTGTGTGTGTGTGTGTGTGTGTGTGTGTGTGTGTGTGTGTGTGATGACTGGTGACTACAGTCCTGCTCCAAACCCAGCAGGTCTCATCAGCAGGTGTTGGGGAAACAGACGGATCAGACATATGATTCAGCCATGACGCTCTAAGCCAAGCCCCTGAATTAACCAACCCTGTATGTTTGGATTGCTGATGAAAATTAGTTTTTATTATGTTTTTTTATTCTGAAAAAAACTAACACCACCTGGTAATTATAAATCTTTATTTATTTTGCTATTTTTTATGGATGTTTTATTTTGGATGGTTTATGGAGAAAAAAATCAACAACTCTGAGCTAAATACCATATATGGAGATGGGAGGAACAAGTCAATCAAAGATTTTAAACAAAAAACACAATTGTATTAATACATTTTACAGCCAAAACTAATCAAATCAAAGCACTGTTTTACCTCCTTTGTGAAAACTAAGAATTTTGTCTTTTTACCTGTGCATTTGCATGAATATGGATTTTAGCCAATAAAATGACATAATGAATAATACAACATGCAAAACATGAGGTTTTACTGGCCCCTGTGTGAATGTGTGAATGAGAGGTAAGCTGTAAAATGCTCTGAATAAAACGGCCAGAGTCCGTTTATATGTTTACGATAATGTTTAATTGTCATTCAAACAGCTGTTGGTAAAAATACAAAAGTTATTCCCACACAGCACAGTTTCACAAAAGGGCAGAATAATGTGCAATTCAAATCAATATTACTCTCTACTCTTCTCACCTGTATCTGCAGGTTGTGATGACATCATCCGCCGGGCTGCTGATGCTCAGTGGTCCACCTCCGAAACTCCCATCCACTCAGGGGTTCCCAGCAGCTCTGGACTTGCTGGGCGAGGTCCTGGTGCTCCTTCCTCACAGCAGCCAAAAACAGCGATCGATGCTGATGATGGAGATGTATCGCGGCATTTCATTGGCGGTTGTTGCTGGGAGGGTCCCGGGATGGAGCCCCGGGGATGTGTATGTGCTTATGGGCAGAGGGAACCGGAAGGTTTGGGTTCCTGTTGGCCTGGATCTCCATACGTTTACTACGGAGGTGAGGGCTCACCTCATGTTTCCTAAACATTGCATTTAGTGATGGTTTTAACAACATGCTTCCTTTCGATTTAAAAAAAAATGGGCATTAAAATGTTCCATCAAGACAGTTAAAGCTAAATGAGCTCCTGCACATCCACACAGTACAGGACATACAGAACAGTGTGAGAAATCTAGAAACCTCAGAAAGAACACCCCCACGTCTTGATCATCTTTTCTTTTTGCTCATGACATGCTTTTTAGATAAGATGTCATTTAATCATAGCAATTTAGTGAGAATAAATTACTACACTAAAAGATAAGTTGGAATTTTATGAAACAAAATGATATGTATACAGACACACATTGAGTTTACATGAGCACATCTAGCCCTTTTTCAACGCAGCCAGGAACATAATAAAATGGAACATTTCTGTTTTCTGCGTTCTGTTTCTAATTCCGCTGCTCTGTGACTACTTTGTGGAGTTCCTGGAACTAAATTTGGACACTGCTCGGGATGTTATTCTAAATATAAGTTTCCAGGTACTTTTCTG
Organism: Micropterus salmoides; assembly: GCF_014851395.1. NCBI lineage: Eukaryota > Metazoa > Chordata > Actinopteri > Centrarchiformes > Centrarchidae > Micropterus > Micropterus salmoides. Next base: position 2,740,062 of record NW_024040152.1, on the reverse strand, counting down.
GAGTCAGTGATTAGAAACCAAAAGGTGAACCACAAGTTGTCTCAGTGTCATAGGATTACAATGCTCGGTGTGGACCAACCTGAAAACTTTCATGTGGTTAGACATGCTGGACTTTCAGTGTGAGCTTGTGTTGCAGTGAACTGTGGGAAGCACTTCATGCATGAAGAAAGTGTATCATGCCTTTGCTGCATTAGAGGAAAACAACAAGGGAGGATATCTTTATCTATCCTTGCTTTGATTAGAAACCGGTTTCACTTTGTTTAGCAGCTGTCTGTCATCAGGGTACGTTAAGGATTCCTCTTGACGCAATTTGAGGCAAGACATTTTCATATAAATTAAAATGCACATATCACATTAAAATATGCTGTACACAACATGGTGAACAGGTTTGACTGTTTTATAGGAAAAGGTGGTTAAAGGTTAAAGTTCCAAATATTCCAAAACCAATAAATATAAAATCTAACCTTTGTAGGATCTTTTTAGTGTGGCACAACTCTCTGCAATTTCTTTCCGCACGAAGACTAACTAATTTGTAATAACTTGGGTCTAGTGTGCCATTATTATGGAAAACCAACAACATGGAGGTTATGGGGAAAATGCCTATAACAGCATCCCTGTGTTTGCTTTATGCAGTGAGGAGGAACCTGGTGGTTGGAGTGCAGGTGGTGGAGGAGGTCGCTGTTGAAGACACTCTAGAAGTAATGTAAGTACTGTATGAATGACAATCCTACCGTTAATGGAATTGTTTCCATGGTATATCTAACTTCTATTAATCCTACATTCTGTAATATTTTATGTCTGGTTGAGAAACATAGTTGCTGTCTTTTCTGTTCTCAGAACAGAGGACATATATACAGATGATCTGATGGATCCTGAAGTGCTGCAAGACGCCCAGCTGTACCCCACATGAGCCCCAAGTAACTTTCAGCGTGTCCTGTTTGGACTGTATACACTGTAAACAAAGATATTATTCACATATTTGCTAAATTTGATTGTATTTGATATATGTATCACTATTGTTACATTGTGTCTTTTGCGTTCTCATTTTATTTATTTATTTATTTATTTACCAAGGACAATGCACATTAATCAACATTGTAGTTTACACTTTACAGTTTACTGTAAATGTAGCAGAGTTAGCTAATAATCTAGTTTTCATTCATAGTTATTTTTTAGTAGGCTAAAGCCGCTGTCAACTGTAACTAATAAGAACAGAAAATAAAATAATAAAAATTATATTGTACATGTACATGTTTTATTTTTTAAAATTGATATAATATAATATAATATAATCAAAATACAGGGGTTGGACAATGAAACTGAGACACCTCTCATTTTAGTGTGGGAGGTTTCATGGCTAAATTGGACCAGCCTGGTGGCCAATCTCCATTAATTGCACATTGAACCAATAAGAGCAGACTGTGAAGGTCCAATTAGCAGGGTAAGAGCACAGTTTTGCTCAAAATATTGCAATGCACACAACATTATGGGTGACATACCAGAGTTCAAAAGAGGACAAATTGTTGGTGCACGTCTTGCTGGCGCATCTGTGACCAAGACAGCAAGTCTTTGTGATGTATCAAGAGCCACGGTATCTAGGGTAATGTCAGCATACCACCAAGAAGGACGAACCACATCCAACAGGATTAACTGTGGACGCAAGAGGAAGCTGTCTGAAAGGGATGTTCGGGTGCTAACCCGGATTGTATCCAAAAAACATAAAACCACGGCTGCCCAAATCACGGCAGAATTAAATGTGCACCTCAACTCTCCTGTTTCCACCAAAACTGTCCGTCGGGAGCTCCACAGGGTCAATATACACGGCTGGGCTGCTATAGCCAAACCTTTGGTCACTCGTGCCAATGCCAAACGTCGGTTTCAATGGTGCAAGAAGCGCAAATCTTGGGATGTGGACAATGTGAAACATGTATTGTTCTCTGATGAGTCCGCCTTCACTGTTTTCCCCACATCCGGGAGAGTTACGGTGTGGAGAAGCCCCAAAGAAGCGTACCACCCAGACTGTTGCATGCCCAGAGTGAAGCATGGGGGTGGATCAGTGATGGTTTGGGCTGCCATATCATGGCATTCCCTTGGCCCCATACTTGTGCTAGATGGGCGCGTCACTGCCAAGGACTACCGAACCATTCTGGAGGACCATGTGCATCCAATGGTTCAAACATTGTATCCTGAAGGAGGTGCCGTGTATCAGGATGACAATGCACCAATACACACAGCAAGGTGAAAGATTGGTTTGATGAACATGAAAGTGAAGTTGAACATCTCCCATGGCCTGCACAGTCACCAGATCTAAATATTATTGAGCCACTTTGGGGTGTTTTGGAGGAGCCAGTCAGGAAACATTTTCCTCCACCAGCATCACGTCGTGACCTGGCCACTATCCTGCAAGAAGAATGGCTTAAAATCCCTCTGACCACTGTGCAGGACTTGTATATGTCATTCCCAAGACGAATTGACGCTGTATTGGCCGCAAAAGGAGGCCCTACACCATACTAATAAATTATTGTGGTCTAAAACCAGGTGTTTCAGTTTCATTTTCCAATCCCTGTAGTAGACTTCAACTACCAGCATGCATCGCTTCTGTCCTCCCGCTAATGCCCAGGCATGACGTCATGACGTCGCGCAGAAAAATGGCAGCCCAAAGTGGAGCAAAATCAAAACACCGATGATTTCGGGACAAATTGTCATCTGGTCAGGATTTAAAGTCTTAAAATGTCGGACTCATTAGAAACACAAACTCTTCAGGATCGTCTGGACCGTCTGCGGGAGCTGACAGAGTTCACGGAGAACTGCAAAAAACAGCTACACGATATATTTGAAACGCTCGGGTGGTCGTGGGAGTACAACAAGGGCTCCAACCAAGTAAGTTAACGTTAACCCTTTAGCTAGCCTTAGCGTTTAGAAATCTTATAAGCAAATCTTATAGAAACTGTCTTATAGAAATCTTGGTTTTATCGTAGTTAAACAGCGTCATCTTATTCAGATTAAAGATCAGCGTTGCTTTTCAGTTGGTTTCCCGGGATACCGAGCTGTAGGTTAGCTAACGCTAGCTAACGTTAGCTAGCTAGTTAGCCTGTTTCCGTTAAAAGGGTCAACTCTGGTGGAAATGTTAACGATGGAATTTTCCCTCATGTATTTTCTATATATCGCCGATATATCTTTTTTCTTAACTTTTCTGTTCTGCCACAAGCAGTGTTTATTTATCCTTTTAAAAATGCTGTAACGTGTCTCTACAATATCATTTACTTTGTATGTAGTTTTGTTTGAATTAACAGTAGATATGTTTCCATTAACTGATTCCTGCTTGTATCTTACATTCTCAATGCTAAAATCCATGATATCATATTAGCCTAAATTCAAACATTTCTTCCTGCATGATACTAGCAGTGTTTCCCCAATTCTGATTCTTTGAAAAGCCCATTCACAAGTTTGCCCCCAGCAGAATGAGCTATGCAACGTTGTTTTATGTTTTTAAAATTAAATGGAAATGCACTTTAAAGTACAAATTAATTTTAAAAGTCTGCACGTTAATATGAAACCAGGACGTCCAAGCTTCCCCTGCACAAACTGACTACCACACATATGTTTTTCCACATAATGGCAATAAAATATCAGGTCAAACATACATTTGTGTGTGCAAACTAAAACACAGGGGGAGAGTGTGAAGCTGTGTGTCATCTAAAAGCAAAATCTTAAAGTGATCCTCATAATATCTGTGTTTGTGGTGTTTTCTCAGGAAGAAATGGAGCAGTGTCCCTACGACCCCGACCACAGAGTCCCGGTCAGGAGCATGGAGAAACACAAAGCCTCCTGCAGCCTACAAAAGATGGGCTACACAGCCGAGGAGCAGGTACACATGGTTTTACTCTAACAGAAAGTAGAAATGTCCCAGAGTATGGCATTTCGGATGTATAAAGTAAAATTCACTTTTGTTAGGTTTTACAACCTCCATCTGTGGCAGTAAAACCAGAGAGAATGGCAACAAAACAGAAGACAAAAGAATAAAAAACGTCTCTTTGTCATGAGTCAGCCTGTGAATCTTAATCATTAAGAGAACAATAACATGATTTGTCACTTTTTTTGCAGGCGGAGATGTTCGACCCTTCTGTGTGTTATGAGAACAGCAGTGTCAGAAGCTTTACAATGGGTGAGTCATTACTGATGTCTGTTACTGTAAATGCCAGCGGATCTAATGAAAGGGTAATGGGTTCAATAAAAAGTTTTTCCTTTTTAGAGATTTGGTGAAAACATCTTGAAGACTGTAAACATTTTGCAATGTATTTGTTCATAGAGATCTTTCTAAGATAATCTATGCCTTTTTCCTGCAAAACAACAGAAGAAATATACGCTAAATAAGAGTTTTCAAAGCTTCAAAGGACAGCTAAAAGGACAAGGTAGAATAACTTTTCATTTTACAGCACAGGGTTGTGTTAGAGATTCGGCTTCCCTTTATGCTGCTCGCAAAAACAAACGTTAAATGTACAAATATTATAAACAGAACATTGGTAGATAAATTACAAGTCATAGAAAGTCAAGATGTTTTAGAAAATAATGATCTTTGTTTGTTGTATATATTTTCCTAATTGCTGTTGATGAACATTTTTTAAAGAGGTTAGATTAGAAAACCTTAAAACAAATACAATGTGTTGTACTTGTTAAATGTCTTTGCATTTTCTTTATTTAACATAACTTAAAAGGACAGCGAAGAAAATATCAATATATAATATAAATATCAGTAAGCTATTATCTTGATATATAAAGATCTTTAAAATTATTTTTTTATTTAAAACATTCACCTCAATCTCGTGTCTGTGTCCTGGCAGCCAGTATTCTTTGGTGAAGTTTTTTATCTTTATTACAGGATGAAACAGATGAAATCACGTGTATTTAAAAAATGAAAATGGAAAAAAAACACACTTGGTACATTTTTCAGTTGTCGTCATGTCGCTTTCTTCATGCAGACAAATCCACCCAGCACCAGGTGATCCTGCAGGCGAGATCTGCTGCACCACTGATGAAGATGGAAGGAGTCTTCTGGCAAGGTGTGTGAGCTTAGTTTGTAAACGGTTCACTGCAAAACTGATTCCTCAGACGTGCTGATGTTTACCATCCTGACCAGAGACCAGGCAGCTTTTTAGTAGACGCAACTGCACACAGTTAAATTTCACAACCTAAGAACATTTAGTCTCACGGTCCAGATGCAATGATGAACCACTAGATGTCACCAGAGGGTTATCTTGTGCCTAACCACTCAGATGTTTGGTCCCTCTTAACCTACACCTGCCTCCAGCTCCCCCTAAATATTACCCCTGCAAACAAGAAGCTTCTGTGTCTTTCAGATATTTACTTAATTTGAGATTGTCACCTTTTTAATTTAATGTAATTTTGTGTGTTGTGTGTTCTGTTTGCAGTGACAGGGGTGAGTATTAGAGAGGAGCTGGGCTCTAGAAAGTTCCGCTGCCTGATTACGTGTAGTATCCTTTAACGTCATATCCTTTCAAACCACAGGGCTGGGCTGGGACACACGCACACTCTCTTTTCCCTTTACGTGTTGGGAAAAACTTCATACATTCAGACTTATTAGTGTGAGTAGATCCACATTGATCTCAGAGGTGGTGCTCATAGTCAGAAAAGGAGCTTAGAACCTCTTAATATTTTACTTCGGCTAAGAAGAAACTGAGCAGGAGCCTGTTAAATTACAAACACATCAATGACGTTACAATTTTGTAGGGAGATGGAGAACTTGTTGAGCATGTTTATCAAATCCTGCTATGATCTGTGAAATAGACCAAGAATCTAACAGAAAAAACTAAAAGAGTTTCTCTTTGGTTACTCGCTTGCAGGAGAACAGTTCATAAAATAAATTTTCAGCTCTTTTGTTGCACTTGATAACAGCTGGACTTGTATCGTATAATTAGTGAAATGGAGGGATAAATGATGTGTCGGGGTGATTTGTGCGTAAAGCCTCTCTGGTCCTCCATCAGGTCAGTACTCAGGCCAGCCTGTCGACGTGCCGCAGACCCATAAGCGTGCAGTGTGTGACCTTACTGTGGCCGACCGATTGGCTCTGTACGATCATGTGGTTGGTGTCCTCGGGCAGAAGGAAGCTGCCTCCTCCAGCAACGATGATCTCTACGTAGATTTGGTGTCCAAACTCCAGAAAGGTAAGATTCACACATTAAGATGAAGACCTCCCAGATCCTCCCAAATGTCTGAATTTGAAAATACTGGGTCAGATCACCTGCACATGGTTTTTACAGACTATCTGGATTGTAGAGGAACAATCTTACCAATAAAATCCTCCTTTAGAAGCTGTTTATACAGAGCAGTTTGGTGTCTGCCTCTGGTGAAATGTGTGTTTTTGTGTGTAGATGATGAACAGAATGAACCAAAGACTCACCTGGAGCTGATGGCAGAGATGAGAGACTACAAGAGGCGGCGTCAGTCCTACCGAGCCAAGAACGTCCACATCACCAAGAAGTCCTACACCGAGGTTCTTTACCAATTATGTCATGTTATGTTTTCAAGGACGTGAAAAAACACCAACACTCAAAATCCCATAAGGAGAGCACATTGTCCAGCACAGAGAAGTTGTTTCCTTGTTCATCACATCTGCCCAATTTAAGCCAGAAACTTTCAACAACTTCAAAATCATCAATCATTTCTTTTGGTTTTGGCAACAGTGATTTTTTTTACACTGTGAATGTGACCCGCAGCAGATTCTTGAGATGCGTTCAGATTGAACATGAAGTGTTCCTGAAGTGAGATGAAGTTTCTTCTCGGTTTATTCACATTACTTAGCTTAGATAGCTGGAAAGCCACAAGCGGTCAGACCGTCTGCAGAAGCCGAGGTGCTGGAGGCACAGGAGTAACTGCTCAGTATCAATCAGTATCTGCTGTGTCTGTGTAGGGAAATCAGTAAGACGCTTGGGCGGCTGTGGCTCAGGAGGTAGAGCGGGTTGGCCGTTAATCGGAAGGTCAGGCTCCCCCTGGTTGCGTGTCAAAGTGTCCTTGGCAAGATACTGAACCCCGATTTGCCCCTGGCGGCTGTTCCGCCAGTGTATGAATGTGTGTGACTGGTGAATGCAGATGTAGTGTAAAAGCGCTTTGAGTGGTCGAAAAGACTAGAAAGGCGCTATACAAATACGGAGCATTTACATTTACTTAAAATCTTACTGTGCTGGGAAAAGCTTTTTGTGTGTTCCAACTAAACTCTATAAACTGGTGTCTGAAAGTTTGACTGTCTGGCATCACTGCGGTCATCCTGCAGGTGATCAGAGAGGTGATCAACGTCCACTCAGAGGAGCTCACCAGACAGTGGAGAGAGGAAGAGGACGAGGACGAGTCGGCCAGATCTGAACTCTCCTCCCACAGGTACAACAAACACCATGGCCTCCTGACAATCAGTTTCCTGTAATGTTGTGATTAATGAAATGAAAAGTATTTTAAAGTGAAGAAAGTCTGACAGAACAGTTGAAGGCTAACAACTGATATTGTGTGACTGTCAGGCGCCGGCTGGATGAAAGGCGCTCTGCGTCGTCAGAGTCTCGTCACTCCCACAGCAGACGCCATCGCAGCCGGGAAAGAAGCCAAGACAGAGAGAGCAAGAAGAAGAGGAAGAAGAAGGAGAGGTGTGAAAGGACAAACCTCTTTATGTTGTCCCAGGTTCTTTTAGCTTCATTACTGGATACTTGTCAGATACAGAATAGGCTTTTGCTGTCAAACCTCTAACGAATACATTTGTCTTCTAACAAAGCAGCTATAGAAAAATTAGATGGCAATTAGTCAAAGATGGATTAGTAGAACAATCTTTTTTTGAAAGTGCCAAAATGCATTCTCACTGTTTGCCTTGGGAATCTTTGCAGGGATTCCCACTCCCCTGATGACCGCCACCAAGACCGAAAGAAGAAGAAAAAAAAGAAGAAGGAGAAGTGATAGTTCTGGATCAGCAACAGCAGAAGCCCGATCCGATGTGGGTCATTGTGGCCTCTACAGGTCAAAAGATGTCAAGTGTCATAACTTTTAACGTCCAGAAATGAAGATAAATGGGAAATAAAGTTTTTGGGAACCAACAACAGCAATATTTAGAGCTTTTTTTTGCTTCACAAAAACCATTGTGAAATATAAAATGTTGTAAATTTCAGTGTTTTACAGTTCAGTTACATGTCTGCTAATCCTTAACAGGCCCCGCCCACCTCTGCGTGATTGGCTGGGAGAGGTTTTCAACCAAAAACTGTTAGGAATGTTGGACAGGAGTGTCACAGCTGACACGCTTTTATCACTGGGTCAAAGGTCACTCTTGTTTCATTATTTACGCAAGGTTTCTGCAGTCATTGGGAAATCCTGGGAAGTTTCTAAATTCTTTTTAGAAAAATGACTCGATTCTGAAATCCATGGCAGAGAAAATTATCACAGTGCTTCACATATAGGATGGGACACATATCACTACGAGTACACACAGACAAAGGTTAAAGTCCTTCCATCCATCCATCTTCAACCGCTTATCCTGTGTACAGGGTCGTTGGGGGCTGGAGCCAATCCCAGCTGACACTGGGCGAAAGGCGGGGTACACCCTGGACAGGTCGCCAGTCAGCAAAGATTAAAGTATATAATCTAAATAAACAAAACTTAAGGCAAAGGGAGCGTTTCTAAAAAGGCAAACAGCAAACCACAGAGTCAGCGGATCTGATGGATGCGGAAGGATATTTCAGAGTTCAGGCACAACAAATGAAAAAGTGCGCTCACCATATGATTTAAAATAGGGACAGGGAAAAGATAAAAGACCTTAATCCGGTGATCAGAGTGGCTGAGAGCTCAAATAGGGGCGCAACAACGCTGCTATATATACGGGGGCTGTAGGCCATGCAAGGCTTTGTAGGTGATTAGTAGGATTTTAAAATTAATTCTGTGTTTTACTGGAAACCAGAAAAGGGCGGTGCGAACTGGGATGATATGAGTCAGAACACTGGTATTTGTTAACACTCTTATTGCAGCATTTTGCACTTAGACAAGACAGACTAGAGAGGGCTGAGTAATGCAAGTAAAGAGGGAGTTATACTCTAAATTAGAAAGGGTTAGGGTGTGTACCAGAAGTTCCATTGGTTTGGCTGATAATGATATTATTTCTCAGCTGAATGAAACAACACTGAATGACTTTAGTGGTGTGGGGTTCAAAGTTCAATGTTGGTCAAAAGGAATACCAAGATAACCAGGACTGCTGAAAGTTTAAACTAGCGGGCAACTGATCCATATTTTAGTTTAAACTATTGTCTGTGTTCTCTATATAATATATATATATGTCATTTTCTACATTTTTTACTGTTAAAACGTGTCAAGAAAAACTCGATTTTGGCATTCCTTTCAGTCTACGTTAGGGCTGATACAATTGTTTTAGTTGTTTACTGCTAATAATTTTCCTGACTAATTGTTTGGTTGAAAAAACATCAGAAGACAATAAGAAATGAAAAACGCAAATTTCCTAGAGGAACTCACATATACCGTTTATAGTAATGTACTCTTACAGTACTCTGAAAATTACTTCATAACATAAAAATAAATGTATAATTAAACTAGCTGTTATTTAATTTCATAAATCTGTTTGCAGCTCTGGGTCAGATCATTGTATAGTTTGTGTGTAGTTATTTTAGCACTCTAAACTATTTAAACTTTTGTTTATTGCGATGTTGCGAAACATTTGTTCTCATGATATAAGGAAAATTACTTTGACAAGATAGAATAGAGAGGAAATTGGGCTGAGCAGCGAGAATCCATTTTAATCTGCAGATAGATTAAGTATTTGTAGTTTCTTGCATAGTCTTGTCAAGTTGGCTTTTTGGCATGGGAGTTGTGTTTTCAGTGCCGTTGGTGAGAATATGTCATAAATGTTCAGTTTCAATGAAATGAAATGTAGATGTAGATATGTTTAGCATATTCAGATAAAACTCAAAACAATCTGGCGCGTCCATGTATTTTAACTTTGATGCAGAAGATTACAAACTGATGAAAAGGTGTTTCAGGTATTAAAATAATATATAATGCTTTCTAGTTACTTCTTGAACTGTAAACATCACGTGAGAAGAATAAATGCTTAAAGTTTAGACATTTCTGCACAGATCCCTCGGTCTCTTTCTCTGTCTTGGTGTTTCTCTGCTGATGCTGGATTCTGGCTCAGGTATTTCTCACCCTGTTGAGATGCAGAGATAGAGCATGTGAAGAACACGAGAAAAAAAAAAGACGGAGAGGATCCCGTCAGTGCCTGGGAACCTGAGGGATCCTGGAGAGACAGAGCGAGGACAGGGGGAACCACCGGGGTGATAATGCTGTAAGGAGAGCTGCTCAGGGAAAGCTAAATCAGGTCGTATTTTTGTCCTCATCTGTATCCTGAAAACGTCCTGCGCAGGATCTGGTTTAGTCTGAGGGGACTCTGCAGCACCATGGGAGCCTCCAGCGACAAGGTAAGAGGGGATGGTCTGGGTTTGGCCTGGGGCCCTGCAGGTTTGGTGTATGTTTTGCCTCCCTGATGGGACCGGGGTGTAATTTAAATTGAAATCAAATGATTTCTTGTGCAGGAGGCAGGTAATAAAGAGGACTGATCACCGTTAACATGTTTTGGACAGTTAATATCAAAAAAACTGTTCAGGTTTAGCTGTTAAATCAAGCAGTTTGTTTTAGCACTCGGTCTGTTTTAAAGTAGTTAACAAAGTGTCAAAACATCAGGCCTTAAAAATAAGTATTGCTTAAAAGTTGAATATATAACGTCATCATTTCCACATTAAAATGTCAGCTGAATTTGTTTCTCTCTTTGTTAGAGTTAATAGAGAGGATCAATGTTGGGATAACGCCTGTTTTAGAAAATGAACTGAGAGTCTAACAGAAACTCACCAACCATTTGTTAAATGTCTTTATTTATTTGGTCTTAGAAAAGTATTAAATGTGACTTTCTGCTACCTGCATACACCCTGAAGTTCTAACACGTTCTTCAATACAACTTAAAACTCACTCAGCTTCGTTCTGCACATTCAGGCATGATGAAAAATGTTTGATCGTATGTGAAGGACATTTGTTTGGAAGTTGTTTTGCTGAGATCATTTTCCATTGTGGCAGATGAAAAAGCAGATTTTTATCTACGTTGCTCTTGAGTGCATAAACAACGGTTTTATTTGACTTGTTCTTTTGAAAGATAATCATCATAATAAAACCTTAAACAGGAATTGTTTTCCCCTGAAATGTGCAGACCATGAGGCATTTTTATTGTCAGGTACAGTAAAATCCTGGAGAAAATAATTTTATCTGAAACCCCAAAACAACCTACACTGACAAAATATACTGCATTTTCATCATACAACACACGTTTTATTTATTTGGAGCAATGTTGCATGACACAAAACATTTTTTTCTATCACAACCCACAAATATCCATGAGAAGGTGTTGAATATGAAAGACTATGGAGCGTAGCAGGTGAGACCCACCTCAGTGCCCCAGAGGTCCCGCAGGTCAGGATTATTGGTCCATTCTCACCACAACAAGCTCCACCTGTATCGCTTCTGTTGCAGCAGATTTTAGATTTAAGCCCAAACTAACCTGTAGTGAGTGTTAATTTACAGCACATCATACTGTACATCCAGCAGAGCCCAGAGACACTGCTGAAAATATTCAGAGTAACAGCTGAACTCTGAGATGAATGTGGCAAACACATTTCTTGTGCTCTTTTCTGCATTTTTACTAAATCAAAACAGGCCCCTTAAATGTATTTTCAAAATAAAAAAAGTAAAGTTGTTGAGGAGAAATACAATTTTTTGCCAGCCATGACTGTCAGCTGTTTGTGGCTCTTCGTTTCTACTTTTACCCTAAATTATCCTTTAAGTTAAAAATAGTCGTGGACAGTCGTTTAGATGTTTTGAGAGTTAAATATATCCCTAAACGAATTTTCTAAAACCAAATATCTAATGTGTGATTTGTGATATTGGGCTGTATAAATAAAATTGACTTGACTTGACTGTGAGATTTTAGAAATCACACAATGTAAGTGAGGTCATGGTCAGTCTCTCCCCTTCAGCCCACAGTTTACTGACCTCATGTCTCACTGTGCAGCGCGGCTAAACGTTCAGGATTTTCCTAAGATCACAGTGACGCTTAAGGAATGTCAGATGAGTCTGAGAAGAACTCAGCGGTTTTCATCCTGACAAAGAAACCTCTCAGTCTGTTTCACTCTCACCCAAACACCAGCAGAGTTTCATCTGAGCAGCTCAGACCCTCAACAGCCACAGGGAGCCTGCACTCTTCAGAGAAAGAATCTACTTTTTAAATGTAGTCCACTTAAACACTTTTCCTTCACACAGCAGGCTCTGCTTGCTTTATCACGCCTGTTGCTCTTTTGGTGCCAGTTTAGGTGACTCAGGCTGCAATGATGCATAAATTAATGGAAGTTGTCCGTAAGGATTTTTCAGCTAATATGGAAGGAAGCTGGCTATTTATTTTGGCTTGATTCTTTATGGCTGCACCTAAATCTGCAGTTATCACATGCATTAATCATGGTGCAGGCACTGTGCTGTCCAAAAAATAAGGGCAGTTTTATCTAAACATCTAGATTCCTTTATATGTGCTGTATTTCCAGTTATTGTGGATTACGTCACATGATATTAATTTATATATCCATATCTCCCTGCATTATGTTCTGCTGTTATTTATATTTATAATCAACTTTTTGTGATGTGTTTAATTCTAAAAAGTTCTAAAATTTTGGGTAAAATATCCAAACCCCTGATATGAGTTTGTTATTTGAGCCAATCTTGAGTTCAAAAAAGTCTAAATCTTTTTGTTTTACAATGGTTATTTGGTAATTGAATATTAAGTATTTGTTTTAACAGTGTTACATAAAATCCATAACTCCTAATTAAAGCTGAGTTTAGCAAAGTTGTAGACACCAGCCAGAGTTTGAAAGTTTCAACCGAAGAAATCCCACCCCCTCCCCTCGGGCTTCCCTCCCTCAAGAACACATGTGCATGTGCAATGAGTGCACTGGCAGAGTGCAAATTAAAAGATAGTATGTGTTTTATACAGATTTATACGTTAAATATCCAGATCTTGACAGAAACAAGTTTTTTGATGTTTTTATTTATATCAGAAACCAGGAATATAAAAATTGTAAGTTTATTTTGAGTAGTATCAGTAGACAGGATGCGTTGTCCTTCATTACGCTCTGGAATTATTTTAAATATAGTTTTGTTTGTGTATAAATTACCTTGTTCATTATATGTTCAATTCAATTCAATTTTATTTATATAGCGCCAAATCACAACAACCGTTATCTCACAGTGCTTTTCATAAAAGAGCAGGTGTTATTTACAGAAGCCCAACAGTTCCCACCAAGAGCAGCACTAGGCGACAGAAGCAAGGAAAACCTTCCTTTTAAGAGGCAGAAACCTCGAGCAGAACCATGGCTGGAGAGAGAGAGAGAGAGAGAGAGAGAGAGAGAGAGAGCAAAAGAGAGGGGGGGGGGGGGGCAGCCTACACAATATACACACAAAGGTGACTAAATTCAAAGTGTGGTTGCTAGAACAAAGTAGGGCTGCAACTAATGATTTATTTTCATTATTGGTTAACATGTAGTATTTTCGCAGATAATTTTACTCTGAAACAGCATATTTAAGTGAAAAAGCCCCTTATAAAGTAGGTCAAAGTTCTGTCTTTAAACTGTTTTATTTGACAAAGAAAAAAATAAATCCATTTAACTTAAATCAAAGCAGTTGCCAAATAATGTTTTGTCTGATTCATTAATTGACTAATTGTTTCAGTTCTACTCAAACTCTTTTAAAAGCATCATTTTGAGATAAATATTCCCTCTCAGCAAGTGAGATTTGAATTCTTATCATTTTAATTGTGTATTTTTTATTTTATTTCAAGCCAGTGTTCTTTTGTTTATTCAAGTGTTTTTAACAGATCTTTTATGCATTTAATCCAAGATGTAAATTAACAAGGTGTCAGTCCTCAAAGCTTCATCATGTTTCATGGAAATTATTTTTACTTTGCATTTACTTGATGAAGGTCTCAGAGCCGATGCCTTCTTCATAAAGTGAGAATGTAAAATCCTTTTTTCCTTCACTGCAAAGAGTTTTTGTTCCAACAGATCTGTCAATAAGACAATCAATAAATCAAAACTGTTTTCATCTGCAGGTCTGAATTGAGTAAACTCACACACAGTGGCTGTTCTGAACCTAACTTCACAGATTGTATGAACTGGTATTAAATGGATGCTGCTGTGTGTGTGTTTCCCCTGCAGGCGTCTCTCCTCTCTGGGCTGCTTGTGTTCACGCTGTGTATCGTCTCTTCTCTCTGCCAGGAGGAACATTCTGGATACCACTCAGGTGTAGAGCTGCCAAACACTGATGTGTTCATAACTAACACATTTAGAAATGTCACTTATATTTATCATGAAGAGCGTATGCAGAAATTAGTTTAATAGTGCTTCACAGAACAACTAAGAAACAAGCAAAACTACATCAGTTTGTTTCATTTTAATAACTGTTTTCTTTTGAAAAATGAAATTATTTTCCATATTAAAGAGAAAGCTGAATAAAAACATGTTGGTGTTGGAGATGAAACAATTGTTTGGTCTAGAAAATATCAAAAATAAAGACAAATATCCGTCACAATTTACCAGAACTTATATATTTATCTTAAGATTTCTTTCTGAAAAGCAAAAGATTTATTTTTAGAATAACCTGAAAAAACAACTACTGAAAGTTGCTGCTGCTGAAACCAGGAAATGTTTAGCGGATCTTAAAGATTAGCGTATTGGCTCGATTATATGGCAACATTTGTTTTTCTTTGGTAATTATATTAGACAAAATGATATTACATATATAATCACCTTTCAAGATTAAAACATGCCTCAACCCTCCGGATTAACAATCAATTGTTTCTACTTTTATTAGTTTTTCTTCACTTTCTGCAAATTTTGCATGTTTGAATTACTGTTTCAACCCATATTGTAGTTATAGAAGTAATATCTATGTGTCTCAAAGTAAGGGCTCGTGCGGGATTTGAATCCGGGACCTCTCACACCCGAAGCAAGAATCATACCCCTAGACCAACGAGCCACATGTGGATTAACCTACAGAATCAGGTCTAACATGCTGTTTTTAATGTGTTGCTGTCCAGGTGAGGAACATACCTATGAAGGCTCCGTGGTCGACCACTATGACAACTTAGCCTCTCCTCAGCCAGGTTAGTACAGCGACCCTTACTGTTTGTTCTTATCTGATTCTGATATCTGTATTTGAACTGCATTTATGTCCAAATGTTGTCCCATCCGTCTCCTCTGTGCTGTCAGAGTATCCACCTGAGCCCACTCACAGCTACGACGAGGACCAGGAGCGAGACTACGACCCCTACGGCCCTGCCCCCACCCAGGTGACCATGATCACTGAGGAGGCCTTCCCCTACGCCACCACGGCCGAGTCCCACTACGCTAAGGAGGATAAAGAGACCATGAAGGTAAGACCACTGAGGCCTGGAGGACTTTAAATTTCAGTCCAGAAAACTATCACACCACAAGGTCCGTTTAGCAGCTGCTCTGGAGCTTTCAATCACATGGACATTTAGCACATGGAGTTTGTCTTGTTGTCAAGGATTTGTAGGTTAATTAAAATTTTTTACCTCACCTGTTTTTTCCAAGGTCAAGAATTAATTTAATTTGATCTTCATTTTAATTTCACTTTTTACAGTATGTGAGCATTACTTCTTCCAGATTATTCTGATGGCAAAAATCTTTCCTCTGATCCTGCATTGGATGTCTTTTTGTTATTACTACTATATAAAAAAAGCTTACACAAAGAAGAAACAGATATTATGTCTTTTAAAAGGAATTACGTTTACGTACATTGTTTTACATTAAATAAATTATGTTTACAGTTTTAGATATATTATTATTTGACAGAGGTGCTGTGCATTATTCAAAGTTTCAGTACTTTTTCAGGCTTGAACTTCAACCAGTACAAAAAAAGCATGATAAGAGCTAAATCTGTGCCGGACAATAAATGTGACGGTGGCAAAAAAGTGTTTTAGTTTAGGTCAAATGTGGAACCTGATCCAATAAACACGCATTAAAAGCTTCAAAATGGCTTCATCAGCAAGCATGAAGTGCAATGTTCCCAGTTCAAATACAACTTGATCCGACAGGTTGCATCTCCCTCGTTTCCTTTCATCCCTCCACTATCACTTTATAATCATCCCAAATTCAGTTCATATCCCATAACACCCCTTATATGCTTTTGGTTGGAGAGAGTTGGTTGTGGAGGGAAGAATGTTACACAAACTGTTTATCATCAATGATAAAAGACATTACGTTATAGTTAAACATCATTGAGTGTACATCTCAGATTTGTAAATATTTGTTGTAAATATATTTTTAAAAATTAAAAAACTTACATTTTGTGTAAATATGTTTGGTCTGTAAATTTTTGTAATCTGTGTCAATTTTGCAGCTGCAACAATGCAATTTCCCCTCAGGGATCAATAAAGTTCTATCTATCTATACATTTCAAAGAGCTTTGTAAGGTAAAGTAACATATTAACGAGAGTTAAGGATAGTAAGCTAAAGAAGTCCATGTAGGCGTCACATTATCTCCCATTTTTGTCAGAGAAGACATGTATTTCAACTTTAACCAGAATCTCAGCAGTGTGTATTTTCATGCTTCCTGTGGTGTAATATTAATAATATTGTTGTGTTTCAGGTCCCATATCGTCCAGCAGGACCAGACACAGACTCGTCGGAAGAGTCTGGGGACGACGCAGCGCTCGGCGAGGAAGGGCCGACAGAGTGCAACTGTGAACCTGGAGAGCCTGGATTTGCTGGCTTTGCAGGACCAAAGGTACCGTATGGAGTTGTTTTAGTGCCAGCACAACTTGAATCTGAATTTAATATATCTAAATTTGAAATATTCTTGTCTATTTCACAGATCAGAATAGAATCTAATGGTTTGAAATTGAATTTAACTAGAATTACTTTCATCTTGTGATTAATATTAAAATTTTTGTGTTGGAATACAATTTAAATTTTTTCAATTTAAAATTTAGTAAACAATCTTCAGTTTAAACTTTTCTAATTCAAAACTATTAAATTCAAAACTGAGTTTGTGCTGGCACTAAAATAACTCACTCACAATACTCACATCACATCCTTATCATTGGGGTGGGGATGGAATAGTGGATAAGCTAGCTTCCTTTGGTGTGAGAGACTCAGGTTCAATTCCCACTGTGTGTCCCTGAGCAAGACACTTAACCTCTGAGGCCCAATCCACACTACTGCGTTTTTCAAATTAAAACGGAGACCTTTTGCTACTTTTGGACCTCCCGTACAGACTAAAACGGGGAAAAAAAACGGAGAAGTTCGGAAACGCTGCCGACCTCATTTTGTGTTTCGAAACTCCGCAGGGCGTTTTAGTGAAGATGGGCAAAAACAGAGGACTTTAGAAATGATGACACAGACGCTCACGCTTGGCTCTCTGATTGGCTCTTATAAGTCATGCAAAGCAGAAACATGATGCTGCTGATAGAGTTTTTGACAGGGTATTTTTGTTAAAATAATCTGTACGTGCAAATAACACTTAGGCCTATCTGCCTACGCTTCTAGGCTACTGTCCATGTCGCCGTTTACTTTGCTGCGATTCTCAGTCTGTTTTAACACTCCCGTGTTACATTCAGTAACAGTTATTGGTGCATGCAAAAAAAAAATCTGGCCTGATCTTTTCGTCTGCATTTCTTTATTCTTTTGCCAAATCTTCTGTAACTATGGAATAGACCATCTGCTTCATGTTTACACCGGCATGTACATGCCCAGTGTACCTGAAAGGCCACTAGCTGTGCGTTTTCAGTCGTTTTAATGTAGACGGAGATTACCTCTGATATGCAGCTAAAACGGTGGTGTGAACGGAGATGTGTGACTAATTCTTGGATCATTATTCTGTACAAACACTGCTCCTTGTTCCATGGACACTATGGACGGAAACAAAACCCAACTTAATTTCACAAAAAAGTTTGTACGCTCGCTTGTCGAAAAAGAGTTAATGCGCTAAATGGGAGATTAAGAGATAGAAACACTTTTTCCCAATAAGTTCAGACGTAACTCACGTCTGATCAGCTGTTTCTGCTGTCGGCGTCTTGCCCGGTTGTGCAGAGTTCCATATGCCTGCTGAGAATTTCATGCACCTAACTTTTCTCATTTTTCTCTTTTTTTCTCGACTTTGCTCATTTGTGCTGAGAAAAGAGGTGAATGCAAATCTTGGCAGGTAGCCTTCATCATCTGTTCTGCCTAATTATGCATTCACCTCTTAAAGGTCCTTTTCAGATCCTTTGCTCTGCACACTGATCAAACGGGGTTATCACCGCATATTTTTGCAGAATCTCAATGAATGCTTCTTCTGCTGGGTGTAATAAAATAATAACGACTCTAAACGTTCATAAAATATATACTTTGAATCATTTATCACCATTGATGAACCCCACAAAGAATATTAAAGCGTTTAGAAGCAGTATTTGGAGGTGCATGCAATTCTCTGCACCGGATATTCCCATAACGTGCGGGGACATGGCTGGTAGCAACTTGCCCGCTTGAAACACATTTCTGAGGACCTCTCTCCATTTTTCTAAGATCAGTGGTCCTCAGGTTCATGCGACTGGTTTTGTTTCTGGTTTGGAAGCCATACGTCTTGTTTATTACAGCCATGTGTAACCTCAACTACTTTACGCTTGCCGTAGCCTGTTTATTCGCTCCAAACCAGCTGATGGAAATGACATTTGACAAATGACAAAAGGACATTTCAAAAGTACGCTAAAAATTTGCATGAAAATTAGATGGAAACATGGCTACTGACGACAATACATATGAATACTTGAAATTTACCTCATGCACCAAATTCTTTTGCCCGTTACTCGCTGCATTCATCCAGCTCTCCTTACAGTTACCTAAAATTTATTTAGTAAGTTTAAAATCTACTTACCATCAAAAACCACTCTTAGTACATATAAACCAAATTTGTAAAGGAAATAAACAATCTTTAGACGTTCTGTATAATACTGCTGTATGCAAAGAAGTTTATTGTACACTGAACATGCAGTCAACTCAACAACTAACACCATCTGGATGAGCCCATGAAACACCTCTGCTAAACAAAAATATATATAAGGGATCTTTTGTGACCGTGTGCAATTCAAATAATGAACTATTTTGTTTATTATGTTTGTTCTTTTTATTTTGTTATATTTATTGTTTTTTTGGCATTCAGTTTCTTGATTGATGACAGATTTCCTGCCCTGGTGGAAAAGTTTTATTCTATTATTTAGCAGCAGTCCAGTTTATGTGTCCCCCCACATATTCACACTGTTTGATGAGGCTACATTAGCAGGAAATCAGTTTATTCTAGAGATTGTTTCTATCTCAAAATGTTTGGTGTAATGTGGTGAAACACTTAGTTTCTAACGCATAAAAAACACAGTAATACTTTAATTGCACGCACTCACCAAGAGTTTATTAATACATGCATGCATTTTGTTCTGATCAATTTGTTATCTTTTACTTTACCTGTTATTGATTCTTTTTCTCTTCTTGCCAGGGATCCAGGGGTCTGCAGGGTAAAACCGGTGAGCCAGGAATTCAAGGCAGAGAAGTGAGAGACTACATCATCATTACTGCATGTTTATTAAAGATGAGAGAACCTAAATAGTATAAGAATCCTATTACAGCTGCATGTTTCTGCTGCTGCAGTTTCATCGGTTTTAATTGTGTTTTTTGTTTTTTAGGGTTATAAGGGAACCAAAGGAGTTCGGGGAAGAGGAGGAGACACCGGACCAGTAGTGAGTAAATCATGTTAAGGATAGTTAATGCAACCATGGCTCCTACTGATAGATATACCTGTACTGACACTGTAGTGACAATATAGTTGAATAAACACAAACTGAAAGAAAAAGTAAAAGTGGATGGGAAAGTAAAGGAAGGTAAAATTGAAACTAAAGCTGGATAAACACTTAAAAGGGGAAGTTAATAAAAGACAGAAACCAAACAAAGAAATAAAAGTAAATTTAAAGTAACAGATATTTATTATTTTTACACGCCTGAACACTGTCTTACATTAGAACAATAAAATAAAACTAGATTTTAGAAACATGTTAAGGAATGAAAAGAAACAATTATTTTATTTAAAAACAAATAAAATAGTATCCACCTGTTGTGAAATAAAAATACGTGTGATTAGTTTTAAGTTTGCTGCTGATAAATTTTGTCTTTTTATACAGATGATATCCTAAATATTTAGAGACATTTGAATTCTCACAACTTTAACTGTGTGTAGTGTGTATTTATATCAAACGGTATATACTATAGTATACTATATAAAAATGTATATATACCAAAACCAAAACAGTCAATACCAAAAGTATTAAACATTATTTATAGTGAAATTGAAAACAGAATTCAAAACTATTTGATTTTGCAATTTAACAATGCCAAACCTTAAAAGCCTTGTGGTGTGTTACTCACTGTGTCAATGCAGTTCTAAAACTAACAACGCAATTCATATTTGTTCTTCCTGTTGGTTTATTTGTGGTTTCTGACCTTTGCCCTCTCCTCCTGCAGGGCGACCCCGGGCCTGAAGGAGATGATGGCGCTTCTGGTTTCTCCGGAGCCATGGTGAGTTCACTGACCCTCCGACAGTGAAAGTCTGCTGATGATTTTTAATATAGGAAAATGACACAACTTGTCACATGTAAACAGGGTGTCATAGCTTATAAAGTTTTATAATTTGAGGAGTAATACTTTCACTATAATGTTGAGCTTTATAATTAACGGAACCTTTTGTCGTCAACAGGGAGAACCTGGACTTCCAGGAGACCCCGGCGAGCAAGGACAGCTGGGTCTGAAGGTACACACACACACACACACACTCTTTTAGATTGAAGCACTGACCGGAGATACACCTTCAACATTAAAGACTGAACACAGTCATCTGAAATACACTAACGTTACTATAAAGTCACTTTAAAATTATTATTATAACCACACAGCAGATCAGTGGCGACTCAGCTATCAATTCTGTTTTGGCTCAAACAGGCTAATCAATACTAAAATGTATTGATGTAATGTTTTTACTTTCTCCATAATGGTTCACATACTGTATCATATTTACATTTTCATCTTTTACCCATATTAAGAATTAAGCTCTTGGTAATTGAATTGGTGAAACAGCAACACAAATGTCTTTGTTTTTAAACATTCTGGTTACTAATATTTTATATTTTGTTTTGATTTGATACAATAACGAGCAGTGGAAACAATTGCTAACAGGCTATGAAAGAAATCGATTGTCATCTATTGGATATTATTATCAACTGGAAACAGGTTTATTGCTGAGTGGGTTCTCACATACAAGAAATTTTCCTCAAATTTTTTGATATCTAAAAATGAACATATTATAAGAAAAGAAAATTCAAGTACTGCAAAAGTTGAGAATCATAAATATAAAATATAAATTTACATTAAAAATGTAAGTAAGTATATATTACGTATATCTGTTTTGTTTTTAATAAAAAGAGCTGTACAGGGTAACAAGTCAAGTTAGACTTTAACACTTTAACATGACATAACGTGTAGTGTCTGTGGTGAGTTAGTTTTGCAAACAGACAAAGTCATTTTTATTTTTATGGTTAATAAAAATGTTTTTTCAGCCCTAGTTTTTGTTATTTCGTTTGTTCTTCTCAACAATACTGCAGAAGTATTTATATTTCATTGTTGTCCCTCTTTCATTTTTCAACCTAGTGTTCCAGCATCATAAGGAGCTGCAGCAGATGAAGTGTTTATTAAAATCTGACATCTCTTCTTGTCCACAGGGTGACATCGGTATGGAGGGGCCCCGTGGAGGAGTCGGAGGTCCTGGGGAGACTGTAAGGAAAACACAACCTCATCCTCTCTGTGGTGGAGACATTTTTCATTTCTGAACTAGCTTGTCTGTAAACTGCACTGAAGAGACAAAATATTAGTACTATTACTATTTTCTTTAACTAAATCTTGCTAAAATATTTGTATCTCCTATTGAATTCCATAAAAAAATCTATAGCTCTTGATCACCTCTGACCCTACAAATGATTCCCACCACATTTTAAGCTTTTAAACACAATATGGATGTAGGTTCACAGTATTTAAGGTGCGTGGAGGTCAAGGTTGTTATTAAAGTCAAATTACTTACATTTAAAGTAAGAAGTTATATTAAAGATAAAATAAAAACTCAAATCAGTTATGAGTATAAAACAGAAAGAAAAAAATGTGTTTTAAATATTTTAAAATGTGTTCTTTATTGATCATTTAAAAATATAATATGAAATTAATCCCTAAAATAATTCATATGAATTCATATTTAAAAATATTTTCATTCATCATTTTAAAATATAATCAAACAATTGGTACACATGAAATTCTCCCATTACCAGTTTATTTTCTGTATCTATTAAATAATTCAAACGAATCCCTGTAACAGTTTATTTTATGTATCATCTAAGTAATCCATACCATTGAATTTAGTGATATAAAAAAATGTAACTACATGGAGATTTAAGTGTTTTCAGACCCAGAATCAGGAACGGCTTCAATGCCAAGTAGTTTTTACACATTTAAGGAATTTACTTTGGTGACTAGGAAAGCATAAACCTACATAAATGTATAGATATATAAAAAGTAATGTGTACCAATTGTTTGATTGTAAATAGAATTATCTCAAGGTCACACATTATCGCTTGATAACAGATACCACATAATACCAAAATGACACTCTTGAAAACTGTCAGGGAACCACCTGCTGAATTGTGTAAAGATTCAGGTGATCTTTATCTGTTGATCCGCTATTTGTTCCTCCACATGGTTGGAAATCACCCAGAGTTTTCACTCCTCCCTCTGGACCAAACATCTGTCGCGGTGGTTCCTTCAACAACCAGTTGGAGAAACAGCACAGAGAAAATAGGCTGGTGGTGAATTTGGGGGTTTACCCACTGCTGACGCTGTTAAACAACATCTGAAATTAATTCCATTTTTCTTTTTCAACTGCACCAAATTCTACAGCCCAGTAAATGTCTACATATTTTATTTCAAAACAGATTAACTTCATATCAAACTGAATGTAAAAACTTTAAATAAGCAGCAGTCTGTATTTAGTGTAAGCTTTAACATTATAGTGTATTTTCATGATTGTTCTTATTAATTTAATTGTAAATTGTTTAGTCAGCATTACACACACACATACACATAAATTAAAAACTTTTTATTAATAATTTATTTGTTTTATTCCAGGGCCCTCTTGGTGAACCTGGGCCTCCAGGACCAAAGGGAGGTAAAGGAATCAAGGTAAAGAAAACACTTATTTAAGTAGGAGCGTGTTGTTCTTATAACAATGTTTCAACTTTGATCTGTCTTTTCAATAGAAATATCTACTTGTTTTATTCATTTCAAGAATCATCATTCATTTCATCATTTGACCTCTTTCCTTAATTTCCGGCTCTGTGTTTTCTGTTCAGGGGTCTCGTGGTGATGAAGGCAAACAGGGTTCTGAGGGACGAGAGGGACAGAAGGTCTGGGAATAAAAACATACTGAGAGAACTTGTTGTCTCCAGTGTGAACTTGTTGACTTGTTGTCTTGATGTCTCTTTAATCGTCCCATTCTTCTCCCACAGGGTCAGACCGGAGCTCCTGGGTTTCCGGGGGACGTCGGCGACAGAGGATACACTGTGAGAAAGATCCTCAATCACCATCTGTGCTCTAGAAGGAAACATAAATTGTTGGGTCATTCACATTTGGTTTTGATTTCTGCTCAGGATTCAGGGATCTTTCCCATTTAGAGCCACAAAAAGACCTGAAAAGTGGATAATTATCATAGCAAAACTTTCTACAAATGTAATTGAATGTTTAGGCTTTTATCTAAAGGATTGCTCATACAGATGTTGAGGTTGATCTCTGAGTTTCTCAACTTTGAGGAATTAATTTTGTGCGACGAGACTTTTTAAGACAGAAAATATATTTTTTGCATTTGCATAAATTATACTTTGTACTAAAAATTACCATCAAGCAAACAATCATTTCTAACAGTAGTTAGCAGGAGTATTTGTCACTAGGTAAATTTATTCACAGAATAAATTTTTGTTTGCTCAAATTGAATAATTGAATGAGGATAATCTCCATAGAAAATAATGTAAATATAATTATATAATGCATAACATATTTTTCTGCGCTCAAAATGTCCCATGTCACACTTCTATAGATTACACTTGGGTTCAGGAGATTCTCAACATGGATGTATTAATGTGTATGATACATTTTTGCTAAGAACAAAGCCTTTACAGCCAAAAAGCCTTTACATCAGTTTACGTCAAATTGTTGCCACAAACAAGGCTTCATTGATTCTTCCTTTTTTTATGTTTCCATTACAACAGACGTTTAAAGTACGTACCATGTATCATGTGTCTGTTGTGGTTCAGTTTTCCCTTAGTGAGTTTCATTTCCGTCTGCATAGCAACAGATGACATCCCTCAAACTCCTCCTCTTGGGCATATCCTGACATGAGATCCAGCCAGAGTCGCTTTAATAACTCGTCATTTATTTTGTGGTTTTTAATGAGCTGCTTCCAGTGTGATTTTACTCCTTACTTTCAGGTTTAAGTTACATAATTGGTACTCCTGAATGAAATGTTTCAGTGCTTTCTTTGCCTTTGAAGTCATTTACTTGTCATTGTGCAAATATGTATTGGTGCTAATCTTTGCAAAAACACGTCCTGTGTGTCCTCCTCAGGGTTATCCTGGACAGCCTGGATCCATTGGACCCGGTGGACCAAAGGTACAAGCACATAGAAGATCCAACTTTTACTTTCTTTGTTCTTAGTTTACATACCTCACTTTGTGTGTGTGTGTGTGTGTAATAATCTTTAGTTTATCTTTCAGTGGCATGTTTTAGTTTCACAATGACATTCTGCAACAGTTTATTCCAGGGATGAAATACTGAAACCTAAAGGCTGTAAAGACAGAGAGTCTGTCTACCTCAAATACTACCAACCAAATTCCTGTTAAATGAGCAATGAATATTCAGCTTCCCCAGAGGATGAATCTCACTAATTTAAGTGACCTCCTGAGCTTTATTTTAGCTCTACAGTGAGATCAAATTTCAACTTGCACACAGACAGTACTGGAAATATATTCATACTCCCCAGAGGATGAACTCTGCCCCTTATGACCTTTCTTCTAGCACCAGCCTCAGGACAAACATTAGAACTAGTAAGACTCTAAAAATAACTAAATCATCCAAAGCTGTGGTTTCCAACCAACCAGGGGTGTAAGGTGTTCAATGCTATGCTAATGTTAACTTATTTCTATCCTTTTGGGTAATTTAATCTACAGCAATGCATCATATTCCATATCTGTCATCATATGCTTGTGGTGTTGTTGTCCTGTGAGAACCGCCTGTCTTGAGTTCCTTAAAAACAGCCATGTCAGCTTTGTGACAATTAATTTGCTGATCCAAGGGTGGTTAAAATAGATAATTTAGCTTAAAAAGCAGGAGGAGTTTCTCAGCCCATAAAGGAACACTTCATCCTGCCGTTTATCACTAACATTTAACATCACCGCATTTGGAGGTACGCGGTTTTCACTGGACAGGATAGGTATGACAAATTTAAATCTGCAAAGTAACAAGTAACTAAAGCTGTCAGAATAAATGTAGTGGAGTAAAAAGTACAATATCTGCCTCTGAGATGTGGTGGAGTAATAGTATGAAGTTAAATAAAATGGAAATAATTAAGCAAAGCGAAGTTGTATTTAAAAACAGTACTTAGGTAAATGTAATTAGTTATGTTCCACCACTTATGATCACAAGTAGACATTGAAGTAATCACAGCCTCCAGGTGGCTCTAGTGTTACTGTTTGTCTGGCGCAGCTCAGCCTGACCATATTGTGAAAAATTCCCCTGTGGCAAAAGCATTCTCCCTGAGCACTATTATAAAAGAGGCATCTGTAAAATTGCTAACAGGACACTGCAAAGTGCAAACAAGGACAATTATGACTCTTTCTATAATGAAGTTTTGATCCATATAGGTTTATTTTATATTTAAAAAGCCAATAAAAGACTTCATCACAATGTAAAGTCAGGGGACCACGTATTCACGGGGCCACGTACCCCGGAAGTAAACCCAGAAGAAAGAAACTTTATTGGCATGTGTGCCCAAGTGGGTCTATCTGCAGGTCTACAGTACCACAGCACACGGCTACTACATGACACGTGCTCTAAATGGCCGCAGTTTGGTTAGGTTTAGCCACCAAAACTACATAGATAGGTTTATAAAAACGTCATGGTTTTGTTCAATATCAAATACGTCAATCGGGGGGGCATGTCATGAAGTAAAGTGGACGTGTGGTGTAGTCTGCGAGACTGCAGAAAGAACTTGTCTATGCGCCTGGCAAGCAATTCTTATTGGACTGAACAGGCGGTAGTCGGGTATTCGAATAATAAATCCATGAAGAAAAGAGTCATATAAAAAAAGGGAATATCAGATTGAGCCCTTCATAAAACTCCTTTAGCTGAACACTGCTAAATAAAATGATTGTGAAATGAGGAAGTAAATGTACCATGCTGTCACGGGTTTGTGGTTTACAAACACATGAAGTACCACCGTCAGATGGTCAGGAGGAGCTAAAAGGTCACAGGTTTGACCTTTGCAAAGGCCTTGTGGCCTGCCACAGTCTGCGTACTAACTATGACTGGCAGTAACAGGCCTGAAAGTAAAACAACAGCTGTCTGTCCAGACCTCAGACTGAACTCATCTGTTGAATTTCAGATACAAAGGGACTATAGACTGTGTAGATGTGGGTTTTGAAATAACTCAGTGTGTGTTCTCGTGCTGCTGGGAAAGTCTGATGTCCGGATGTTTTATAATCAATTTGAAAAGAGAGGGTGAGCTGGAGGCAGGGTGAGGTTAGCCTAGCTTAGCATAAAGACTTTAAGCAAAAAGGACTGTCGCGGTGAAGTAATTTCCACCGTGGTATGCGGTATTATCGCATTTTTCATCAATGAAGTGATTTGGTGCCAAATAACAGAGAAAGAGTGTCTGTATATGTCACCTCACTGCACAGCGAGCCGCTAACAGCAGCTTCATGGTCTGAGCAAGCTAGCTGCGGCGTGCTAGTCAAAAAAACATTGCCAAGCAAACTCCTTTTTGTAGTTTGCTCATGTCTTTTTCAGACGTAGCTATATCATTACCACATTAGCTGCCCAATATGCTAACGGAAAGTTAGCTAACCTTTAAAATAAACAGTAAAACAACACAAAATACGGTAACACTCACAGCTTCAGAGTTCAAAGTCATGTTCATGTTTCATGTCACGTACAGCCCATGGCAATCCATCCTTGAACCATTACAGAGCTTGTTACGGTTGTGGAACTTTTGATGTACTCATTTATTATTTATTATTTATTTATTATATTTATTGTCCTAGCACCTCTGAAGCTCGCTAACCAACGCGTTGTATTTCATTTGTTTAATCCAAACGCAAGCAAAAGTGTAAAAAGAACATTTGTAATTTAACCTTGATGAACTATTTTGACGAGCAACAATTTGTCCATCCGCCGCAAACATTTCTGAGCACAGGTTTGGTCTTTTTATCTCACTGTTTGAAAGAAAGCCACTAAGCCTATATCCAATAATACAGAACTATATCTATTTATTTATCATTTACAGAAGCCCAGAGAGGACAAACATATGAATGTTAAGCTGAAGACATGATCCCTGATGTAATACAAAACAAGCTTGTTATGTCAGATGATCAACTCTGTTAATCACAAGGAAAAACTGTGTAAAAGTCTCATCTGGTTTTCAGTATCATCTGACTCTGAATGTGACATCTCCAAACAAAATATTACTTTTTCTGATTTATGGGTGATAAATAGAAACGCATAAGTCTATCTCAGTTGTATCTCACTGGCAGTGGGCACAAACTCTATGAAGTTTAACTGGGACTGGACAATAAAACAATAACAACAATAATAATAATAATTTTTTTCAATAACAATATAACAAATGTTTAATAAATATTCAGTAAATGTTTGATTTTATTCACTTAAATCATACCATACTTAATTTTTTTAAGAAAAAGGACTGAAAAAAGCTTTTACTTAACTTTATTCGTGCATATTTGTTGACAAAAATTTTATCAAAATTGTGTTGAATGTTCTACCTCAGATTTGTGAAGTGATCCACTGTTTGGCATCAAGTGTTGACCATAAAGAAGAGATCAAACCACAATTAACCATCAGGTTTCTTCAACTTTCACTCTGGAGCAAAAATCAGCCTTTAAACTCGAAAGAAATGACGATTTCATACTTATTATGATAATTATTGATGTTGAAAGATATGAAACTTTTTATCGTGCTAAACTTTTTGGCCATATCGTCCAGCCCTAAGTTTAACTCTCTCAGGAGGAAGAATGGAAAATTTCTGTCTCTCATTTCTGGAGCCTGTGCAATATCTAAACTTTTGAAATTAGTTTTCTAGCACATATGACAGTCTCTCATATCTTATCTCACACAATACAGATATGCCCTCAAAACATTCACTCCAAGTAAGAAAAATATCAGAATTGCTACAAGGTCTTTTACTCAGCCACTGCCCCGATGTAAATTGCAGGTTAAGTAGGGAAGACATAAAGGAAAACAGAAAGTTAGGTGTCAGATATCTGATTTGCATTGTAATAAAGGAAAAATAGAAACTGGAAGTGAGTAAATACTTAAATGTGATCACCATGTTTATTTATTTATTGTTACATTACATTACATTACCATGCTGTCTGGACAGCACCAGTGACACAAGCTTGATGATTAAAGCACATGGTTTAGTTTCTGAACTTTCCCAAACCTTTGCCCAGGCTGTTGTATCAACACCAAACATGCATGCAAAACTGAAACCAAACTGCAGCCACAGTAGTTGGATGAAGGTTAGTCACAGATGAGTAAAGCCAAGTAAAAGTAAAACTAAATGCCAAAGCAAGAGAGTAAGTAAATATTATAGGTTTGGCCCTGCTTTACATTCTCATAACGTTTATTATGTGCAGGTCACACTGTTCTCACCTGCTGAACTGGTCCACACTGAGGCACCCATTATTGGGGTTCTTTTGAGTGCAAGCCATCTTTTACTGGGCTTTAATACAGTAAACACATTTCAAACAAAATGATAAAAATGAAAGAGCAGTTATCCACCAGCCTCCTGAGTGGTTTACAAAAGTCAATTGTCTTTACAATCAAATGTGCTATATTAGGAATTGAAATAAGTTATGTTTGTACATTAAAATAAAAAGTAACCACAGCCAAAACAAACAAACACAGGATTCGATGATATTGCAGAGACATTTTAGTTCAGGCCATACTGATTTTCTGTGCACTACGTTTTCTCTCTGCTCACTTTCTTTCTTTCTCCTGTTCTCTCTCAGGGCACTAAAGGTCACAGTGGCCTGCCAGGCAGTGACGGCGACCCTGGCGAAGATGTGAGTTGATGTATATATGTATAGTTGAAACTATAACGTAACCTGTTGCTGCAAACCTCTGTTGACTCCTGCAACTCGTCTACTCAGGGTCCTATAGGAGTCCCGGGTGTGATAGGAGAGCCTGGAGTCTTCGGTACCAAGGTAATTACCATAATGTCTCCTCCCTCCAAGGGCATTGACACAGCATATATACTGTAGAGATTATTAATCTCAATAGGAATTAGATTTTAGTTTAAATTGTGGCAACTACAAATGCTTCCAGCTTTAAAACTTTATTTAAAATTTATAATAAAATTTAAAGAGGTGGTATTCTGCTCATTTTCAGGTTCAAAATCTTATTTAGGGGTTCTACCAGAACAGGTTTACAAGGTTTAATTAAAAAAAAACACAATTTTTTCTAATACTGCACATTGCTGCAGCTCCTCTTTTCACCCTGTGTGTTGTACGCTCCGCTCTTGAGCTACAGAGTGATGCATCTTACTTGTACAAAATCTTTGCTGGGAGTTCCCAGGTAAGGACTACTAGCCAATCAGAAGCAGAGAAGAGCGGGTCGTAAGAAACAAGGTAGTGTGATCCAAATCAAAGCCGCTTCAGACTGCGACCGTAACCTAGCAGATGGTAAACGGATAATTATATAATAAATAATAAGTCCACAACCACACAACATCATTGTTCCACATCTTACCATAAACCACTTCAAAAATCAGCATATTTCAACTAAATTTTACAAAATAATTGGCCAAATAATTTGAACGTTTGCTCAGTAGCTTTTTAAATCAGGTGTAACATTAGCATTTTAGCTATAACTTTATCCGTGTTAGCCAACGTTTACAACAACTCCGCACTTGAACAGTCTGTGAAGTTACATTGCCGTGTTTATTTTAAATATAATTCACAACCAATAAAGCCTACTTTGAGGTTGTGATTGTGAATTTCCAGGCCCAAACAGAGTCGGAGTTGCATCGTCTTTTAGGGCTAAACGTTGAACTGTTGCCGGTGTTCTGACGATCTATGCTGCCTTGCCGAAAAATGCTACCATATCGTAAATGTGAGTCAGTCAGTCTTGAGAAATGACACATGAGACCACCTCGCCAACTTCACCCACACATCATACTTTATTTTCATTCTTAGCATGTACAGGGTGTCATCCAGATTTAGTCAGTTGATATATCAGTCCAAACAGCAACACCGCCTGGCTTCAAGTCAGTCAAAACACCCAGGACTATTGTTTTCTGTTGTCATGTGTGAACTGCACGATACACAACTCTGTGAAACACACTTTACAAAAAGTAACTTACATTATTATTTTTTACAGAATATATTTTGACATTTCACGGTATAAAAATCACAGGGGTAAATAATAAAATGAGCGATGGCTGAATACCATTTAGTTGCATGGTTGTATTGTACAATGTTGGCTCCTTCGTTAAAGGATCACTCATTTCCACCAGTGCGTCCTGCAACACCTCACCTCTCTTGAGATTCCAGAGCAAGAATTGTCCTGAAGTGATACTTAAGTTTCCTGTGTAAAACAAAGGGAGTCACCAGGACTTCATTTTGCCCCGTAGGAATAGGTTACGTTGCCGGTTTGCGGCTGCTGGCTGAAGCCATCTTCTGCATGGAATCCAGAACTTGCTGTACCTACTAGTAATTTCAACACCACAATATGTGATAATGTTTAAAATATTATTATTTTATTTATTTAATGTATATCCAGGTTCAAAAATACTGAGGTTATCCTTTATTGTTTTTAGTAACACCTGTGATATTTGTCAAAATGTCTGCTGTGAAATAAGCCTGTTGGATCAAGCTTCTCAGTGTCATAATGTCCTTTATACTTCTGCAGGGCAGTAAGGGGGATCGTGGTGTGAGAGGACCTCGAGGCAGAGTGGGCGCTGGGGTGAGTCAGCAGCGGTGTGATCCCGTGGTTTAATACACCGTACTTTAAAGTCATAGGTTTGATTCCTGAATCAGTGTCTTTGTGAAAGGGTAAGATACAGATCATCTTTACCAGCTTCCTCCTGTAAGTTATTCTGGATAAAAACCTCAGTTTAAGTAATTATCTGAGAGACTTATCTGACGTATCTGAATGTGTTTGATACCACAGCAGGTGTTACAGTAGGTCCATCAACAGCCCATTTTCTTTGGGAGCCCATATCAAGTCTACATCAGCACCCTGCAGACTTGAATTCTGTTAGAACTGAGCCGCTCTGTATAAAACTCGGCTTTGCACAAGACAAAAATGTTAGGACTGACTGCTCTCTGGCACTCTGGACTTCACAAGGATTTGCTCATTAAAGGGGCACTCCGCAGATTTTACATTTTAAAGCCAATTGAGGAGCATGTGAAAGCAGTTGTATGATGTCGTCTGCGGCTCTAATGAATAGGGATGGGTATCGCTACTCATACCTTTGAGGTTTCGACCAAAACCGCCCATTATCATATCGAAATGTCTCCAGTCAAACCAGTACTTCATTCGACACTTTTTGTAACCAAGTCGCAGCAAAAATTACTATTTGTATGATTTGCTTGAAGCCAAACACACAAGAAACTCACAGAAAGAAAGAGAAGAGCACACTTCTTGTTTCATTATGAGCCTGCACGTGCCGAACACAGATTTTGACAGATTTGTGAACAATATTTGAGAGAAATAGGTCTTTTGTGTACATAGAGAAAGTCTTAGATCTTTGAGTTCAGCTCATGATGAATGGGGGAAAAAACAAAATATATTATGATTATAATTTTGTTCATTGTATTTGGAGTGATCGGCTGGACGTGCAGATTCTCTTTTCCTCCGATTGCTTCTTTGGCCTCTTTAGTATAGTTTAGTGACTTGTTTAAACAGGCTCAGTACTCGTTTTCTTCATCTCACTGTTATCTTTTTGGAGGTTAGCAACTCACCGCTAAAGGAAAGCCGCCAAGATCTTTCAGTTCAGTTTATATAGCCTATCGAAAGTTAACAAAATAATTTCCGTTGTTTGCTTTGAACAAAAGTTTCAAAAAAATCTCATTCAAATACAAAGAAACTACCAAGCTGTAGTCTTTCCGGTATGATAGGTCTACTACCCGTGAGGATGACCTATAGGATGAGGAGCCTAACCGTTATTTTATAAAAGAAAAAAGTAATTAGATCACCTTGCTTGTCCATAACCGCAATAAAAATAATAATACCAATCAACTATTATGGCTTCAACAGGGGGCATTTTACAGAAGGGTTCGAATTACTCTATTGGTATTGGTACCACTTTAAGGTTACTGTTTTGGTACTGGTATTGTAAAATTTTAAACAATACCCAAACCTACTAATAAAGCTTTGTGTGTCTGAGAAAATAAGGGACATCACCGGAGTAGTCTCGGCCTGGAGAATACAACAGAAAGCTTGTGTTACCAACATGTGTCAGTATCAATCCCACTGACCTCAAAAGCAAATCAAAATAAACATGAAGGGGGGAAATCAGCGATACTTCTGCTTTCTGTAGAAGAAAAGAAGGGTGTTCCTGTGATCATATAAAGAAAGAATTGAATTATTAAATTCAAAAAATGCTAACCCGAAAGAAAGACTGCTTAGCTGAAGTGTGTCACTAAAATAATGACTCCTGGAAATAACTCTGTGATCAAATACAATGGATTATTATCTGCCCTTCACCCCTAATTGGTGGTGACAACTTTCCATGCAGCAGGGCCGTACAGAGACCTTTGGAAGGGCAGGTGCTCAAAGCATAAAAAGGGCACATGGAACAAGGATTTAAATAGGACTCTTCTCATACTATTGACAGAAATATATTGTTATGTATTCCTTGTTGACACGCATATACAGATGCTTCTGTGTCGATACATCAACAAATGCTGTGACGCAAAAATAAACAGGGAATACCAAACTCTAGCTTTAAAACTCTGTGGGATGCCATAACTTACAGTTGAGGGGTTGCTATGCATGCGGCTGCTGCTGCTGTTGTGTTGTTACTGATGCTACTGGAGGTGATCTGTGACTACAGATATTAAAACAACTATAGGCTATATATTAGCTGATTAAGCAATTATGTGACCATAAAAAGATTGTTGAGTGTTTGGGACTGGCTCACAGTGACTGACCTGCTGTAATACTGCCGCCACTACCAAGGCTGACGCTAGGGAGACGCTCACACAGCTGCACACCAAAAGCTGCAGGTGGAGGAAATACCAGCGGAATCGAAGGTGTCCTCTAGGCAATCTTTACATCTTTTCATGGTCACATAATTGTTTAATCAGCTAATATATATCCTCTGTTTGTTTTAACAATTCATACATTTTTCTGAAATCTTATAGGGCCATTTCTTCTTCACTCTTTACTTTGATGTCAGGAATATTGTTTTTTTTTACATTGGCACTGACATTTTTATATGTACTTCCAGTTATTGAGTTTTTATTGTAGTTGAGCTGTTGTAAACACTAATGTTGCTGTCAATATGTAAATATATTCAAAGCTGTTTTTATTTTTTTTAAAAGGGCTGAAGTAGGCTATAAGTTAGAATTTTACCAAGGTTGTTAAACTTATTTTAAGGCACAAGGCTTTTATTAAGTCACTGTAATAATCCTAGTTCAAGTGCAAAGATTTTAGTAATGTTAGCTGTCAGCGTGTTAGCCGGCAGCTGATATTACTTCTACAGGCAGGTGACACACAGCAATATACACAACAATTGTGCATGCTCTCTTTGCAACAATCCACAACAAGCACATTGCGGCAAACCCCTCTTACCAGCGGAATCGCAGGTGTCCTGCAGGCAGAGCTGCTGAATTACTAACGGTGTCTGAATAGGAGGGCTCGTCACACATGAGGTCATCAGGTGAAAGGTCATCATGTGGGTCATTTTATTTACTGCAAAATATTAATTAATTTTACTGATAGTTTGATCGGGCAGGCCTTCACAAAAGTCCCTTTACAACTTTTAAAATAAATAAAATGAAGGAAATTTTGTGTTTACATTTTGCTTCAAATTTCATTCGGGTGTCTTTTTTAAGTTTGTATTGGACAGAATACCTTGTTATCTCAATTAAAAGTACTGAAAATTAAAAAAAAAAAAGTTATTATTTTGGCTTAATTTTCTACCAGTCCCACTGGCTGGTTAGCCACCCCTGCACACACAGCAGTGGGACGTGTATACTTGGTCAAACTGGAAGAGCAGACCTGAGTTACAAGGAATCAAATGAATAAACTCATACACTGAATAGTCAAATAAATTAAGAATTAGTTAACTAGTTATTTATTTATTTTTTATTGTTTAAATAATATTAAATCATTATATTGAAAAATTAAAATAATATCAAGCATTATGTTTTCTGACTGAAAATAAAGGTGTAGGCTGAAGCTAAAGCTTATTGTGCCTACACTTAATACTTAAAATATATTATTCATATATATTTTACCTTTGCGCTACCCAAAATGAAAAAATATATGATAAAGAAACACAGAACAGAACAGAAACAGATTGTCAGGACATTTTCTTAAACTTCCACATATTACTACATTCTTTTACTTCATTATTACAACTATTCCCATAATTTAACTCCTTTAACTGTAACATATCTATTTTATTTAAACATATAATGTCCCTTAAATGGATACCTGCTCTCCATCATTAAAAATAACCCTTGGATACAGGAAGTGTTCTGTATTTTGCTCTAAACATTATTTGTAGAGTTTAAAAGTGTAAATATTTATACATATTAAGGTATATAAATTCATAAAGAAATGAGTTGGTTGAGTAATTATAGTCAGTCAATTATTATGGCTCTTTTTTGCAGTATAAATATTTAATTTGTGCAAGATGAGTAAGTGTTCCCCCATACATCCACACAGTATGTGATGTATGGAAATATGGTTGAGCAATATAAAATAAATAGTGAGTTGTGGTTGAAGTTTAGACAGTAATTGATTTAATTTATGTGAAGTTTCCAACCTCAACCTTATGGTCTAGTATCACTCCACAGAATTTGTTTTCATACTCTTTCAATTTCTACATCACTGGTTTTCACAGTAGGGTCCTGGGAGCCCCCCTGGGGTCCTTTAGGGAGTTCAAGGGGGGTCCCCAGCAAAAAGGGAAATCATTTATTTTCACTATACATGCATACAATAACACAATGACAGGATGTATTGTTGACTGTTCAGTGGTTTCATACACTTTGTGTAATCAAACATCTAAAAGCAAAACTATCCAATTGAGGGTCTAATTTGTGTCAGTTTAGGGGTCCTTGATGTGTCTGAGAACCACTGTTCTTTACATTTACATTTACTTCACATTTATTTTATCATTTCCAAACACAATGAAAAGTTTTGTTTTACTTAGATTTAATGACAATTTATTAATATCAAACCACTTCTTTAAGGCTTCCAGTTTCCCTTCAGCTGTCTCCAAAAGTTCTTTCGTTTTTCCCTGAGCGTTTATTTACAAAACATATAAATAAGTAATTAAAACGGCCACAGAAATAGATTCAGAAAAATGCGCAAAAAATTGTAAAATAAAAGAAAAACACATTTGAAAATGAAAGTTAATCATCTCATTGTTTTGGTTTCTGTGGTCATTTGAAGAGTGATTTTAATCATGATATTCAAATGGAGACTGTGACTTATTTTCTTCTTTATTAAATATTCTCTTACATGCTCAGGCCGAAAGCTCTTGAATCTGGTAACACTGTGCTTTAGACATGAGCAATCAAAGCCGATACTGACATGACACAGATCAGCCAATCGTAACTCAAGGAAGGAAGGAAGGAAAATTCTGCTGGAAATAAATCCAATAGTGGAAGCAAATTATAAAATAACATGTACTTATTATTTATTTCTGAAAAAGTTAGTTGTGGTTTTAAATGTAAAAGTAAAAGTAATTTCTCTAATCTCTAAAGTCTAGCAAGTAACTTGAAAAATCCCCCAGAGTTCAATTCTCAGGATATCCTATATATTTTTTTTTTATTGACATTAATGTGGTCAGATGAGTGACATTAACAGGAGGAACAAGAAGGGGGATTGCCCATAAAACAAAACAAAGAACACACCGTTGTTTCAGATCACAACACGTTCTAATGTGTGACCAGACGTAACATCTGGAGTATCTGGAGAAGAGTTTTTTCACTTAAAAATTTAATATATGTAAACATGTTCTTATAATTGTAGAGAACTTTTAAAAACTACAAATGGTGTCCATTTGCTGTCCATTAAATAACAGCAAAAGAATAAATCAAACAACAAAATAGGTTGTTTGTCAATGCCTCCTAAAACGACACATATGAGCGTTTCCCATGATGGTCCAGTGACAAGTGACCGAACCTTTACTACATTACGTAGGTCATGACATTAAAATCAGGGTTAACATTGTGAAATGGTTGCAGCTTGGTTAGGTTTACGCAAACATAGTGGTTTGTACGTTATTTAAGTCATGTGATAGAAGCTATTTAACTTAAGCTCAATAAAACCTAACATTTACTTGGTTTCACATGAAACGCCATTTCCATACATCCACCTTCTTATCCGGACTTTCTGGCTACCTATAATGTGTCACACGACTTCCTCCTTTGCTACTGTTGTACGCCCACTAGAGGTTGAAGCCACAACAACCGTTATGGTAAGCTACAGTAAGCTACCCGTTGGAAGCTTACTGTCATCCGGGATTTTACATCCTTAAGGCAGTTGAGCAGGGTTTTAAAGCAGCATGGGTCACCAGATTTTAACAGAAGTATTGCCTGCAATGCTTTAAGTTTGGAAAAACTAGGTGCCAGTACTGCCTATGCACATGCTGGCGTGTGTATAGAAGGTACAACCAGTGTTAGTCTCAAATTGTTTATGCTAAGTATTAACTTGTCAATATTCATCACCATTAATGCAGAACAACTTTTGCACACACTTGGATAAAAAAGCACTAATTTTTTCCCCTGCTCTGTCTTCGCTGGTGCAAAAGGCAGAAAAGAGTACCGGCAGTCTGTGAAATAGTAAAATTGTAGAAGTTTCGTTACCGCATACAAATGAGCAGTGTTGGGCAAGTTCCTTCCAAAATGTAATACATTATAGATTACTAGTTTACATTTGAGAGTAATTAGTTATGTTACAATATTGCTGTCTCTGAATTGTCATGCTTTACATTACTTTTGCATTCATTTTGAGTTACTTGCACCGCTATTTAATGGGCGCATTATTCTGATAGTAAGTGGTGCAGCAGAATAACGTCATTGATTACTTGAATCCCCCAACACTCCAACAGGATCTGTCAGGATGAACTGACAGCAGCCTCTCTGATCATGAAAGTAGAAAACTATTTACACATGATGCAGCTGGGGAGCTACCGTCTTGTTAAGAGGAGCCGAGCTCCCCCATAGTTTGCTTCCTGCCTACAATCTCAACCGATTCCCGCAACAGGAAATAACTCTCATGGATTTGTTTTTCTGGTGCCAAAATGTTTCTCGGTGTTGGCAAATTATTTAAAAAAAAAATTAATTTGGGGTTAAAAAGTGTTGGAACACGCATTACTGAGATTGTAACGGGTACAATATTAGTGATTTTTATTTTAGTGTTGCGTTACAGCAAAAAGCAATACACTGCGGATTAGTACCGTCCCACTTCAAGCACTGGCCTTCATATTACTGTGGTTGGAGAAGTTGTATTGTCTACCAAGAGCACAATGCAGCTTATTTAAAGGGAGACTAAGTATTCTGTAAAAGGATTGTTGATATTTAAACTAAACTGATACACCCCACCCTCAGAAGATCCCCCTAATTTCAATTCTCTGAGGTTAGTCCAGCTTTGAAACACCTTCACAGTTGCCTGGTCTTATAACTTTCTTCTCTGTTTATACTCTTCACATCTTTTCCTTTTTGCCTGTGTCTTGGCCATCTCTTCCTTTCATTGTCCCTGGAGTCCAGCACATATGATTTTGCAGGTGCACAGTCTGCCAAATAAGTAAATGGAAATGTATAGAACTACAGTATCTTTCCCACTGACCCCCTCCCCCCTCACTCCAGTGCACCAGCACTAACTGTTGCTGATTGGCTGGAACAATGTTGTGTGGCAATGTCCACACCACTTTCTTTGTTTTCCATTTACAGAACCAGGGCTGTGTAGGAAAAACTGTTTTGTTTCTTTCAGCGCACACACAAATAGATCTAGCAAACCGTGAGGAAATATGCGCAGAATTAACAAAAAGTGTATTAGATCACAATCACTTACTGTACCTTTAAGGACAATAA
The DNA here is from genome assembly GCF_014851395.1 of Micropterus salmoides. Lineage (NCBI taxonomy): Eukaryota > Metazoa > Chordata > Actinopteri > Centrarchiformes > Centrarchidae > Micropterus > Micropterus salmoides. The sequence continues at coordinate 2,701,280 of NW_024040152.1, read as the reverse complement.
AATAGGGACTAATATGGACCCTTGTGGCACTCCACAAGAGAGATGCAGAGGATAAAAACCAGGGGGCTGCTTTATTTTCTCACACCTGTTTTGTGTGAAATTTCTCTGTAGCTGGTTTTACAGTCGAACCACACAGACTAATGACAGACATATCGTCTATGAAGATTCTCAGTCATCCAGGTCATAGTTATCCAACGAGGGTTAAAATGAAGGGCTAAAAAGTGGGGCCGTTATCCCGGGTCATCGATACCGCTGGTTCGTTAGTGTTCCTTGGTGTTGTGACGACAGTCGTTACAGTCGTTGAGACTACCTGTGGCCAAGACTGAACGACCATCGTTGGTATCTTCACCTGAGGCCAATAGGTTACGTTTGTTGAGTTTCGCCACCACTTATCCCCCACTTACAATGCTGTCCTTTCATCACTTCCGAGGAAACTCAACAAACGTAACCTATTGGCCTCAGGTGAAGATACCAACGATGGTCGTTCAGTCTTGGCCACAGGTAGTCTTAACGACTGTAACGACTGTCGTCACAACACCAAGGAACACTAACGAACCAGCGGTATCGATGACCCGGGATAACGGCCCCACTGAGGTTAAATAGCTGAGTTTCCCTGCCAGTCAGTCAGAACTGAAGAAGTCCTTTGGATAAGGGACGAAACGTCTTCCAGTAGCTTCAACCAAGTCCAGTTGCCCTTCATTTTAACCCTCGTTGGATGACAGACATATCATTTCAGTAAGTTCACCAAAACTCTTTAGTGCTGACTAACACAAAACCAGTTAGAAAAATTAAAAGCTCTTTCTTCTTCCTTGAAATTTGACATTTGGAAATTTGAGGGTAAAGTACCCAGTGAAGGGTTTCACTTCCTCTTGTTAATAACTTCACTATCTTTACTAAGTTCTATCTATGTGATCTTAATCTCTTTTGTCTTACTTCCCTTTATATATATATATATATATATATATATATACAGGTGCTGGTCATATAATTAGAATATCATCAAAAAGTTGATATTATTTCAGTACTTGTATGATGTATACATTCATTCCACACAGACTGTATTCCTTTTAATTTTGTTGATTATAACTGACAACTAACCCCAAAACCCCAAAATCAGAATCTCTGATCTTGGTAAAATTAGAATATTGTGAAAAGGTTCAATATTGAAGACACCTGGTGCCACACTCTAATCAGCTAATTAACTCAAAACACCTGCAAAGGCCTTTAAATGGTCTCTCAGACTAGTTCACAATCATGGGGAAGACTGCTGACTTGACAGCTGTCCAAAAGACGACCATTGACACCTTGCACAAGGAGGACAAGACACAAAAGGTCATTGCTAAAGAGGCTGGCTGTTCACAGAGCTCTGTGTCCAAGCACATTAATAGAGAGGCGAAGGGAAGGAAAAGATGTGGTCGAAAAAAGTGTACAAGCAATAGGAATAACCGCACTCTGGAGAGGATTGTGAAACAAAACCATTCAAAAATGTGGGGGAGATTCACAAAGAGTGGACTGCCGTATGCAAGACATGGGTTTCAGCTGTCGCATTCCTTGTGTCAAGACACTCTTGAACAAGACACAGTGTCAGAAGCGTCTCGCCTGGGCTAAAGACAAAAAGGACTGGACTGCTGCTGAGTGGTCCAAAGTTATGTTCTCTGATGAAAGTAAATTTTGCATTTCCTTTGGAAAGTGTAAAGTTTCCACTTTTCTGAGGTCCAAGGTCAAAGCAGGAAGCACTTCAAGCTTCCTGCTGCTGACCAACTTTATGGAGATGCAGATTTAATTTTCCAACAGGACTTGGCACCTGCACACAGTGCCAAAGCTACCAGTACCTGGTTTAAGGACCATGGTATCCCTGTTCTTAATTGGCCAGCAAACTCGCCTGACCTTAACCCTATAGAAAATCTATGGGGTATTATGAAGAGGAAGATGCGATACGCCAGACCCAACAATGCAGAAGAGTTGAAGGCCACTATCAGAGCAACCTGGGCTCTCATAACACCTGAGCAGTGCCACAGACTGATGGACTCCATGCCACGCCGCATTGTTGCAGTAATTCAGGCAAAAGGAGCCCCAACTAAGTATTGAGTGCTGTACATGCTCATACTTTTCATGTTCATACTTTTCATTTGGCCAACATTTCTAAAAATCCTTTTGTATTGGTCTTAAGTAATATTCTAATTTTCAGAGATACTAAATTTGGGATTTTCATTAGTTGTCAGTTTTAATCATCACAAGTAAATGAAATAAACATTTGAAATATATCAGTCTGTGTGTAATGAATGAATATAATATCCAAGTTTCACTTTTTGAATGGAATTACTGAAATAAATCAACTTTTTGATGATATTCTAATATATATATATATATATATTTATATATTCAGCATGTATGAGACATTTATGTGTATAAAACATTTAAAACATGTTCAAACTTAATTCTTTTATCATGGATTAATCACATTGATAGATTGAGTATTTTTCTGTCCCTTTGTTCAACAGGGAGCTCAAGGAGAGCAAGGAGATGCCGGAGTACCAGGGAAACAGGGACCAAAGGGCCTGCAGGGCCAGACTGTGGGTACACACGTACACACTCAGAGTGAGAAAACAAACAGTAACACAGTTTAAGATAAGATAAGGTAGACATTATTGATCCCACACTGGGGAAATTTACTTTTTACAGAAGCTCCAGATAAAACACAACACAAAAGATAAGAAAGTACACATTAAAATACACATTACACACAGGACGAAATATAAACAGCTATAAATAGTTTAGAGATAATAGAGACAATAAAAATAGGGCGTGGATATACAAACCTGTAGATCAGCTATTAATAGAAAGAAAATAAATATTCATATTTCATTGGATATCAGACGTTACCACAAAGAACAACTTTAATATAATCTGAATTTAAGTAAGACAACCTAGTACATTTAAAACACAATAAAAATGTAAATAGAGAAACAATACATAATTAAAATGGTGGATTATTAGAACCACTCATACAGGTTCATACTGAACATTGAGAGGTACAGTAAAATAATAATCTATTTTAAAGTGAACTGTGATGACGTGAAGACTAAACATGTAAACATGAGTCAAAAACACAAATTACCATACAGAAACTTTCTTATTTGTTTCTTTATTTGGACAGCTTGTGTTAATGTTAATCAATTTTTATTAGCCAGTTTGGAGTTTGTGTTGCTTCCTCTGGAGCTCCATACAAGTTTTAGGGGACTTATTATTGTTAAACTGCGAAACATTTTGACACCTCTAGTTTAAAGCGTAAATCATCATTAGTTTGCAGGTTAGCTAATGTGACGAGTTTGTTTTTCTTCCAGGGGGCCAAAGGTGAGACTGGGCCAGATGGTGAGAAGGTGAGACATCAGACTACTGCGTTTTTCTTTTAAAGCGGAGACCTTTTGCTACTTTTCCACGTCCCGTCCAGACGGTGAAAACGAAGACCTAAAACGGAGTAGTTTGGAAATGCTGCCGACCCCGTTTTGTCCCAGTTCGTTATTGGTGCATGCAAAAAAATCTGGTCTGATTCTTTGTCTGTATTTCTTTACTCTTTCGCCAGTCTGTAACTACGTCTGCTTCAAGTTTACACCGGCACATGCATGCCCAGTGTACCTGAACGGCCACTAGATGTGCCTTTTCGGGGACAAGCTACCCAATAGTATATAAAGTAATTAAAGTGATCAATACGTTCATGCATCAACAATTAAAATCCAATTATACATATAATATGTATAATCTGAAATGCAACATTCTGCTTTATAAATACTATTACTTTTGGTATTTTCAGTATATTTTAATGCCTATTTATACTGTTGTACTTAATATGTAAACTTTTGAATCAGGACATTCCCTTGGAGCAGAGTACGTTTACGCTGTAGTACTGCTTCTTTTACTAAAGGAAAAGATGTAATTACTTGTTCCACCGCAGGTCAGCTCTGCATTTCAAGAGAGTTTCCGAAACTTACAGTGGCCACTAGCTGCCACACAGCGAGCCTTTTGGGAAACAAATTAAATAGCTTGAATCTGAGGGAACGCAAAAAGTGAATAAAAAAATATGTATGATTAACTAATATATAAGATGGAAAATGAGAATGGTTCAGACTGAGAATCAAATCAGACTTTTATCTACTGTTCAGTTTGAAATTATTAAATTACATAGTTGCATGTCAAACGCTCATGACCTACATTAAACCCCAGACGGGAGTTTCCCTTCGTCTGTTGACTTCTTTTGTACCTCTTGTTGGTCCTGTTTCACAAGCTGATTGTTTACTATAAGTCAGCTGTGTGTTCTGTGTAATCGGAGTAACACACTTCGTGCAGTCAGTCAGCTTCTGTTGTTGTTTCAATCACAACTTCCTCTTTCATCACATGTGGTGGTTGGGTTTTTCCTGCAGGGTGCAACAGGAAAGAAGGGCATTAAAGGTATAAAAGGACAAAAGGTAATTCACCTGTTTACAGTCTGATGATGAAATTCCCCATGTAGTATTTATCTTCCTCTTTCCTCACTGGCTGGGCTTTACTTACTGTTTGCTCCTCCTTCTTCTGCTCTTTCAGGGAAGCAGGGGTGACCGTGGAGACAAAGGACAGGTGGGTTCTCTATTTATTTAAAAAGATTTTACCCTGACGTCATAGAAATACACACACAGCTAATGCAAGTAAAGAGTTTCCAATGCATGCTTCATCTGATGCCTGGTTTTACAAAATATTACAGAGCACAAACAGGTCAAACAAAACTTCTTTCTGTTTGGAGATGTTAAATGATAAACTTCAGGTTCACCTGTCCAAACTATGGACACTCGAACATCAGCTGCCACATGTGATAGTTGAACACGTGCAATAATTTGGTGCTATAACACCCGGCGCTCTTCCAGGATGGCTTTCGAGATCATCAATGAGGTCCAGCAACACTGATGTCAGGGGTCAGGTCTAGCTCTCAGTCCAGTTTATCCCAGAGGTGTTGGATTAAGGTTGAATTCAGGGCTCTGTGCAGGCCAGTCAAGTTCATCCACACCAAACTGGGAAAACCATTTATTCATGGTCCTGGCTTGAGCATGCTGAAACGAGACAAACACACACTGTTGACACAAAGATGGGAGACCTGTTTGAAGTATCGCTGCACGCTGGAGCTTTTAAGATTTCCCAAGATAAAACTAACCAGACCCAAACCAGGAACAACAGCCTCAGAACAAAAGTTTGGAGTGTACACATACTTTTGGCTAAACAGTGTAATTAAATCAGTTTCCATTCATCAAACATACAAACTTTGCTACAAAACACCTGATTGTGATCTGAAATGTTCATGACATCAAACAAAACGTGTTCCTTGCAAAATAAAAGCTGGAGGAACTGATCTATTTAGCTTCTAATTACTAAAGACTTAGAAAAAGTCTCTAAACGATCAAAATAATAATCATTCGGCCTCAGATTAGATTTGAGTATGATTAAGTATACAAGATAAGTAAGAATTTGTTGTATAATATGTAAAAGAGACAATAATTACATTTGAATATAGTTTACTCTTTAATTCTTCATCCTTAATTTCATTTCTTCTGTCCGACAGCGTGGACCGAAAGGTGCAGTTGGACGTGACGGCACCCCCGGCCCTGTTGGACCGCCCGGCATCCCGGGTACCAGAGGGGAGCGCGGTATGATCGGTGACCTGGGTGTCAAAGGCCGAGCGGGACCCAAAGGAGTTCCAGGCCCTGCTGTGAGTAACAGTCTGTAATAGCTGCACACTTTGAAAACCAGTGGACTGCCTTCAGTGTACTCACATTTAGTCAGGGTGCCACATCATCAGTGTGTTTACGCTGCATTTAATGTCACAGCACTTTTTAATCTTTTGACAAGATCACAACAATAAAATGAGTTATGTCTTGGCCACGTGAGTTAAAATGACTAGTAAAGTGAGTAACGTTGCTGGGAAGGAAATAACAGTATCAAAAGGTGTTTCCAAGCACATTTTGAATCCTGATTTTAAGACTCAGTGGACGACTAATCGACTTGTTAAAGTTGGTGTTGCGTTGCAGTGATGTAGAGAAAATGAGCCCGAGCGGTCTCTGTCCTGCAGGGTCCTGGTCTGACTGATGAGCAGGTCCTGCAGCTCTGCAAAGGCGTGGTCACGGCCCAGATCTCCCAGTACGCCTCCTCCATCCGGGCCAAGTGCTCCCAGGGCTGCCCCGTCAACAACCGGACACTCATCGGGCCCCCTGGAGTCCCAGGGCCAATGGGATCACCTGGCAAACATGTAGGTCCCACCACCTACCTCACAGCTGCGACGCTGGAGAGGATTTTAGTTCAGTTCTCCAAAATGTTTTACAAAAAATCCCCACATGAGTAATTCATTTAAACAGACAAAATGTGGTGGTTGTCTGCTGCAAGAAGATGCTGACCACCACAGTTTATATACAAACAAGGTCTTCTTATGAGAAGAAAGCTTAGTAACGAGTCAGATATTAGAAACTCAAGCTTTTCACAGTCAGTGGTATTTACATACAATATGTTTAAAAAGATTGCACTTTGTCTATGTGTGTGGATGAATATATACGGTCAAGACCGCCCAAACCGAGACAAGACCAAGACTTTTAGGGGCTGAGACCAGTCAAGACCAAGACCAGTTTCCCACATTGCATGATACACAATAAAATGTGGAACGAGACCATAGGTACTTACATTGATCTGAAAGATCCACATTCCCATTAAACAAACACTAAGAGCTGGCATAAACTTAGCCATCTTTATTCAACACTCCTTTTCCATGTTTACCATTGCGGGAGTCGTTAATGGGAACAACACATATTTAATTAGGGTTATTGGTTGCATTTGAAGCAATAAGTTTTACGTCCAATCAAAGTTTGGATGTTAAATAAATGAGACAATGCAAAAGCAATTTATTGATATTCCCAAAGTTATGGTCTTGACTGGTCTTGAAAAAAAAATCCAGATTCCTCAAAGTCCGAGACGAGACCATCAGAAAGTGGTCTTAAGACCGGTCTCAAGTACTACAACACTAATATACAGTACCTATATTCTTTTTCTATTCTGCTTTATGAAAATGACTTTAAAAAACACAGTATGCACTGACTTTTTACATTTTAGATGATCATTTTGCAGTAATACCAGAGGAGAGTCATGATAATCCTGATACCATTGTTATCACACCATGATACACTCATATCATAAATTACTACTGTGACTTCCTGCTCAACCTGAAGTAAGGATTAATTGGATACCATCTGTGCCTCCACCTATCAGGGTAAAGCAGGAAAACCCGGAGCCAAAGGAGCCAGAGGTGTTCAGGGTGACAGAGGCCTGGAGGGACAGAAAGGAGCCCAGGGTAACAGAGGTGAGATTAGACCTTCATATATCCAGTAATCCTCTGAGTATATGATATATTAGACAAAACGTTAAATGTCGGGAGGACATTTATTTTATAAAACATTTCCTCAGATTACAAATTTACGTGCTTATTATACTTTTTTAAATATTTAATACTATTATACTTTAAATTTTGTGAAATATGTTTTTTGAACTCAAGGGTTAGGGTTATTTATTTATTCCATTTGTCTGTTTGATTCTTGTCTTGGACTGAAACATAAATATAGTGATGTTTTCTTTATCTAACGTTTTGTTATCTTTGACATCCTGTGTGTTACTACCCTCAACAACAGACCACAGAAGGAATATTTGGTTATTTCAGGCGGCAAATAATTAATTCAAGCAAACAAATTTAACAATTCAACAGTAAACATGACTAAATTTAGGGCGCAGAAGAATAATTTTGAACACATAAATAAGAACACTGAACTAATTGATCAGAAGTGTTCCTCTGACAGCTCCCGAGCTCCTCCACCATTTACAGCTTCAACAGAAAAAGATGAGTTCTGTAGTTTTGTGTCCTGCGAGTTGCAGCTTTGTGTTTTTCTCAACAGGTCCAAAGGGACCTAAAGGCCTCGCAGGTGATCCAGGTAAAGGCCTGCCTGGACTCGACGGACCACAAGGCATCCGAGGTGCGACACTGTTCTTCTCCACACTCTTAATAACTTAACATCATTCGGATTTGAGGAAGCTGCTGGAGATTATCTGTATCAGGATGATTCATGGTCACAGTTTAGTTTGTGCTGCTGGTTCCTTAGAAATCTGAACAGGGAAGTGAAAATGTAAACTACAACCCCTTTCGAAGAATTTCTTTTTAAATTCCATTTTATTTTTTCTACATGAATAAAACAACAATTGAAAAATTAAATAAAACTCTATCCTGCTACAATATTAGTGCATTACAGTAGTTAGCTGGTAGGTGGAATGTAAATATTTCGCATTGACATTTTTATGATTTTTAACCCCCAAAACATCCTAATTCTATTTTTACATCACTTAATGTAGATTACAAATTGTGCCAGACCACATATAGAACTTTTTAGAAAACCCATAATAACAATATAACGTTATAACCGTTTGTTTTTTGTAATAAGGTACTTTTTACTTCTGAAATTATTTTGTGATATGTACTTTATCAAAATCGAGGGACATTTTGTGCCTTTGTTTCACTGTATTATTCACCTTGTTTTTCTACAGGCTTATGTGTTTTATAATTTCCTCTCCGCAGGTTTGCCAGGTCACCCGGCAGAACCCAAGAACGGCATGGAGGGTCCCCGAGGTCCCCGTGGCTTCCCTGGTCCAGTCGGCCAGCCCGGCATGCTCGGGGTCGCAGGCGTGCCGGGTTTTTGCGAGGCGCGAGACTGCAGCATTCATGCGCCGGTGATGCGCAAAGAGCAGGGTCTGGTGAAAGGGCCCGTCAGCTCAAAGATCTGAACACGAGCGACAAGGGCCTCTGTGAGATTACAGAAGGTCTTGAGATTCACCTGGTGGCAACTTCACCTCATTGAATTCCAGCTGACGTTAGAACTGGGTTAAAAAAAAATGTCTTAAATTTATGACACTAGTTTGTTTAAAAGCTGCAAATGATTCTGTCTCTTATTGACTGTTGTTGAAAATGTCAGTGGACCAAGTAAAGAACCGCAGGGCGCTCCGCTAGGCAGGAAACTGCAGGATTGAAACCAAAAAAGACTTTTCAGTCTGAGCCGGCTGCAGGTGAACTTTTGATATTTTAGAGGTTTCATACATCAACAACACTGTAACAGTTTCACATGGTACAATTGTATCTGATATTTTTAATTCGATTTTTATAAAAAGGCTAAATGATTCCCCTCTGAATCCTTTCCCTTGTTTAGTTTTCTCTGGTTTAATAAACAAAAACTAAAGAATGCCATGTAAATATCTTGTAAAGTTATCTCATATCCATGTACTGTGCTCTGGAATATGTTTCAGATAAACTGTCCGATGTTTTTTAAGCTGAGTCTCCAGTTTGTTTTAAGTGTTCATTAAAGAGGTTGTGCTTTTAATCCTGAAAATAATATTCTGGAAAAGATCCAGTTTCCAGACTTCTGACCTTCTCAGATTGTTTCAGCATTTAAAATAGAAATGAAAAACTATATGACAGTTCATTGTGATGATCACAGTAAAGCAGTAATCTAACAAGATACTTTATCCTTCAGACTTATTAAAAATATAAATTATTTAAAGTATAAATAACTGTTGAATCAGTGTTTCCCATTAATTATCGAGACTATGGCGGCCCACCACAGTCTAATTTGTTCCGCCATTGTTTCAAAATTAACCGAATATATATTAACATTAAAGACTTGGTGAATGTAGTGCGAGGATGGAGGATACACATGTGACAAAGTCCGGTTTTCAAAATAAGGTCTTAACACAACGTATACAATATAGAAATAAGACTAATTGGATTATATTCATAGAAGTATTAAACATGTTACACGTGTCCATTAAAAGTAAAATATAATGTTAGGGAAATTACTCACAAATTATTCTTTGATTTTGGGTTGCTGGAAAAACATTAAATAAATCAGTTGACTTTTTTGCTGTTTCATCACCATTCATAGCTGTACAGTGTCTTTATGATCAAATTGTTATAGGGCACAAAACTGTTAACAACAGTGCAAAGTTTTTCATAGATCTAGCCTCTTTATTTTGCTTTTAACGTGCACCAAATTAATGCACTTAACTTTAAAATGCACAAATATTTCTATCGGGTGGGAATGCCCTGAACCCCCCCCTGTCCACCCACCATAATCTCATAAAATCCTGCGGGTAACACTGGTTGAATATCATGAATTTTAACTTTAACTTTTCAAGATACTTAAAATTTCTTAAAAATAGTAACAGAAAATGTTTTTGCTTTCAAAACTTTTAAGTAGAAAAATCTCACAATTATACAAAAATCTAAGGAGTTTACAAACGTTTTCATGGCTTTGTGAGGTAAAATAGTTATATATAAACTTTTTACTGTTAAATGTATCACCAAACATATCAGAATCTCATCATTAAAATACATTATGAGTCAGATTGAAGAGAAGCTTTAAAGAAAAACATTTATTGATTGAAGACATGAGAGCAGCAAACAACAGAGATGCACATATAGTAAGTTTTGTCCTTTGTCCATATATATACTGATTATAACTGTATAGATGGATTACAGTACAACTTTTTGGCAGATTTAAGAATCTGCCAGGGTTTGGTCAGGATTAAAAATGCATTAACATTTGTATAAACATCAGTGCTGGTTTCACATTTTTCAAGTAAAAATCACATTAACACCAAAAAGTTGCAAAACAGATATGAAAATATTTTGCCAGCAGCAGATTTTGGACTATGAGAACTATTTTATGGCAACTATCAAGAATTACATATATAAAACTGAATACAGGTTTAAAAAAATCCACTTCCTAGTCAAAAAAAACAACAACACAATTTAAACTTGCATATTGATGCCGTGGATCAGTTCTTGGTTTGTTTAGAGAGAGCGTACCTTCAGTGTACCATTTTCAGTAGTTTTAATTGGGGCATTATAATTATTACAGCCTTTCGCATTTGACACTAAAATCTAACACTAAAATGCCTAAACATTAGTAGAGTTCCTGTCACTTAAGATCACGGGATGCTTAATGCCAAATTTTAGTGATTTGATCAATTTTTAAAGGTCAAAGACAGTCATGGAGCAGGAAGGAGCATCATTAGGGACTAAATACCTAAATTAAAAGCCTTTAATAAAAATAGATTGATTTGAATGTCAGATTTAATACAAGGACTAACATAAACTAAAAACCCTGGAAAAACTACAGATATCTGCACAATACCGCCAATTTATTTTCAAACAAAAAAAGGATCAGCAGCATTTTAAAACTTCGTTTTAGGTGATCGGATTTGAATTTTTAGTCTGGGTGGCAGGTCTAAACGTAGCAAAAGTGCTTCATATGAAAAATTTAAAATGAAAACGTAGTAGTGTCGATTTAGCCTAATTCAACTAGACACTGATCACTTCATTAGAATGATAATACTGATGTGTTTCATTAAATGTACCGAATTATTTTTAAAGTGATGGCAATAGATGTACAGCAGAAACAAGACTGTGATATAAAAGAGAGAAAATAAAGTACAAACAGTGAAAGTGCATGTTTAGCAACCTACACAAACATAGAAATAGCTTATAAATACATATGTTGAGTTTCTTGAAAGTGCATAGACAGTGTATTACATAAGAATGGAACAGACCACCTGTTCAATTCATACTCCAAACAAATATGGGGCAGCATATCTCCAGAAAGTTCTACTAAAGTAACTACTGCTAACTGTAGCTGCCGTTAGCTGGTTAGCTCAGTTAACGGCGAGCCCTGAGGTGTTATGAGCCCGACATGGCCTTTTGAGGTAGAAAGTGGTATTACGAGGTAAGACAGGCCGGGGGCTAGCTTGTTAGCATGCTAAGTGCAGTAGTTATCTCTCCACGATACAGATGTCATAGTTCATTTTTGAATGTTTTAAACTAAAACTCATGCATAAAGATAATTTAACATCCATTAGCAGCGTTAAGTAAAGTGGGAACAAACTGGTTAATAAATAGAATAATGTTTGGATATCTGTTCCATATATTTGAATAATGCAATACTACTTGGGTTTCCAGCTGATGTGAACATAAATGGAAGATAGTTAGATAGATAGATAGATAGAAAATTTCTCAACTATGCGGCCAAAAATACAATTCCCCTCTTCATATTGTGTTTGTGGCATTAAAGCTGCATTAATTTGTGCCACTTTAGCTTATGATTGGGTGCTCTTTCCTGCTCCGACACCATTTGACCTTCCTTCAAGTACAATTGTGACCCTGATATGTAGTAAAAGGACATTTTTCAGTGCAAAAACAAAGTTGTCAGTGCTTTCTATTTACCTATATTCCCTTCATTTATTCCTTCCCACTAAAATACAAAGATGAGACACCTTCCCCCTATATGTTTCCTTTGGCAGATCTGTTGCAGCTGTAAACTGATTGTGAGTTAGTCACCTTAGCAGAGAGAAATGTGTACGGCTATTTTGAAGCTGTCCCCATAATACCTGGGCACCTAACATCACTCTTTTGTAAACATAATGTTTTTGCGTGTCTATCAGCTGCATGTAAACACTTAGGGTCCAATTAAAAAATCGATCCTATGACACCAACATCTCTTCTTTTTTTTATTCCCCGGCTGATGGTTCAGGAATTGTTTTTATTCCCCATACTTTATACTATTTTTTTTTAAACAGTATTGTAAAAATCACAGGACTCTTCCCCCTTTTAGTAGTACATAAAACAGGATTGACTAATTGTTTCTCGCCAAAGTAAGTGTTACATGGTCTGTACTTATCTAGCATCTTTCTAGTCTTTGGACCACTCTTAAAGTGCGTTCACATCGAAAGCAAATCCAGCGTTTTGGGGGGCTTGATTACATACAGCGTCAACGCAAAGACACGAATTCCTGCGAATTCGCTCCGGGCGGCGCGAAACAGGCGTTTGTCGTGGCATTCGCTGGTTCGTGTGAGTTCAAACGTGATGTTACGAAAGCCTATCAGCGGTGAGATTGTTCAAACGTCACCTGTGGCTTCGGACTGTTGTTTGGAGAGGACCTGGCGAGCGGTGTAATGACAATCCGCTGCTAGAGAAGTGCTAAAGAATGGGGAAGTGTACGGGGAGCAGCGCTTCAGCTTTTGGACAAATAAACACCCGTAGTCGGTCTGGATTATGCTCTGACAACTACGCCATTTACCCGTGGGAGGAGATAGGAGTTAACTGCTTAATTAGCTTTTTACTTTAGTTTTTGGGATTACAACTCGATTTATCTTCACTCGCGCTTCTCGGCAGCGAGCTTCCGTGCACATCCGGTTCCACTGTTGTTGTTAGCGTCGGATGAGTTCTGCTGGACAACTACTTCATATTTATATAAAACTCGGACAAAGCTGGATGTTACTTGGAGAAAAGAAAGCGAGGAAGTTGAACTAACTGGTGAGTTCAGAAAATATGTGTCAGGTTGGCATAGCATAGCCCTGATCGATCCAAACTCCATTCAGAAAACAAAAATTTTAAAAGTTGTCGTCCTGCTAACTTGCTGACAGACCTGACAAAGTATGAATTCATATGTCTAACAAAACGGCATCATATTTTAGTTATTTCAGCATTAGTTTGATCTGTTTATTGCAATTAAATCACTGCAAAGTGTTTACTTTGGGTTCATATAGCTGTAGTATTTGCAGGCTGTGTTTATTTGCTTGTGTGTGAACACTCAAAATGTCCAGCGGTCAAACTCGCGCAAGTAAAGCAAGGTGAATATTAAATTAGCTTTCAGTGTGAACACACCTTTACACTACATCACATTCACCCATTCGCCCAAATTCATACATAGTGGCAGAGGTTCAAGGTGCCAACGGAAATAACATTTAAACACATTCACACACTGAGAGCAATCTGGAGCAATTTGGGGTTCAGTATCTTTCCCAGGGACACTTTGACATACAGCCAGGAGGAGCTGGTGGATCATAGTCGTTAATCTTTTGTAACATGGAAAAAAAATGCCCTAAATAGCTCCTCCCACTTTGCAACTCTATTGTGGTCCCTAAATGTTGACTGTTCAGTTAGCTAATTGGTACCTAAGAGTTTATCTGAGGTAAAGGTGGTATCACCTGATCTTAGAAGAGCAGCTTTGCTCTGTGAACTCAGAGGGCTGCATATACAGTGTTTTGGCAGGACTGATGGAAACATTGCTTTTAGTATAAGTGTATTTGAATCAATAGATTTTTTTTGATGAGTAGCAGCATTAATATCATATCATATTTAAAGGATTAACAATAAGGGACAAAACTTGATGTGCATGATTTAAGCTTTTTGCGATGTGCATATGTTCATGCATAAGTGATTTGATAAATATATTTGCTTATAAATGCGTATAAATATAAAGTATAAAACCAGTTTACCCATAAAAAACACTGAAACTTCACTTCATGTCAAGGCAGTGAAGGGAAATGTCTTAAGAAAATAGAAATGTCTATATGAATATATATCACTATGTCTACTAAAGGCCATAAAAATTTCTTCCTACAAGTAAAGTGCAGAGAACGGCCAGCAAAAGCAAAGAAATACAGTACAGTACAGTCGAGCCTGTACCATGATAGCAGCATTACACTCAGACATCACCTGGTCTCAGTCTTGATCTTATGATCTTTTAGATCATTTATCCGATCGTTCCCACAAACAATGCACCGATCACCGCTGCCAGCAGCACCAAACAAATGGACCCTGCAGCAACAAAAATAAGTATCCTCACTAACAGGTCAGAATTTCCCTTAAACAGTCAGACAATACTTCATGAGAATAGCAAAATTTAAATTGGTGTGTGTTTTTTATATGGCAGCTCTAACCAACACCTCCAATCTCGTCTCACTGATTGAACTCCAGGTTGGCTGACTCCAATTAGCTGTTGGAGAAGTCATTGGCCTAGGTGTTCATATACTTTTTCCACCCTGCACTGCGAATCTTTATGTCATTGTCACGTTGTCTATAAAAATAAGTGGACGTCACTCGTTGATTTGTGGACAACTGTTTAAAAAGCCTCGTGAGTTTGGCATTTTGGCCCTCGCCATCTTGGTTTTTTGGAACCAGAAGTGACCATATTTGGAGGAGAAGGTGCTTGGTTAGCAAGGTGCTTCAATAATTCATGTTAACTATTATTCATATAATCGTGCAGCTCTTTTAGACTTCAAATGTTATAGACCAAATGGATCACATTCTGATGAAATTAGACATTTCACCATGTTACAGCTGCTTGTTTGGTTGCAAATAAAATTCATATTATTATAAATTAATATTTTACTATGAAAAGTTACCTTGATCTTTTTGTAGCACCCAACAGACCCCAAAATCCCACAATCCTTCCCAAATCACTGTTTTATGTTTTTAAACTTGACACAGCAGTGGTAGTGAGTTTGCAGAAAACCTCCTGATAGGCCTAATGACTTAAAGGGATACTTTGCGATTCTTATCCAATACACTTAAATTTGGCGAATATTTCCTCATGGGTAGGTAGCTCTCTGGTTTTGTGTGCTCTGAAAAAAAATCCGGTTTTCCTACTGTAATGGGAATTCCAAACATTTTGCATGTAACCCTGGACTCTGTAATGTGGCACTGAATCTGTGTAAATGAAACAGTCAAAATATCTCTGTGCTCTGTGTTATCCAGACTTCAGGGACAACGTGTCTCTGTGGGACGATATGATTGACCCTAAAGCTGGATAAATAACAGGCTCACTGAGCTCTCCTCACTCATTCGAGCAAACGCACATGTGCAAATTTTCAGCTAAGGTCTGCGGTCATGATTTCAGTTAAATGCTAAAGTTGCTGTTACTCTGTGGGCCGCTGGCAGAACACCGGCTGCTTTCTGATAGGGCGCCGTCGTGCTGTTGCCGAGGCGACAAAAGTTTCGTTTTAGGGTGGACGGACTGTAACATTACAGAGTTGTTGGTTTCTTTGGCTTGAAATAATCCCATACTTTGGACACTTTCTTTTTGTCCCTTGCTGTTTTCTCTCTCTTCCCCCACTTTGCAAACAGCTCCATTATAATCACGTCGTGTTCACAGCATAAGCGCGATGTGCGACAGTAATAAATGTCCCTGCGAAACACTGTTCTGTATAGTTGCGTGGATTAAACGATGCATCGATGCAAAGAATTTGTGTCGAAGCATTTTATGAATCGATTTTATCGATGAATCGTTTCAGACCTAATGTTGAACAAAGGCTTTTGTAAAACAGCCCTGGGTCTGAAAACTGAGCACAAACAAAGCTGCTCGGAGCGAGCAGCAGCTGGCGGTGCCGCGCTTGGAGCAGTCGGAGAGAGAACGGAACAGCGGTACGTTCGGACATGCTTCTTAGCTTAACTTTAGCTGTGAAGATGACTGAGTAACAGCCACAGAAGGAAGGTCTGAGGAATTGTGAGACAAGGTATATGACCAGGCGAGGGGAAGACCTGTGTGGGGTTTCAATGCTGGATAAAGGAATAAAAACCGATGTTGAGGTTGCTCTGTTTCTGCTGGACAGGTGAGTAGGCCAGAGATGCTCACAAGTCTCTGAGCTAGCTGAGTCCAAGTCAAGTCTCAAGTCTTTGAGCTAGAGTCCAAATCAAGTCTCAAGTCTTTGAGCTAGAGTCCAAGTCAAGTCAAACTTCATAGCTATAAGGAATACCGTTAACCTGTTTTTTATTTACAGAGCATAACCATGTAATGTGCAATGCAATTATTGACGGCTTATTAAATACTTTAAGTCAGCACACTCCCCAGACTCTTAAACCCAGTGTAAAATTAACTAAATAAAACTGTGACGTTGCATAATCAACAATAAACCTGTAACCTGTTTTTAACTTACAGAGCACAACCATGTAGCCTAATGTACAATGCGTCTACAATTAATGACAGCTTATAAACTACTGTAAGGCAACAAACCCTGTTGACTCTTAAACCCAGTGTAAAGTTAACTGAATAATACTGTAAAGTTACATGGTCAACAATAAACCTGTAACCTGTTTTTAACTTACAGAGCACAACCATGTAGCCTAATGTACAATGCGTCTACAATTAATGACAGCTTATAAACTCCTGTAAGGCAACAAACCCTGTTGACTCTCAAACCCAGTGTAAAGTTAACTGAATAATACTGTAAAGTTACATGGTCAACAATAAAACTGTAACAAGTTTTTAACTTACAGAGCACAATCATGTAATGTGCAATGCAGCTTAAACTAGTCAACACATCCCCCACTCTCAAACCAGTGTAACGTTATAACTAAATAATAATAGGTAATAATAAATAATAGGCTACATGATCAGCAATAAACATGTAACCTCTTTCTAGCCAAGAGTAATAATTAACAGGCAGCCAGCAGGACGTAAATTATTACGTTGATCGATCACCACCAGTTTGGCAAGTAAACAAACGATCATTTATCTTTTCATAATAAACGACAGTCGGAGCAAACCTCCTGTAGGTCATAGCTGAAGCAAGAAGCAAGCTAACGTTAGATGGCCAATGCTGAGCTAAACATGTTTACTCACCACAGGTTATAAACGTATTTGCGTTCAGCGCGTCTTTGTTTGGGTCTTGTTTTATGACGTTTTAAAGCCAAAGTTTATGATGAATGGCACAGCAGCTCCTGGTGTTTGTTGTCCTCTCTCACGTGCGGTCGTGCAGCAGATGCTGTGTGTTACGTAGGCAGGTTGTAGGTAACGGAGGGAGGGAAGTTTCCTAAAAAGTAAACATTGTTCACGAGTCCCGCACCTCGAGTCCGAGTCGAGTCTGAAGTCTTTTGAGGACGAGTCTGAAGTCTTTTGAGGACGAGTCTGAAGTCGAGTCTGAAGTCACTGTGTGTGCGACTTAAGTAAATGTACAGTAGAAGTTACAGAGGCCGGTGAATAAAGACTGCAGCCTCTCAGGACTAAAGAGGAGCTCCTGTGTGTTGCTGCTAACTTTTGAATAAAGAGTGAAGGAGTTTAGCCCCAAAGTTAGCTTTGACTTTGGCCCTGGAGATAAACAGTTGCTCCTGTGCTTCCAAACTCTTATCAGTCACTATATTTTTGTACAAACTATTTCAAATAACTCACTAGTTTTTTACTCTGTTGTGTTTTGGATGCTGTGTTTGTGTGCTTACATGTTGTTTATTTGGTGATGTTTGCTTCAATACATATTTAAATATTGTCAGGCTTGTTGTTACACCTTCTACAGTGCTGCTAAAACATGCCCTCTTATTGAGGCTAACGTGCTCTCCTACAGCAGACTCTGTGGATTCTGCTATATTTCAGCAGTGTAGGACTGGTTACCATGGCAATGCACGTTCATGAGTTTGTTTATCAACAAACTCTCTGCAGAATCGCATAGTATCCCTTTAATGTGTTTGATTTGTGTTTGTTTCTGAGCGTGTTTTGGATCAAACATGTCATTTAAATTCACTGTTAGAAATCTGCGTATTGGTTCATAAACAGGACCCACCCTGATTTACTGGAGCCAAACGAGATTCAGAACAAAGCAGGCCGTAATGTCGGATCCTTGTCTCCTCAGCCACATTATTCTCCTGTAAATAGACGTAGAAGTGAAATTAGACATGAACCCAACAGTTTCTACAGATTTGATTTCGGCTTCAGTGTTTTCATTTAAGAGTTCATAAACTACGATAGTACTGGGTTTGGAAACCCTGTTAGATTACTGCTACAAATAAGTAAATAACACCAGTGTGCAACCTACATTGGTGCACACCATTGTAGTGTTCACATCAGCACATCCATCCAGCATCATCTGTCCAGTTTCAATCTTCTTGCAAGGGTGAATGCACCCTGATTTGTCGATGCCTTTGTAGTAAGCGATGGGCTACATGAACAAAACACCACAAACAAAAATCACTTTAAGAACAGTGAGTAAGCTCTTAAATGTACAAGTG
This sequence comes from Micropterus salmoides, assembly GCF_014851395.1. NCBI lineage: Eukaryota > Metazoa > Chordata > Actinopteri > Centrarchiformes > Centrarchidae > Micropterus > Micropterus salmoides. Next base: position 2,682,403 of record NW_024040152.1, on the reverse strand, counting down.
TCCAAATCAAAGATTTAGATGGGCTCATTTTGGTTGCACTGATCCATATCACAGCTGATTTAACGGTTCCCTGAGGAGTGGATTTAAAATATATACTATAGCAAATGAAAGAAATACATTTGATATGTCTGTTAGACCTTAAGCACACACACACACACACACACACACACACACACACACACACACACACACAGTGATTTCTGGTAAAAAAAAACACTGAATGTAAACATAAAACTCCACAGAGCATCTTTAAATCATCGTGACCTGAATGGAACAAAGTCAGCTCTTCCACCCAAATGTAAAATATTTAATCTAAGTTGTGGCTGGCTTCTAGCAATGAGGATGACAGCGATTGGTCCGTCTTAAGTCTGAATGGAGTCACATTTTATAATGCTCTCTATAATTTCTGGATTATAAAATAAAATAAGATTTTGTGTTGGGGTTGGGTATCAGGGTGCAGAGCTGTCTGTCGCTATGTTTAATGCTAAACACAGTCACTATAAAAGAATACACTACAAACTGCTAAAATGTCAAAACTAAAGCTGTGTCTGAAACAACTCCCTCTGTCAATCCTTCACTAGTATAAATACATTAATTCCCTTTCTTTAATTAAGTAAAATATTGAGGTACTTACCTTAAATATGTCAATTGTCTGCTACTTTATACTTCTACTCCACTACATTTATTTAATAGCTTTAGTTACCAGTTACTGGATTGTACTGAGTGAACAGCGAACAGTACTATGGAGTAATTTTGGACACAGCCTAAAGGGCCTTTCAGACGCACCGCTGCTTATTTTGAATGTTTTGCACCGCGCCATGGTGGTTTGTTGCTGTGTTGACCAACATGCAGCGCACAGCTTGGCGTGCTTACAGGCATACTACGGTCAAAGTTCACCAACGTTTTTTGTGTTGAACCCAGCAGCCAGTGCAGAGCAAATTGCTTCCTATCTGAAAGGACCTTTAGAGTAAGCAGCCACGCTAACAGCTAAGTGAGGCACAGCATTAATGAGATAAATGCTAATGCTACCATGGCAGCATGCTCACAAAGGCGATGCTAACACGCTTATGTTTAGCAGGTAAAATGTTTACAATCTTTATTTAGTATGTTAGCATGCTAACATTAGCTAATTAGCATGAAACAGCATCAGTTCTGTAGGTATGTCATAAATCAAAGGATTGGACAAAATTTGACCTGATGATGGCCCTAGATGAAAAATCCTGAGGGGAACATAAATGAGCAAACATTGTGAGATAATTCAGGGAACTCTCATGTATAACCATAATTATAATGCTAAGTGAAAAAGACTTTGCATTTTTTGTGTAGGTAGGCTGTTTTCTAACCTTTGTAACTTGCACTTTTACACATGCCTTTTAACCATGATACACTTTTAGCTCATGTAAAATGAAATGGCAGTTTGCAGTTTTATTAAAGTTTTTGTAAAATGGTGGCAGGTTGGGCTTGTTTGTATCTCCCTTGAATAATAGTTAAAACACACAAATCAAATATATTTGTTGCATTGTCTTGCAGGGTGATGTTTTTTTTTACCTTGTTACTAATGTACCAAACGTTTTCACAGTGGTGGTTGAATGAAATGACAGGGTTTTCACAGCAGGAATAAGGAGAACTGCTCTCCATCACATCGGAGTTGGCCATCGCAGACACCCCAACAGCTGCTAAATACAATGAAGAAATATATTTGGCTCTTTATTTCTCCCTCGATTTGGTCAAAACATCAGATTTAAATCAATGTGGTCCAAAATATGCTTTTACATTTTTCATCAAGGCTATTTATTATTTTAACTTCTTGACAGTGATGAGGGAACACAAAACCTGAATGCCTCAAATGAATAAATCATCCATTACTTTAAATCTGTGCCTACAATCCAGTGCATTAAAAAGATGAGAAAATGTTTTTAAACTTCACTTGAGAGCTTGTTGAGTTTATTTTTATTCCTGTCTAAAAAAGCCTTATGTTGCCTGTTTTATAATGGTAATTCCTACTAAAAGCACTGAAACACTATCCTCACTCATAGTGGGGATTTCCTAATCTGAAATAATATATTTTTCCTTTTCAACAGTGGAAACTACCGCCGCGTAACGTTACACACGGCAGAGAAACCACGGGAAAATCCCACAGGGTGCTTTCACTATCGTACTGTCAATCATAGTATCACATCCGAATAACATATTATTTCATGGTTGAATTGTGTGCATTAGCTTGAGGCATCCAAAAACACAAGCATGGTACTTAAGTAATGTATTAAATAATGCGTTAGCGCAGCATCATGTCGGGCTGATGATGACCCAGCGTTTTTATAGCAACATTAGCCGTCAAGCTTAACAATGGCCATAAACATAGGCTATATATAACCAAATAGTAAACAAAACGCAGTCTTTCTAGACAGGCCCTCTACCATTTCCGTCAACGTTGGAGGCTTACATCAAGCGCCTGAACGTGTGCTGCTTGTGTATGTAACGTTAGTTAAGCAGGGATGCATTAACATTCTTCAGCTGACAGGTATTAAGTAACGGGCTCTGTCACAAAACAACAGCATCGCAAGACTCAAGTTACAGAGAAGAATCACTAGCTTTTCATGCAATATATTCAGTCGAGATAGCATAATGAGACTACTCACCAAAAAGAATAAATGCAACGTGGCCACGAAGCGCTTTCATCGTGGAGCTATTATCAACCACTATCTATTGCCGACTGACAATGACACTGCAAATAGTCACACTGCAACTCCCACTGCAACTCCCAGTTGTCACTTTGCTACGCCTTAGTGTTAGTTTCGCTTTCGAGGTCCTGCCTATATATGACATTGCCCGTCGAGTGGTTCACAGACCGATCTGCTTCTTTCTCACAATTTCATCGTCATAATGTCTCCAGGTTTCCTCCACCTCGCTCTACTTCTGTCACTGTGTAAGTATTTAACGTTATTAACTCTTGTGAAATCATAATCTACGTGATTATATGAACTACACGAGGCGTATGTTACTGTGCATAAACAGCTGCCTGCATTTGTGTGTGGCTTTTGTTGTCACGCTGTGAGAGCTCTTGTATTGAAGGTTTACACCATACACACACTTTATAAACTTTAATTTATGTATTCTTGTGTATTTCCTCAGTGTGCCTTGCTGTGGGTGCGCCTGTTCAGGAGGAAATGCCTGAGGTTAAATCCGTTGTTGGTGCGGATTGTACTCTTCAGTGTACCGCTAAATCCAAGCCTGGTGTCCAGTACAGCGCCCTGAGATGGTACAAGGTAAATTATTTTCATGTCTCAGACAGACTTGTACACGAATACAAAGCTCCAGGAAGGAGACGGGCCTGCTTCTAATTGGTTGGCTGGTTTGAATTCAAATGAGGCTCCATTGACTTTCTGTTTCTCTCTTATCATTAAAGTACAGCATAAGCAGGCCAATAAATTGTATAATACAATGTAATAACAGTAGTTTACTCTTTGTAGTACTAATAGTTTTTGCTGTTGTTCAAGTAAAAGCAGTAGAGGCAGTAGTTACAGTGGTATTACTTTAGCAGAGGTGGAAGAAGTAGTCCAACTTAAGGGAATTTTAATGAAGAGCATTTTAATGTAAGTTTGTCAAGATGGAGCCAGTTTTGGATACTTCATATAATACTGGGTAGAATAGTAGTATAGTACTGCATCATATGTTAATATCATGCATTTTTTTTAAATGTAAAAAGTGTCAACTACACCTAGTGGACTAAAAAGTACAATATTTCCCTCTGAAATGTACTGGAGTAGCAGTATAAGGTAGAATAAAATGGACATTTTCAAGTAAAGTACTGGTGTGCCAAACTCGTACTTAAGGACATTACTTAATTCTCCAGCTATACTTAACAGTAACAGATGAAGTATCAGATCCTTTTCTTAAATAAAAATAACACATTGAGAAGTAAAATACCTGCAAGCATCAGCAGAACTTAAACATAAAAGTCACTCCTTTTGTGTTTTTCATAGCGATTCATTTAAGAAATATAAGCAGTAATATAATAGTTTGGTTTATTTAATAGCTTGGCTGTAAGTATAGTGACAGTTGTAGTAGCAATGATGAACTACAAATGGAATTAGGACTTATAGTATAGTGGTAGACTGAATGATATCAGTACTGTCTGCAGTTACATGGTGTGTTCATGTTGATTGTGGTTCTGATCCATTAGCTGTATATAAATCTCACACTGTTTTGATGATGTCACAGGTCAAAGAGGCTCCGGCGCCTGGTCTTAGCGGCCTTTTGACCCGAGACCTCACCACCGGCATGACGCGACTGTACAGGGGCGTGGAGCGAGAAGTGGAGCTGCTGACAGAGTCTAGCAGCATCTTCCTGCCTAGCGTGACGTGTGCTGACCGTGGCGTGTACAGCTGTCACCTGGCAGCACCTGTGGGGGAGCAGAACCAGGATGGAGAGGTCCTTCTCAACGTGACAGGTAAGAGTCAAAGCTCAGGATCAGCAAGCAGATTATTCAGATTTTCTACAGTGGGAAAACATTTGACACTGTGAAAAGTGAAAGACTCCGTGACGTATCAGTTACTTTTGAATTTAAATCAGGGAACTTCCGGACCTATTTAACGATCATGTTTGCATCTAGTGTGTAGGGATGGAGCGTGGGTGTGAAATCAATTATAATAACCCTTTAATGGAACTCTGATTTTTAAAATTCCCACCAAAACCCACTTTAGAATAAGTGTAATTAAATTTTTTGCCTCTTCTATGAAAGCAAAACGAAGAGTCTGCAGCTATGCTAGCAGCTCTGTGAGGCTTTCTTTGAAATGCTAATGTCAGCATGCTAACAATGCTAAGTTTTGCATGCTAACATTTGCTAGTTAGCATTCAACAAAAAGTACAGCTGAGGCTGATGGCAATGACATTAGTTTCTGTATTTGGTCATAAACCAAAGTATTGGGAAAAAATTAAATAGTTGACCGGATAGATGGCGCAAGATGAACAGTCAGAGGATCAGCAAAGTTATTAGAATTTATGTTTTGTAATATCTTTTTTATGGCAATTCATCTAGTAGTTGTTATTACAGAAACTTTGTCTACTTACCTTTATAATTTTGCTGGAAAAACCAACATTTTCAAACTGCAAAAAACACTGCAGCTGGGTTGCAGGTGTTGTGAAATTGAATCTCATTTATCCAAACCAAAACCAGTCTCTGAATAAATAAGAGGCGAGAAATCCTCTGTGCATTATTTTAGATGTACAACACCGAATTGTTCATGAAGTTTGGGAATAAAGAGAAAGCCGGTCAGCCATCAGGATGAACTCCAATACAACACTGTCATCATCATCTAGTTTGCTGATCTGTTTGTTTTAATCTGCTGGACTCTTATGATTCTCATGGGGTGTTTTCCAGACTAGAATCTTTTTCCTCAAGATTTCTGCTGGTTTTGTGACACTGAATGTGCCTCAACTTGTATGATACTGAAACCTTTTAAATTGTCATAAAAAAAAAGATTAAAACATGATGTGAACACCACTGACAATCATGATGGTTTAAACTTGAGTAACTTTCATTTTCATTTCCAGATTGTGCTGACACTCCCACGGAAAACCAGACAATCCCGATGACAGATGCTTACATGGTTATTATTGCAACAGCGGTGCTGATGGTTGCACTTGTCATATTCATAATAAGCTATGTAAGTAACAGAATATGCTTACACACACACATACACACTCTCAGATGCTTGGGAAACGTTCCCACATAAGCACTTACATGGCTTAATGTAACACAGCTTCTCTAACAATCCTTGTTTACATGGATTCACTTAACGACCAGTTTAACTCTTCAAATCCATACTCCAAATCTGCACTTTGTCTTTCACTCCTTATCTAAATTTATTGTCTTTTGTCTCCACCACAGGTTAGCCTGAAGAATACCATCAAAGGCAAAAACAAGACAACAAATAAAGAAAGGTTATTGAACGCATCGCTCAAACCTCTTGAAAAAAAGGACTTAATGATGATCTATACATTGGGTCCTAAACCCACGATGAAGCATGTCTGCGTTTAAAGACAAAGCCTGTGCAGAAAAATCCTACTGCAGGAGAAATAATTCCAGGACGACTCCACAAAATAGCTTCTTTGATATCTATAACTGGTCGTCAGTTGGTGCCACTCGTATGAAAAACAGATGAAAATCTCCAGATTTGACTGAAACAATGAAAAATTCCTCCAACGAAAAGTCCAGTTTAATTAGACAACTCATAATCACGATCGCAGACTTCTTTTCCATGATGCCCTCTAATCTAAACATCAGCTGAGGACGAGGACCAACTCGTAGAAAACCCTTCAGAAGCTACAACAAATGTGGACACAGAGCGGGGTCTTCCTAACCCGGACTGCCAGGAAGCACAGAGTTAAGCACAGGCCGGTGAATCTAGAAGAGGCCAGGAGGAGGAGGTAGCATGGTTGCATCTCCTGTCCACATGCTGAAGTTTCCTTGGGCAAGACACTGAACCCCATCTTGCTCCTGAGGGTCAGGCCAGCACGCATCAGTGTGTGAGTGAGTGTGAATGATTAAAGATGAACTGTTGGGCTGTTTCTTCCCATCTATGTGCAGTGTACGTGTATCAAAACACCTTAAAGAGACATCTGCTGAACAGCGGCCACTGTGGCCACAAGAGGCATCTACGGCATGAGAGTAAAATTTAAAGTGTAGTGTACGGCAATTTATACTTCTGTTAGATATCGTAGCGATGAAGAAGACAAAAGTTAACACAGTGGTACATAGAACATAGTGGAACATGGTTGTTGTGCTTTTTGTGCCTCTCGAGTTCAGGGGGCTTTAAGACAGATCTTCTCTTTGCCTTGTTGCTGTAGCTGCATTTCGCACATGATTATTCGGTCACATCACTTTATTTTATGCTCTTGTCAAGATCACAACCTTTGAAACGAATGCTGAATCTGAATTGCAGGATGTCGAGGTGAATTGTAGGAAGTTGTGCAGGGTAAAATTAGGGACCATGACTGAGGATGAATGAACAAGGACAGGAAGTAGAATTACAATCCAGTTAGTGTGTCCAGGTGTGACGGATAAAGGAGTGTGGATCTTGGAATTGAGATGAATGACATTAAAGCTACAAACAGAGGGACTAGAACACCCCTCTGCATGATACCGTATACCTTTTGTTGTTTTTAAGTCTCTAAAAGTTCTCATTTGTTATTTGTATGTGCATGTACCAAATTGTTTTTTTATTCTTTGTATTTTTTTTATAGCTTTATATGTAATTTAATGTTGCATTAAAACTTGACTTGACTTGACTTACTGTGACTTCTGAACTTGTAAAAACATAAAATCAATTGAATTTAAAAGGTTTTTATCTATTTCATATTTGAACAGCAGAAAATCAGGAAATCAGATTCAAGATTCCACATCTGCAGAAGAAATGTGTCTGTTGCAAAGACCAGTGTGGACAGAGCTGTAAAAATGGCTTGCAAACTGAACATAGTTTGTACGTTTATATCTTTTTTTATCACGTGCGGAGGTGAAAAACTCCTACCCACGTGTTGCAGCAGCTTTAATTCCCCTCAAAAAACTGAACTGAATGACATTTTCTTACACCTCTGCTCTCGGCTACATAAATAATCTCTGACCTTTATTTTGAAACTGGGAAACTCCCACAGCGAGCCATGTCATTTACTGTCGGGGCTTTTTTGTAATTTAGCACTTCTTCTTTGAAAACAGTCTGAAATGCACATGACATGTTTTTATTTGTGGAGCTACAAAGAATAACAACAGATATACCTATGTCACAATGTCTTATTTATATTATTATATCTTTAATGTCAAAGACTGCTAAGTTACCTGGCTCAGTTTAAGAATATTGTATGTAGATTTCTGTTTTATAAGACTTTTTAGTGGTAAAAATGTAAAACTAAAGAATGGACAGAGGAGTACACTGAGGAAATGAAGGCCCGTTGCTTAGAGTTCACCTCACACCTGCAAAAAGAATGAAAAGTGTGTAGTACTGTGTGTTATATATAGGATTTGGGGCTTTTAGCATGTTGAAATGCCAGACAGTGAGACACTTTGAAGGCAGATGGTTCTTGTTGTTATTGTTGTGTTCTTTATGAGCCAATAGAAGAGAGAAATGGATCTTATGATTCTGAGATCAGTTATGAATTGAGAAGAGAAAGCTACTGGTGCTTGTACAACTTTGGTTTGTTGACTTGTCTGAAACAGTGCTGACAGTGTAGTGGGTTTTTCTCAGGAGTTTTTTCAAGGCATAAATGTTGACTAGGCTTATTCAGGGTTACACGAGTTACCTATGTGATTGTGTTTGTTGTTTATCTGCTGTACTGTGCATTTCAGGTTTTCATGACAGGAAATTAAAGCAGTAGCTTGTATATGACAGAAATAATGTGTTTATAGGGGAAGTCCATCTAAAGTGCTGCTATGAGTTTCTATTCTGCAAAATGGATCTGTTTTCAGGTCAGTGAAAGGAAGTTTTCTTCCAAAAAACATAAAGGCATAAGGAGAAATAACTCATAACATGTCTCCCTCACTGGGTTTTAACTAAATATCATGTCTTGTAGTTTTAGTAGTATACTAGTAGTGTAATATGCCTATTTAATAACAACTAAACTGTTAAATGTATTTGGATGAGCTGCATTTACATCATTATCAAGTTTTGGCAAAAGCTGGACCACAATAAAACAATTTTAACCTCTCACAGTGCACATTTTTATTACCCTCCAATTGACATATTAGCATTTCAGAGAGACAGTGTTAGGATGTAAAACACTTCCAGATTTGAAAGTGGTCGTCAGAAGAGACAGGTTTCTCTTCAAAAATGGCGCCCAAATTGAAGCAGACGAGGTCGAGATGTCCTGACTTTTAGTTGCTCGTGTAGGTAAAGCTCCAAAAAAACCCTGGATACAACATTTGAATTGTAATCATGAGAAGAAATCTGACCTTCATATGTATAATTGGTGGAGTTCCCCTTGAACTAAATGAAAGAAATTGTGCTTAAAGGTCACAGAACAGTGACCTTTCCATCCTACTGTTTATTGTTTTGAAATCTACAGCAGCCCACAAAGCAGGCATGTGGTTTTAATCACTAAGGTGGTATGGTTTATTCTCAGTTTCATTATTGTTGTTGTTGTTGTTATTGTTTTCTTTCTTCATTTATGTTCCACTTTTTTGTTAATAACTGATGTAAATTTTGAAATGATTTTGGGTATGACGACACGCATGTTAAAAAATACTTTGGAAAGCAGATAGATTATTTAAAATTATTGATTTGTGGACAGGGTGTGGGATTAAATACGTTCTTCTCTTCCCCTCACTCCCTTTTGAATATGTAAACAAATTGACAAATGTTTCAAAAAATTTCCTTTTGGCTGTAATTATTATTATTATTGATTTATTATATCATTATTTAATCATTTTGGTTTGTTTCAATTATTCTTTCTAGTCTGATGTTTCTGTTTTACACATATTCACAATAAACACTTAAAATGAAATGGATAGATGGACGTTTTGATATGTCTTTATTGGTGACCTCGTATAGACAGGTTAAAGACAACACACGCACACTTACTGTTTTATTATTTATTTATTTATTTTTAAATATTTTAATGTTATTTTAACACACAAACACGCACTTTTACTGTTTTATTTATTATTATTTAATGAACTGTGTGAAATGAATTGTTCTTTTGTATTATATTTTAAGCTTTGGCAATAATGTTGTTTGACATTCATGCCAATAAAGCAGAATTGAATTGACACCTGTGCTGTCAAACTTTATAAACAACAACTGCATGAGCTTTAAGAACTTCACACCAGATCGGAAAACACCATTACCATCAATAAATATGCCAGTGCCAGTTGCATTTTCTGGTATATTAATATCTAACTTGAAACACAACCTGTCCTCATCCGTTTTCATTTGCACATTCTGTTCAGCTAAACACAGCCCCTATTCTTCTGCCCATTTTCACACCTATGTGTAGGCTAATAACATACCAGGAAAGCAAAGAGTAAATGTTTAACACTATCCATATACATATATCATGTAAATATTTGGTTTTACATTACCTTGTCATTAATCAGGCCTCACTATACAATAAAGTTATGACAGAATCCCCAGGTGAAGTTGCTTAAATGAATATGCATCACAGGTAGTCTGGTAAGAACTGAAGAAGAAGAAAAAGAAGAAGATGAAGAAGAAGAGGATGTCCTAAAACTGTTCTTGTGAAGTACCTCCAGGATTATTTGAGTTGCTGTTGTGTTCCCAAATGTACGCATTCCTCACCAGAACTTAAAGAAAACCTGGTTCACCATTTGGGACCCTTTAAAAATGAGATGATAGACCACATCTCAAGAGGTCAAAAAGGTCTGCAATCAGAAAAACTAACTACATGCTAAATATGGATAAAAACGGATTGTATTCAATGACTATCAGAATCAGATTTATTGCCATGTAGGTTTTTACACACAAGGAATCTGAGTTGGTATTTTGGTTGATAACAATAAAGCATAGCAAGAGAAAAGAAAAAAGGAAAAAACAAGTGCTGCAAAAGTCCAAAATCCTAAATAAAATATAGGATTACAAAAAAAATATCTAATAAATCAAAAGAACTACACAGTGTTTAAAACAAAGTTGACTGAGAGTGAAATATTGCAAGACAATTCCAAATATTCACAGTATAAAGTGTGACAAATATGTGCAATTGGAATAAAGTCAAAATAATGAAAGGTTGTAAAGAAGTATATCCATGTAGTACTCATTCAGTTTATAGTATCATGCATGAACTATAAAAAAAAAGCAATTGTCCCCACGAGCACGTTCAATCTCAAAATGTTTTCCACTACAGTTTCCGAAGGCTCAGGGCTGTCCCAGTGTAAAATCATCAAGTATATGAGGCCTCTCCTGCAGACTTTTTGAGTCCATTATGCATGCCTTAAGTGCGCATCTCTGCAGACTTTACCTGAAGGAGTTACCCACAGTTCATAGCATTGTGATGTTAAAGCTATGTGTAAACACTGAGTTACCAGGGGAAGCCTGCGTTTAAAAAAAGGTAAACAAACATGGAGAGAGCAACTACAAGAAAAAGAAGTTTACATCTAAGCCTATAGGATCTATTACACCAATGTGCCAGCTCGCTGTGCTGTATGAAAGGTACGGAGCCCGCAAGAGGGGTCCGATTTGATTCTCTGGCTTCAGGAACCTTCCCGACCACTTTCAAAAGGGCTCGGGTTACACCCTTGCTCAAAAAGCCCTCACTTGACCCAACTCAAGTTGAGAACTATCGACCAGTGTCTCTTCTACCTTTTTTATCCAAAACTATTGAACGGGCAGTATTCAAACAGGTCTCAGAATTCCTCTCAGGGAATGACCTCCTAGATCCATATCAGTCTGGTTTTAAGAGTGCCCACTCTACTGAAACGGCTCTTCTGTCTGTAACAGAAGCCCTAAGGTCAGCTAAAGCTGCAGCCCAATCCTCGGTTCTTATCCTGCTTGACCTATCAGCTGCCTTTGACACAGTCAACAACAGGATCCTGCTATCCGCTCTCTCAGCAATGGGCATCTCGAGTAAAGCACTCCTGTGGTTCGAATCCTACCTCTCGGGGCGTTCCTACAATGTTTTGTGGCAAGGACAATTATCCTCCTCCCACTGCCTCTCCACAGGGGTTCCCCAAGGCTCAGTGCTTGGGCCCCTTCTCTTCTCAATTTACACACCTCACTGGGGCCGATCATTCCATCATGCCATCATCACGGCTTCTCTTACCACTGCTACGCAGACGACACGCAACTCTACCTATCCTTCTCGCCACTGTCTCGGTGCGGATCACAGACTGTCTATCGGACATATCTTCATGAATGAAGGCTTGCCATCTTCAACTAAACCTCTCTAAGACTGAACTCTTGGTCATTCCAGCCAAGCAAGACTCCGCAACCATCACTCCAACCAAGGTGGTGAAAAACTTGGGTGTCATGACTGATGACCAGCTGTCCTTTTCAGACCATGTTGCTGCTGTCTCTCGGTCATTCAATTCAATTTTATTTATATAGCGCCAAATAATAATAATAATAATAATAATCCTTATTTGCAGAGCACTTTTCAAAAACAAGTTACAAAGTGCTTTAACAAGTGTAAAGAATAATACAAAAAAAAGATAAGAGCATGAAAATTTAATATAAAATTAGTAAAATACAATAAAATAAAAGGGATAAAATAAAGTCAAATAAGATCGGGAAAAGCTCTCCTATAAAAGTATGTTTTAAGAAGGGACTTAAGAGTTCACTGACTCAGCTGACCTGATTTCCTCGGTCAGGCTGTTCCAGAGCCTCGGGGCCCTGACAGCAAACGCTCTGTCCCCTTTAGTTTTCAGTCGAGACTCTGGAAAAGACAACAGACCTCTGCCCGAGGATCTCAAGGTACGTGCTGGTGCGTATGGGACTAAAAGGTCAGAAATATAACAAGGCGAGAGGCCATGAAGAGCTTTAAAAGTGATCAATAGAATTTTAAAGTCAATTCTAAAACATACTGGGAGCCAGTGTAATGAAGCTAAAATAGGAGTAATGTGGTCATATTTCTTTGTTCTGGTTAAAAGCCTGGCAGCTGAGTTCTGGACAGTCTGGAGTCGATCAATAGATTTTTGGGTTAAACAGGTGAAAAGGCTGTTGCAATAATCCAGGCGTGATGAGATGAAGGCGTGTAAAATGGTCTCGGTGTCCTTAAAAGTTAACATAGATCGAATTTTAGCTATATTTCTAAGTTGATAAAAACATGATTGAACAAGCTTTGTGGTGTGCTGCTCGAAATTTAAATTACTATCAAACCAAACACCAAGGTTCTTTGCCACAGGCTTAATGTGATTTACTAGGGAACCAGCAGATGGCAGTATTTGATTTGCCATCTGCTGGGACCCGATGACCAGGATTTCTGTTTTGTCTGAGTTCAGCTGGAGGAAATTATTTGACATCCATTTTTTAACTTCACAAAGGCAGTTGTTAAGTGAACTCAGCATTCCAGGGTCTGTGGATCTGACGGGCAAGTATATTTGTGTGTCATCAGCATAAATATGAAAAGAAATGCCATGTTTATGGATAATATGTCCAAGGGGAAGCAGATACAAGGAAAACAAAATGGGCCCTAAGACCGACCCCTGAGGCACACCATATTTAACTGGACAGAATGAAGAGACATAGTTGTTTACAGACACGCAAAACTTCCTATTTGACAGGTAGGATGAAAACCATTCTAGAGCAGTACCAGAGATCCCCACCCAGTGCCTCAGTCTGTCTAACATGATGTTGTGATCAATGGTGTCAAAAGCAGCGCTAAGGTCCAGGAGTACAAGGACTGAGCACATACCTTCATCAGCAGACATTAAAAGGTCATTGGTGACTTTAAGCAGGGCAGTCTCAGTGCTGTGGTACTTCCTAAAACCAGACTGAAACTTTTCAAATATTTTGTTATTTTCCAGCACAGTGAGCAGCTGTTTGGACACAATTCTTTCTAGAATCTTTGCAATAAAAGGCAGTTTTGAAATTGGTCTAAAATTTTGTGGGAGGGAGGGATCTAAACCAGGTTTCTTTAAAAGTGGGTTCACGCAAGCCGTTTTAAAATAATCAGGGACACAACCAGTAGATAGGGAGCTGTTGAAAACAGAGATCAAATGGGGCCCAACAGAATCTATTACTTTTAGTAAAAATTTTGTAGGTATTATATCAAGTGGGCTGGAGGACACTCTCATTTGTGATATTGTTTTTAAAAGCTCAGACAAGTCGATGGGATAAAACTGGTTAAAACTCTGTTGTTGCTGGTGAGGAACCTCTAAGTAAGAGGCCGCGGGGGAAATAGAGGCTCTGATTGACACCACCTTATTGGTAAAATAAGATAAAAACAATTCACAGTCATCATTACTTCCAGCTGATCCACAGTCTTAAACAGAAACCTGGGATTGTGTTTATGTGTAGTAATGAGTTCAGAAAAATAGTGTGTTCTCGCATCCTTAACCATTTTATTGTAGTTAATTAATAAATCCTTCAGACTGAGGTAATGGACTTGGAGATTGGATTTTTTCCATCTGCGCTCTGCTTTCCTGCATTCCCTTTTTAGGCTGCGAATGCTGTCATTTATCCAGGGTTGTTTACTAGCTTTAGACATAGGCCTAACCTTTAGAGGAGCAGTAATATTTAGTGACGACAAGCAGATATGATTAAAGTGATCGACCAGATTGTTGGTGTTGGAATCAGACAGGTGTTGGCTTTGGTTCTGAAAGACTGCGCAAAACTTTGAAACACTTTGTTCATTAAAGATGCGACAACACACGGAGCTTGGTGAGGCGGCATGAGTAACAGGCGAATCGCAGCTAAAAACAATACATCTGTGGTCAGATATGGTCATGTCCACTAATTCCACAGAGGAAATGCTGACACCCAGGGTAAAAACCAAGTCCAGTGTATGACCACAGTTATGTGTTTGCCCTTTGACATGTTGTTTGAAGTTAAAAGAAGTGGCCATATTTAAAAAGTCAGTTGCATTAACATTGTTGGGGTCATCAACATGAATATTAAAATCGCCACAAAGAACAATTCTGTCATAATTTAAAACCAGAGTAGATAAAAATTCAGGAAGTTCTGATAAAAATCCTCCAGGCGGTTTTGGGGGGCGATAAATTATAACAAATATGATAGGTTGCAGCCCTCCAACTTTAACAGTGAGAACTTCAAAGGAGCTAAATTCATCACAGCGTACTTGATGACATTTAAAATTTTTCCTATACACGCTCACTAGCCCACCACCACGACCACTGACCCTCGGTTGACTAAAGCAATCATACTGAGGCGGACACAGTTCAGCTAGCTGGCTATAGTCATTCATTTGCAACCAGGATTCAGTTAAAAACATAAAATCTAGATTTGCAGACAAGATAAAATCATTTAAGATAAAAGTCTTACTTGAAAGTGATCTCACATTGAAGAGAGCCATTTTAAATGAGTTTGTTCTGGGTGCTGGAGTTGGTGCTGTTGTCCTAATCCTTAAGAGATTTCTATTATTTCTGTGTGGGATGTGCACATTTCGGTTTACTGGTCTATGCGTGATGATGACAGGAATAGAAGTCTTTGGAGCAGCGCTGGGAGCAGACGGCATGCATTTACATGCCAGCAGGTGGAGACAGTTGTTTGTGGCAGTGAGGCAGAGATCTGTTCAGTGAGCGGTGGTGTGTCCAGGTGTGCTGCATGAATGATTAGTCATTCACGTAAGTCATGTGTGGACCGCACCACATGCTGTATGTGCGCAGCTAACATTTCTGAGCCCCGTTTGTTTGGGTGAAGTCCGTCTGTCTTAAAAAGAGACATTCTTTGCCAGAAAATATTAAAATTATCCACATAAAACACACGGTGAGCCCTGCAGGCGGACTGGAGCCAGTCGTGGAGGCCAAGGAGTCTACTGAAGCGGCCAGCACCGCGACCGACTGTGGGAATGGGACCAGAGATAAAAACGGACTTTCCACACTGCTTTAAAAAGTTAAGAAGACGGTTAAAATCTAATTTTGTCAGCTCAGACTGCCGAAGAGCTGTGTCATTTGTTCCGACATGGACTATCACTCTTGTGATGGAGGACGGGAGCGATGGCATTAGGTCCTGGAGTTTTTTTAAATGTCAGCCGTGGTGGCACCGGGGAAGCAGCGAGTGGTAGCGTTAAAGAAACGGAGGTTTCTGGTTATGGAGTCACCAATTATTAGTGTGGTTGGGGAGAAAAGAGGACGAGGAGATGCTGGTTGTTGGGATCCAGAGCAGGACTGAGCAGAATCTGCTTCAACACTGCGTGCGGACTGAGGATGGAGTGTGTGAGCTGTTGAGTGTTGTGTTGGAGCAGCAGTAACAGACCTGACAGAAGGGCTACCTGACGGTGCAGGGTAGAGACGGCCTCCGGAGCGTCTGAGCACAGCCTCCTTCAGGATCCTACGTCGGGAAGCGGAGGTTTTTGACCGGGATGACGGCCGCCGATCAAGTCCGGTGGCAGACCGGCGGCCCAGTGCAGGAGATGTAGCCGGTAGCGGAGATGCAACAGTGTCGGCAGGCGCTGTCCGCCGAAAGAGATCCGTATCAGGGAGACTCGAAGCCGCAGGTGAATCCGCTGGATGGACCGGAGTGTCGCCAGACAGGGCTGCATAGCGGTTGGAGAGGCCGATGTCCGGAGGAGAGGCAGCCCCATCCGAGCCTCTCTTGCAGCCACGGACCACCACTTCAGCCCAGGTTGACTGATGCTTCGGAGTCGAGCAGGATGAAAGCCTGGGAAGACTAGAGGGGTCCCAAAACACGGTGTCCTGGATGTTAGCGGTTGCGCTAAGAGAAACAATCTGTTTGGCTTGTACTGAAGCCACATCCATAAAGCCAGTCAGCAGGGAATCTTTCTCTTTGAGTTCCTCTGAAAGTCGTCGGATGTCTTCCATAAGGTCAGCAATCTTCTTGTTCGCTTTCTTAAGGAGTGAGCAGTCCTCATGGGGCAGAGTTATCTCGGCTTGCATAGTCACCGGAGCTTTGTTGCGATCAGTAGCGTTGATGGTGTTTTTACGGTCATCTATCTTAAAATCCATGTCGGATGACTAAAATCCTTAACCCACGTAAAACTTAAATAAAGTTAAGTTAAATAAAAGGATATAAAAAATGTAACGAAAAAAGATTAAAACTGGATAAGAGTCAGGTTCAAGACGGAGCTTCCGACAGATGGCTACAGACGCCAACGCATGCGCAGAGTGCAGATTACGTCAGCAATTACGTCAGAGATCTTGTGACAAGATGATGCAAGTGCAATCAGGTGAGCAACAGTTATCTCACAGCGCTTTTCATAAAAGAGCAGGTCTAGACTGTACTCTGTGATGCTATTTACAGAAGCCCAACAGTTCCCACCAAGAGCAGCACTAGGCGACAGAGGCAAGGAAAAACTTCCTTTTAAGAGGCAGAAACCTCGAGCAGAACCATGGCTCAGGGTGGGCGGCCATCTGCCTCGACCGGTTGGGGTGAAGGAGAGAGAGAGAGAGAGAGAGAGGAACAGAGAGAAAAAGAGAGGGATGGAAGGAGAGAGAGAGGGGAGGGAGGCAGCCTACACAATATCCACACAGAGGTACAGACAGTAAAGGTGATGTTGCTATACACTAAATGAAAAATGGTACAGATATTTATAATAGTGTTAATGGTAACAATCGTAATGTTAATGATTATAATAACAATAATAACAATAGGACTAGTAACAATAGTCGTTGCAGCAGAGGGTGTCGAGCAGGAACACGGGGGCAGCAGGTGACCCGCAGCCACAGATCCAGACTCCACAGCTCCAGAGCCAGAAAACCTGCAGGAAGTGATAGGAGGAGAGAGGAGAGGGACGAGAAAGCACAAGACTACCAGAAAGGGGAGAAGTTGTGTTGTTTTTTGTTTATACATTGGGTGTCGCTCTAATATTACCTGGGGTCAAGGTTATATAGGTAGCATCCAAACTGTTGGGGGCAGGTGTTTTGACCCGGAAGGGCAAAGGGTTTTTGACCGCTGTGGCGCATTGGCGCGGGAACCTTTTGTTTGACAGTCGATTGTATGTATATGGTTTTGCCGTTGAAACTGGATAGGCTAAATGGACATTTTACTCTGCACGATAAAACAAATAAACTTATTAATCAGCAACACAACAAATTCTGGAGATTCTTAAATGATACAGTACGGTAACACAAAGAGAAAGGAACAGCGCGTCAGCCAGGGCACTCCTGGGCGAAATCACCTCAGTAGCCCTCAGTATTAGACTGAGCTACTACACTTCCTCTTATAACACCTCTAACTCCTAACCTCTAACATGAACTTCTAATCAGTTTGCAGACAGTCGGTCCCTTCAGTGCCTCAGCTGTGAAGAAAGTTAAAAAATGTAAAATAAAAAGTCAAAGTAACGTGATGTGTTGCAAAGAGCAGTGCTGTCCCATTATAGCATTTCGAGCCCTTGCAGCCTCTCGCACTTAAGCACTTACCAGGTGACATCAACCACAGTAAGTCTGAGAGGGTTCAGGGTTTTAGGCTTTAGGGTAGAGACTGGGAATTGGGTCAAAGTCTGCAGAGATGCGAACCTACAGAAAGTGTGCTTAAATGGCTCAAAAAGTCTGCACAAGAGACCTCATGCACTTGATGATTTGACAGTGGGACAGCCCTACGTCCTAACAGACTATCCAGGAAAGCACCTCAAAGTCCTGTGAGTGTGGAGCTGGAGATTGGGCCTGGGATTCAGCCAGTGTGCAACAGACTTTGAGGTAAGTTTTCTCTCGTTTGGTGGATGTGTCAGATGTGTTATCCAATCAGCAGCAACAGATTAGTAAGGTCAAGTGCAGTGCCTTTGCAAAGGCTACAACAGGGTGTTCAAGGCGCCACCGTTTACGTTGAAATAAACGTTTTGCTAAGTTTTTTGTTGGGCTGAACTTGGCTGCTTTCTCAGTTCAGTTCTGGCAGGATTTATGATTACTTTTAAATTCCTATAAATCAAGATTCCCCTCTTGGTCCTTAATAAAAAGACCTGGTTAAAATTCCTGCAGAGTTTTTTGGGTCCCTTCAGGACTTCCAATGCACTTTGTTCAAAAGGTCAGCATCAGAGCCTCGAACGCCTCCTTGTGGACGAATAAAAAAGCCTGTTTCAGTTGTTTGGTTTAGTAGTGTTAAGTACCAATTAAGGCCGTGGCCAATCAGAGGACACCAATACCTGCTGGATCCTTCATGGTCTTTAGTAGTGTTGCTGATATCAGCTCCCAGTTAGAAGGATGTATTTTATCTCCCTTCAGTTATTAAATCCTGGATTTTTTTGTTTAAGAGACTTTTTATGGTCTAAGAGATCATAAGACTGTTACGGTAAGTCCTGACAAATAATTCTGCTGAGAGGTTTGCGTATATTACAGTTGTTTTTTTTTCATGCCTGTGGTTTATGTGACCTTAAGTTAGGAGTTACAATCCTCATTTATTGGATTCAGTGTATGTAATTCAACTCAGCTATAGTTAAAAAGCTTTAGTGCAGCACTTTTGCTTTGTAAGCACTCTGTTTTATAATTTAATCCGGTTAAAGCTATATTTTCTGATTAGTGTAGTTAGCCTAGCTTCATGTAGCCTAGGTGGAAAACTGGTAGCCTAATTTGCACAATTGGTAGGCCTGTAACACAGGGCCCGTGAAATAGGCGGTAGCATGGCTGAAAATGTGAGGGGGCCGCTGCAAGAGAAAGTTTTTGACTTTGCATGAATCAGCCGCGCACGCTGTGAAAGTAACCATTTCGTGCTGTATTAACATCTACAAACTGAGCTGCACTTTGTCAGAGATTCTGAAGTTAACACATTTGTGTGGATATGTGGTGAGATTTGGTGTTTTCAGTAAGTTTCGATATCCACCTGCTTGTGGAAACCTGCATAGGGCTCCAACGCTGCCAGGGCCGGGGATTCTGTCGAAACCTATCGAAATGTGCTGCTTAGCGTTTCTGCGCAGAACTCACAAACGTTTCCACACAGCCATAAATCTGTGCAACATTGCAGTCCGGCATGCAACACCACCAGTGTATACCTTTTTATATAGCCTGCAAAATTGTAAATGGGAACACACAAGGTAGCTTTTTACGACAAGGCAGCATAAGAGTAATAATTAGCCTTATATGCTACTTTTAATTATGTGTCAGAGACTAGGCTTCAGTTCACAGATAATGATCTGAACTAAGTCTCATACAGAGCGGCTTGCGTTAAATGTGAGTGGTAGTTTATAAAGCATAATTTGAGAACATCTCTTTCTTCAGGTGTTTTGCCGAGTTCTGCTTTCCCGCGTAAATTGCACGCACTTTGCGGGAACGCGCACAATTAAGGAATGTTAACCTTATTTCTACGAAGTTGGTGCGTGTAAAAAGTATCGATCACTCCAAACGTTCATAAAATATATACATACAATCATTTATCACCACTGATGAACCCCGCAAACAATATTGCATCCTTTTTACAGCGTATGTATACAGTTGTCGTGGCCGAGTGGTTAAGGCGATGGACTAGAAATCCATTGGGGTCTCCCCGCGCAGGTTCGAATCCTGCCGACAACGTCAAGTGTTTTTTTTCTGTTATTAATTAAAATTGTTTTACTTTATTTTCACTACCTTACTCTCACTCAAGCCTGTACGTTAGTGTGAATTATGTTAAATTTCGGGTTAAGCAAGATTCTGTTCTAATGCGAGGCCTATCAAACAACACTACTTCCTTTTCATATTTTCAAAATAAAATCCTTACTAGGTAGGTATGGGCAGCAGTGACATAAATATAAAATATATTATTGGCTGCTCAGCTCTGCCGTTCTGTACACTTGTGGTTACTAATGTATTTCCAGAAAGAAACAAAAACAGCTGTCAAATCTTGAAAAGAGCTGGGCCCCTGCCACTAAACCTCACCTACATTTTGAGGTTGATGTGATGCTACATCCAGTGGTAAAAGAAATACTTACAGCTTTAAGTTAAAGTAGCAATTCTACAGTGTAGAAATATTCTGTGCTATTAATGTATTAACACATAAATACAAAATAGTATGCTTTAAACAATAATGTGTGTCTAATATGTTCAATCCACAAAAAGTATGCTTTACTAAAATCCTTAAAAAGGCATATACTCCTTCCAGCTCATTAAAGCAAAATACACAGATTTGCTGATTAAGAAAATATGCAAAATTATTATGACAATGGGCTCCTGAACATATCTAGAGTCACCCCCCCAGTCCTGCCGCCAGAGAAAACTTCCTGGAGGGACATGTGACTTTTTTTTAATCTCTAATTTCATTTTGATGCATGGTTGGTTAGAACTAAGGGACAGATTGTGGATTTGTTCCATTAAAATGTTGTGAGAGGGCTGCTTTTGTCATTGTGAGTTTCTTGCACGCATTGTAACTGGAATTGAATCCCTTTTTGCGCTGCAGAGGTTGTGCGACTACCACACACACCACCTGTGTGACTCTTGGGATTCCTGTATAATAATATAATGACACATTCTGTTTTTCTTTCTATCGTGTGCTGTATGTGGTGTTACTGCAGGTGTGAATATAATGTGAAGCCTCCTTTTTCCTTAACCTGCTCACGTTGTTCAGTTTGTTCATCATGTGCACCATCCTGACCAACTGCTGCTTCATGGCCATGTCTGAGCCGGCGTACTGGGCCAAATACCTGGAGTAAGTACACCTGTCTGTCTGTCTTTGGCCAGTTGTATCCCTCACTCAAAGCTCAGTCAACTTTGGGAGGGGATTCCCACACACTGTCTAACTGCTGTTGAATGTAGTGCTGCCAGGAGATGCCAGTACACTGTGGTCTGATGGTGCAAAGGCATCCAGGACAAAGAAAGGAACTTGTAGGTGACTTACATAATCTTTTCCTAAACCTAACCAAGTGGTTTTGTTCCACAATATTCACCACGTGTTAAATGTCACTTGCATAATGTAATTTGTAAACACTGGTAGTACATGAACGTTCATATATGTCGTTGTAATTTTCTTTAAAGGCCATATAAGTAGTTTTGGAAATGGTCGTATATGACTCTTGATAATTGACTTATTTTGTAATTTAGGTATGAGGATGTGTTGTTGCAGAAAATTGTTCCCCATGAAAATTAGGATTGTCTTAAAATGTTGTTTAAAAACTTTGCCAGTTAAACTATATTAATACCTTGATACCACAAGGGGGACTGGTGAAAATGTGTATTTTTGTGACCCTTGAAAGTATTATTTTTCTTGCTGGATCAATTGTCTCCTCCGCTACTATTTGTGCACTTCAAGTCTCTATATCACACTTGTATAGGTTGTAAACTGGACCAGGATTGGCTTCCAAACTATTTGTGATCACAAATCATGCTCGTAGGTCCACTCCTTAAAATGTGAGAAACTAAACAATTTCAAAAGAGTTTTGTAAAAACATCCTTCTAATGTCATGTTCTAGGGCAGACATCATTCTGCACAGTGAAGCTCAAACATCCATAATAATAGCTTTATTTATTAATGCATATGTGTATAAATTGCTATAATATTGCAGCTGTTCAGCTAAATGCGGGGCTAATTTTAATGTATTTATATATTTTTTTAATATAAATATTTCCTGTAGAACTAAAGATCAAGTTTCATCCAACACTACCTTCATTTTCCCGACATCTTATTTTGAAGGCGATGTTGCACCGTTTCGCTCTCCTCTCTCGTTACTCAGCAACGGTGAACGCTCTGAGTTAGCCGAGGAGCTTTCGGTTAGCCCCGAAGCTAGCAGGCCACATACACAAACATGGACGATGAAGATCTGGACGAGCTGCTCGATGAAGTTGAAAAGAAGTTTTGCAGCAACGTTTCTGTCGCGTCTTCAGCTCGCGTGGACTCGAGCGATGCTGGGAAACGCGGGAAAGACAACGAAGGACAGAGAAAACACCGGTAAACAAAGCCAAACTGGCTAGTAGCTAATATCTGCTGTATAAACTAACGTTTAAAAAACAGTAGGATGTGCAGTGTGGCTGCACGTTTGCACCCCGTACAGTCTGTGGTTTTCACATTACTTTAACCTCTGTGTTGATCATGTCAAATGAGCTGTATGTTCTGGGCATTAAATGGTTAATAACATGTATGCTAATTGCGCTAACCTTACAAGCTAAGTAAAGATATAACGTTATGCTTCATTGTAAGTTATAAATATACAATCAAATGCAGTTTAGAGCAAAACCGCGTAAAAAATAGCGTATATAAATAAGCATTATTAATTATGCTTAAGATTTGACTTTATGAATGTAGACTCTCTGTTGGTTTCCAAAATCCCCAGAATAAAGTACTGCCTGCCCAAAACATTGATGAATAATACAAATAGAGGTTTAATGTCAAAACTATCTGTCTGTACAGCGACTACAACAAAAAGACAATAATTCATAATTTTGCTTCCTCTGATATAGCGCCACAAAACCCAAACAGCCGATAAGCAGCGTCTCTGAGGATATTGACGCCCTTCTGGAGGAGTTACTGGAGGAAGACTACAGTGATTCACCTCAAGTAAAGGTGAACATTGCATGGAAATGAGAACTTTTCAGCCACCTCTCAGATAAAGGGTAGGGTGTCCTGTGTATATAAGTGCACCTGTGACGCACTGTCTACCTGCACGGAGTGCTGGGAAGAAAATAGTTCATTAAAAGAAGCAGTTAAGAAGAAGTTAAAGTATTCAAAAAAACACTTCTCATTTGGTAAAAAGCTCCATTTGGATACTGGTGCTGGAGGGGAAAAATCTTTGCACTAAACTGTTAAGTATTAATAATTTAAGTACTCTTTGTGTAAACCAATCTCTAGTTTTACTTACACAGGGCCCTGCAGTGTTTTACAGCAGAGGTGGACTACCTCGACTTGAACTAAGTCATAAAAATGAGTGTACTTATGATAAATAAAACATCTTTAGTGGTAAAAAAAAGGAAACCCTGACCTGTATTAAGTATTTCAATTTTATATCTGGTGTAACTTCTCAAAATACACCTTCTTTGAACTCTAACAATTCAAAGTTAGAAAATTAAAGGGCCCCTGTGGAGTTTTCTTGTATACAAACAAATGTTGTGTTTACATTCAGTTTATTTACCTAAACGATTGAGTGTATCCTTGAACAAATGTTTTCTTCCTCATAAAACATATACAAAGTCAAGTATTTTAAATCCAGCATAGTTTACAACCAATCTTGACTAGCATGCAAGCATATCTCGGCG
Source organism: Micropterus salmoides (assembly GCF_014851395.1). Taxonomy (NCBI): domain Eukaryota; kingdom Metazoa; phylum Chordata; class Actinopteri; order Centrarchiformes; family Centrarchidae; genus Micropterus; species Micropterus salmoides. The sequence continues at coordinate 2,658,675 of NW_024040152.1, read as the reverse complement.
TTTTACAGCCACCTGTTGACCGGTGGAATAGTGACGCCAATGGTAAGATTAATAAAACTATATGAAAATAGATATACTTACCCAAAGTTATACTTTTGCACAACACATGAGCACATCTCCAAGTCTGTACCTGTATTATGAAAAACAAAAACAGACACTTGGACTTGCAAATATGACTAATACCATATGAATGTTGTATCTGGTGTTTTATTATGTGACTACATAGATCAGAGGCATGTTGACCAATGCAGTTTATAATACATCTGTTCAGGTTTAAACTAATTAACATGAAAATGTATCTTTTTACCAGGATGCGTTCGTCTGTAATTTGCTGTTTTTACTTTTCATTTCAGACTGAACAGTTTCCTAAAGGGACACAAGACAAGAAGAAACTGTCGTCTCAGTCTGGAGGGAGAAAGTAATTAAATTAATTGATTCTGAATATAAAACATTCAGGTGGGAATAGTAATTACGGAGTATAAACAGATGGAGAAAATGCACTTAGCCATTTTGAAAGTTTTGTTGTAGCTTTGTATGTTTGTTCAGCCAGGCTAGGGACAGTTTGGTTCTGTTGAGTCTTTTGATTCTCTTAAATTCGGATGCTGCTTTTTATGGGTTCTCAGAGACGATCTGTTTGTTATGCATCCAGGTGCTATCCTGTTTTCGTTGGCGGGAGCTCTGTCACAAATGGTGTGGGAACAGCCACATCCAAGAGGTGTGAAAAAATAATTTCATCATCTGTCATGTCTGTGTATTTTTTTAGTTTATAAAGATTAAAGGATCATTTCTGTGTTTTTTAACCAGGGCCCTTTTTTCCACATATTTTGGTGATGAAATTAAATGATGAGTAGGTAAAGGTTTTTTAGTAGATGGAAGGACGCTGGTGGAAATGAGGAAGAGGAGTTTGTGTATGTGGAGGAGCTGCTAGCAACACTTTATTTCCTAACATTACTCCAACAGCACAAACTCCTCTCTCACACTCTGACTCTTGTTTCCACCAGCGTCTTCCTGCAACAACTTGCCTGTCATGAGATTTCAGAGTGAGAATTGTCCTTGAGCGAGACTTCAGTGTCCTGTTAGAAACAAAGTGAGAGAATTGTTGCCTAAACCTTTTGTATCTTCTAGACTACATTTCCACACCAAAGGATGTAAAAATAAATACTTTAAAAAAAAAGTAGGGCCCAGGTTTAAAAATACCAACATTTCCCTTAACTGATCTGAGAGGCACCAAATCATCCCCATCATAGTCTTATTTGTTTAAATCAGTTATACCAAGTTGGCACTTCATATATTAATGACATACTGATAAATAATTAGTGCTGCTAAAATGTGTTTGTTTTTTATTGTATACACTACTGTAACTAATTACTGTATCAACAGGTCATGTGACCAGTTGCGTTGTATATCCTGTGACTTCCGGGTGCTGATGTTTGATGACTGTGAGTGGGACTCGTCCTGTGATTACCTGTTTCTCAGGTGAGTCTGCAGAGCTGCTGTCACTTAACAACAAACTGTGTGAGGTTTCCCCTCTTACACAGTCGATTTACTCCTCCTACTTTTAATTTTGTCCTTTTTGTTTGACATCCGACCCACCAGAGCTCTTATTGGCAAGAAAAGTTCTTGTTGTCCTTTGAATCACTGAACAGAAAATAGAGAAAAGTGTGCAGAATCTCACCTGTAACAGCCTTTTAGTGACTGTACTCTATATATACTATAAAATACAACAGAAAACATCAACGTATGACTCACAGTGCCACAAAACAGCCTTTCTTCTTTATTTCTAAGATGAATCAGTTTGCGAGACATGTTTTCAGAAGAGGTTGGCTTTCGGAGATGTTTTTCAGTTTGCTCAGAGGGTGGCAGTATTGAGCTGTGAAGTTTCTGCATTACATCCACTGAAACGTTTAATCTAAAGCAAGTGAGGAGGTGTAGAAACATATTTACAGGGCACTCTTTTGAAAACTACAAAAAAATAACATGAGTTTTGTTCAACCCTCATTAAGCCATTTCAAATTCACATGTACATTAAATGAGAAAATACTTTTTTTTCCTCCTTCTACATTCTCCACAAACCACGTTTGAGCTTTTACCTTTTAAAAAGGGAAAAAAAACAAATTCCAGTGGGGACAATCCTGCATCTGCCGACATTTGTGACTGGAACAGAAACTAGCAGATGCATTGTTCAGTCCAAAAACCCACTCTGAAACAAGTGTAGGGTAGTAATGAAGACTTTCTCTCCAGGCTAAAACAGACTGGTTACGCCACTATTTAAGAGAGTACATGACACACTTTGTCGATTCAGTAAGCTACACACTGGGCTGCAAGGGTTTGGTTTTTTTGGCCTATATTTACATTTAGGCAAATTGAGACCAATAAAAGTCTGTTGATTTAGCAGTTTGCAGTATATTCACAGATGTATGGTGAACTATCAGTGCATTACTGTGACACTAAAGAAAGAGAGAAAGAGTTATAAGGAGCTAAAAATAAGTGTAGTACGTCCGTGTGCTCAGAAATGACCCTGAGAAGGAGCTTAGAGTACTGTTTAGACACAATCAAGTACCACAGTGCCTCCATGAGTTTTGTGTCACTGCTGTTGATCACCGGCCAACAGGTTTTCTCTAATAACTACTATTTGTGTAAATATAAATATAGAGTTCTTGTTATTTTCCATCTTTATTGCTCAGCGCTCTTCCCTTGTTGTGTTTCTGCTCTGCACTTAGCAAACACCACCTGTACATCAACGCAGTGTGGGCGAGAGTCTGACGTCCTCCTCCTGGATTTCGGTTTCTGTGGGTGGCGCTCTTGTCTTTGTCTGCCCAGCTGGGATGAAGCCGTTCATCTCTTTCTGGTTTATTCCAGTAGGGAAACAAACAGGCATCAGTTGCTGTGCAGCAGAGAGGAGCTTACAAAGCTTTAGAAAACACACAGAATAGCTTTAATGAAGTGGATAATAGCTGGATCAGTGGTTTGTTAGAGTAATCAGTGGTACTCATATTTTTTTTAAAATATGTTTAACTCATCCATCCATCGTCAACTGCTTGTCCTGCGTACAGGGTCGCGGGGATGTTTAATTCATCAACGTAATAAAACAACTTAATTCACAATGGCAGTAATGACAAGAAAATCATAATAGTCATGTTGGTGAGTTTTACATTGCTTTCCATTTATAACTTAAAGAACTAAAGAGCACTTAAAGCAAGGAACTTTCCCCCATGGTCTTAAATAAAAACAACATTCAAGATGTCCAGTGTTTAAATAAAATCTTTTGAAATAAAACAGTCAGTACTCAGTTGTTAAATTAAAGTGCAGCATGATTCTTCTTCCTTTGAACAATAGTGAATGAAAAATGATCCTGTCTCCCCCGCTGTTCTTCCATCATCATTACTCTTTACAGGGAAGCCAAAATGCTCCCATACATGCGACTAAGTCTGAATAGACTTTCAACATTTCAGAGGAAGACACAGCAGACGTTCGTTTTTCACTGCAACTCTGTACCACGATTTACAGAATTATTGCTTTTAAAAAGTAAAATTGTGTGAAAAAACACAATGATAGTTAAACTTGCCTGAATTCTGAGTAACACATTTCTATAAACATTTTTAGACTGTGGGGAAAAATATGGGTGATGCTTATTTAAGTCATTTTAATATTGATCTGCAGATACCAACTTCCGATCCGATACTTGTATTTTCCTAGATAAAACAGTTGCACAGGTGAAATTCCTCTTTTTTTTTAAAAAGTATCCTCCAGTCTGTGTTGCTTCGGTGGAGCCTTTTGCCCGAGTTAACCGAGTGAACTCACTGTATTCTGCTGGGTGTTTATTTTTTAGGTACCGTATTAAATTGGTAGTATTGAACGCAGCTCTGTTACTACCGCCTCACCAAATGCTCGCATTATCAGACATTACAAGTGTCAGCTGGACTTCTTTAACAATTTAAAGTATTTCCACACTGCAGACATTTTAGCCACGTCTTGCCACAAACTGTGCTCCCTGTTTACGAAACTTGTGTGGCAGCTAACGTAAAATAAAATAAAGGATCTGGCTTAGGTTCATACTCAGTAAAGCTGATATAATCAGTTGAAAAATGCCTTGATTGGCCCCAAGTTTGAGATCAGATTGGGACATCCCTAGATGCAAACAGTTGATGGTTTTCGAACCGTGTAGAGGTTAAATATCCAGCCTCACCTTTCCATTGAATTGAGGAAATTTAATTTCCTAGCACAGTATAAAACCATCCAGAGATCATGTGGCGGCACTGCACAGGTGATGTAATGACTGGTTGATTGAAGTTATAGTAATAATCCAAGGAAGGTTAAAATCCATGGCAACTGGACTTGGTTGAAGATACTTCCTGGGAGATAAGTCGACACCACTTATACCTCGAGAAGCCTCTTGGATGAGAGGTTAAACGTATTCAAGTATCTTCAACCAAGCCCAGCTGCCCTTGATTTTAACCTTCTTTGGATTGACTGTGAATGACAGAGAAGCTTACAGACATCTTAGAGTGATGATGGTCCCAGCAGGAGGAACAAAGACTAATTCCTGGTGACACAGTGTCATTTGTTGCAGTAACATCGACTGACAGGCCACAGCAGAAAAAACAAAAACACTGGATGATGGAGGGATGTGTGTGTGTGAGATGAGATCTGTCTTCCATGTCTGATCCTATACCAGAAGCTCTGAAGAGTTTCATGGTAGTTTTGTTTGTTTGCTGTGTAATAACACAAAGAGGATGTGGTGTGTGTGTCTCTGGAATAACACACCTGAATAATTCTAAATTTTAGAAAGACATGAATGAAGAGGCAGTTAAAAAGTATTTGCAAAGAAAAAAGTAATGAGATCTGTAAGTGCGTCAGATGTTTTGTTTTCAGGCTGTTTCTCTTTCCCAAGTTGTCAGAAATCTCAATAATTGCACTATAAAATCAGGATTGGTTATGTGCTTTTACATTTTTGTTATTCTATTTGTTATATTTTTCTCCCCATCATGTTCCATCTCATTTAAAGGCAATAATGCACAGTGTCATCCCCGCTAATTTAAATATCCTGAAATGAAACACACTCAGACGCCCCACAGAGTCAGTTTAATAAGCCGAGATAAATGAAGGTTATGCTTTTTATTCACAGAGAGATGCTTTTTGTAGCTCTGGTTGTTTGCTGTTGTGAGTTGCAGGTTGGCGTTGGTTGGACTGTGCACTTGTTTCTAATGAGTCTAAATCTAAAAGGCAGTGTCCACCAGCTTCATGACCTTGGAGCCTCATTCACAGCTCTTTTCTCCACTCTGCTGTCTTTATGCCCCAAATCTATTTTTGCCGAAACAACTTGGATCTCTAAAAGGTGAGATTCACATGTGAACAAGTATAAAATATTAAATAATATAAATAAAATGTTGAATTCTGGTCATATAGACCTACGCTCCGGTGCAGTTACAATAATTTTATGATACCACAGTTTTGATAAAATAAAACAAATACAGGTTAATGACTACAGAATTGCGCGTGATAACATTAACATATATAAGAGAGATTCAGATCAGGACGGCAATAAAAAATTGTTTTCATTATCTTTTAATCTGTCAATTATTTTCTCGATTAATCAGTTGGCTATTCCAGAAAATTGTGAAAAATGTTTCCAAAAGGAAAGAAAGAAACCAGAAAATATTCTCATTTAAGAAACTGAAAAGCAAAAAGCGATTAATCAATTATCAAAATAGTTAACGATTAATATAATAGTCTTTTCAGAGTGTGGACTTTTGGACTACACAATTGTACTGAAACTACAGTACTGTAGTTTGTACTCAAACTACACAAAGTTTGAGTCTGTTAGTATGTTTAGTTTTAAAAGTGAGTTTTGTTAACCTTTCTGTTTTTTATAATTTGAACTGTGATTACACTTTAGTGTAGTTTATTTTTAATATTCAGGATGTATTTAATAAACGATTAAACATGTTAACAGAATAACATAACTTATATGTCTTGGGGCCAGTAAGTTTCAAACCCACTGGCCCGATGGGGCCAGTTGCAAAAGTTTAACGTTGAGCCCTGAAGAAAGTTAGAGCAGACGAAAGGTTGTTCTCTTAAACAGTAACTTTGTCATCTGCAGTGTAATAGCATTAAACTCCATCAAAGTATGTCAAAGGCTGTTGAGAAACTAATTGAAATCGATGGCGGTGGTCGATGTCTACTTTAGTTAATGTCAGAATACTTTTTTGATACCCAAGGGGAATTCTTTGTTACAGATACTCGCAAGGCATAAAAGGAATAGAAATAATAGTAGCAGTTGGTAAGTAGAGGATATAAATAAGTGTAATAATCTAATAATAAATGATGATAAATGTGGATATTTACTAGGGCTGTACATGACTATAATTTTTCAAGACTGTTAATCTAACGACTAATTTTGTGTATTCTAAAAAAAAAGTTGCCTTTTACTCGATTACCATACCAATTTATAATTAGGCTACTGTACTTCAAACTTTAAATGTTTCTGACATGGATTTATTTCAATATTGAGTAATGCAGTATGATAATCAAATGTATTTCTACATCAGTGTGGGACAAAGAAAACAACTGAAAGGATTCACAGACTGTACTGTTACTGTTGTCTGTAATGTTAGATTCAACTGTTTTTTTGCTCATATGTGGTCGTTAAATAAACAGACGGTGTAACAGTACGTTACCATGACAGCAGCGGGGCAGAAATACTGAAGAAATACTTTTTAACGGACTACGTGTCCTCGTGCTTATAATGTGCCGTGCTTGTGTGGAGACAGAAAGTAAACAGGATTTGCAGTGCTGCCGTCAGTGCTGCGGGATACTTTCGCTTAACGTATTCGTGGACAGCAGTTGTGCTGCAGTGAAGCTATTTCCGGTTCACAGAGCTCACAAAGCAATACATTGTGGAGTGTCTGTCTAAAATTCTCCCAGACTTTAGACGGTCGAAGGTGCGGTCTGATAGATGGAGCTTGTCCGGGGGAATCCCACTGATGCAGCGACGCTTCGACGCACTTAATGAGAGTCGACGAATCGTCCCAGACCTAATTTCTACAGTATTAACAGCAATATAGAGCCGGATTATAAAAATGTAACGTTAATCTTGATTATTTGAGGATTCGTGCGTTTGTTGTTGGACAGGAGATGAAACTATGCAGAAGGAGAGCAGGAGAGGAGAGAATAGTGTAGAAGGAAAAGTATGGTTCCCCCAGTAAAACGTGGCCATTTACGACACTGATCACACGCCAGCATAAAACATATATATTAAGACTGCTGCCATTTCAGCAGTACTTTGGTTCAGAGCACTCTGAAACACTCAGGGACACTCAGGATGATGAGTTTGTCCTTCATGTGTTTTTATGTGAGAAACTTCAGCAGAGCTTTGACCAACCTGCTGCAAAAGGCAAAATAACTTTATAAGAACAGACGGAGGATGGGCGAGATGTATGTTGTGTGCTGGTACAGCCTCCAAATCAGAATTAGAGAGCTCTCCACCACACGTTATTTTATTGTTCAGTTCTTCTCTTTAATGATTGATGTACATGTACCGTCGGAAGTTGATGCTATAATTTAATTTCCCTTGACCTCTGTCTGGCGTGGTTGGGTTTTAGTAATTTTGTCAGATTACTAGATTTAAAAGTTTATCCATAATTGTCACCTTGTGTTTCTGCCTGTTTGCTCTGTAGTTGTTGCATCTGAATGGAAAGTGTACGTCCATTACTGAAGCTACCCACACATTTGTTTTATTATTTAATGTTATATTTTAATGAAGAGGCTTACCCAACCTACCCCAGGTGTTTCAGCCTGTCAAGAGAGCTCTTAGTGGTTTCATAAAAGCAATTATGAATGGAGTATGTGAATTGCTCTTAGACTTGTTGATGGTGTAGGCGTGATTACTTGAATTAAAATGTAGCTGCCCAAGACTAGAGCTCTTTTACCTTCTTAACTAGAAAGTATGAAGTGACTTTGCTTTTATTTTACAGCACCAATCCAGATGCAAAGCGCTAAATGCATGTGCACTAAATGTTAAGCGCAATTGAGCTTAACTTTGACTCTGGAGGTGCTTGCTCAGTTGCACTATCATAAATTTTAATTCAATAAAGATTTCTGTGGATGAATCCAGGGTTCAGCAACTTTTACTAAAATCAAATTGGGATGACATGATATTATGTTGTTGTTTAACAATTATTAAATAACTATACACAATAAACTAATGATTCCAAGATAATTCTGATAATAAGAGTCTACAGCCAGACTAGCAGCTCTGTGAGTCTGTACTGTACAACGTCAGATGTACTCTTGTACCCAATTCCATACCACGGTAAAAAACAAAACAATTAATCCCATGTACTTCAACACACACTCCTTTAAAAAACAAACAAACAAAAAAACCAGCTGTTAAAGTTGTGAGAGGTTTTCCAGGACGGATGAGAGGTGGTTTGGTGTCAATATATTCATAGATGAGGAAGCTGTTGAAATTACAACCTAACAGTGTCCATAAATAATTAATTACTTCATTTATTTCCCTAACCTTTTTTTTAATATGCTTACAGGTTTGAAATGTTTAGGGGTGGCCACTATCTATACTGGCAGTGGTTTAAGATTTCTTCAAGTTATTGACGATTGAAATTGGGTGTACTGGGACTGAAATTCAGCCCGGGACTTTGAGATGGAGAGGCCTTTTATGCGAGCGTTATTTTAACACATGTAGTGTTGTACTTGTATACAGTCAATGAGATTATGCTGAAGACCTTCATGAAACTTTGGGATGACACCTGCCTCCTCAGCCAGAGCTAGGGGTGCAACAACAAATCAACGTAGTCAACGAAAACTGATTATTAAATTTGTTGCCAACGTCATCGTGGCGTAACTGCACCGTCAGCTTAACGGAGTAAAGTGATCACAGCGCTTTTCATAAAAGAGCAGGTCTAGACCATACTCTGTGATGTTATTTACAGAAGCCCAACAGTTCCCACCAAGAGGAAGCACTAGGCGACAGAGGCAAGTTCGTTAAAGTATGGACCTTGTAAAAGGCCATAAATGAGCTGTAATTGCACATTCAAATCAAAACGTCTGAATTCCTGTCTGATTTCAGGTTTGGCTCAATGAGGCTTTTTTGTGCGCCTTGGGATGATACATGTACCACAAACGTTTTGTGCATCTTGGTGATTCAGTGCGCATAGGCTGCATCTTTGAAGATACACTTCCTGATTCCAGCAGGTGGCGCTATGAGCATCAAAATTTGATGCCACGCCAAGGACACACGGTTATCTGAAAACTGACAAGATTCACAACATAGCATCATTAATGTCTTAAGGCTCTTCTGAGACTGTTTTGAAGAAGGTGAGGCAAATATGTTGGGAGTAGTACATAACAGCGTAAAACTTGACACTTCCTGTTGCCAGCAGGTGGCGCTATGACATTGTGTATTTGTTGGCATGTAGATGTGTTCAGGGCGGGACTCATCCTACATGCACAGTTTGGTGCAGATCTGAGCATGCACACTGAAGTTACAACAACTTCCTGTTTCACAGCGAATTATTATTTACACATGTAAATAAACGTGAGCTGAACAAGAATCTAACACGGCTTCCTGTAGCTCCTTTTTGTGACTTTGTAGATGTGAAATGCTATCAGAGCCGTAACCGGAAATGAGCGATGCTGCACACGAAACAGCTGTTGTTTGTTATTATAAAGATAACAGTTATAAAGACAAAGAATCTGGGTGAAAGGATGGATTAGTACACGCAGGCAGCAGGGATTGTCTGAGCTACAGAGAGATGGAGGGGAGTTAAAAGGTGCAGCTCCCGACACCCAGTTAATTCCTGACTGTGAGGTCACAACTCACGGCCCAAAAAGGAGAACAACAAACTCACGTGTGCACATTTTCACCTGAGGCCTGCGGCTTACTTTGGCTTCAACTCAACAATCAATCAGGATTTCAAGTAGCTGTTACTGTTACCTTGTCTGTGGTCCGCTGGCAGAACACCGGCTGCTTTGATCAGCTGCCGTCGTGCTGTTGCCGAGGCGACATAAGTTTCGTTTTACGGTGGACGGACTGTAACATTACAGAGTTGTTGTTTTCATTAACTTGAAATAATCCCATACTTTGGACACTTTCTTCTTTGTCCCTTGCTGTTTTCTCTCTCTTCCTCCACTTTGCAAACAGCTCCATTATAATCACGTCGTGTTCACAGCGTAAACGTGATGTGCGACAGTAATAAATGTCCCTGCGAAACACTGTGCTGTATAGCTACATGGAATAAACGAAGCATTGATGCAAAGAATTTGTGTCGAAGCATTTCATTTATCGATTTAATCGATTAATTGTTTCAGCCCTACATTCAACAGCAGCTCTCTGTATCAGACGGCATGATTTATGCATGGTGGTTAAATGGTTTCACATAGCTTTGGTTAGAATGAAAGAGTGCTGGTAAAGGAATGAACTAGATGTGAATATGCTACATTGAAATTATGTCAGATTATGTGTAAAGTGAAATACACGTGGTTCTCTCTCACTCTCTCTGCTGAAAAAGTTGCACCTTCCAGTAGCAAATATTTATTGATGTCTACAGTCTCAAAAAGTGAACATGTAATCTATCTTATTAACATAATATCGGCATCGGCCCCCAAAAACCCAAATCGGTCGGGCTCTAATAAAGACAGTCCCTAACTTTGCATTGCAAATGCAAACTGCATCGTCATCTTTGGTGATTTTCAGGTGATCAAAACTGTGAAATGTCTGCCTAAATTAGCTCTCCAGCAGATCCCAGCACTGGGAGAAATCAAGGCTTTGACATGGAGACATGGAGGTAATGGCCACAAAAAATGACCAAAGTGTCGGTTCTCATGACATCCCTAGGACCCACCAACATTTTGAAATTGTGGGCCTTTTTCACTATTGTGACATTTAAAATGTCTAAAATGTATGTATTATTTAATACATTTATCAGTAGAATAATTGTTTTGATTTGAGCAGTTCTAAGGGCTGTATTTTGCACCATGAAACAAAATGTGTGCATCTCTTCATGGCTGAGAGCTAAGTTAATTTCCTTCTTTCTTTTATTGTCTGTTTCATCTCCACACCACAGCTATTTCTCCTCACAGCAGATATGATTTACCGCTCAGTGCACATTGTTAAATGTATCTCTTATTGAATCTGAAGTGGGAAAATGAATTTGTGGCTGCTGAGCAGAGCACTAAGGAGCTCTCTGCAGGGCTGCAGCAGAGAACACTTAACAAATCTTATCCTAATTATTATTCACTACATTCTGTCTGTGTAGGAACAACATGCCGGACTGCCAGAAGCTCAGAGACAAGCTGAAGAAGAGGAGAGGTTTCCGGGCGTACGCCTGCCAGTGCAGCTGGTTCTCCACGTTGGAGTCGACGGACCTCCGGGACCAGCCTGAACTCCGATGGGTCTGTGGCAAACACCAGGGCTGATATTCATGCCTCACTGCTGCAAGATGGCAAAACTGCCTTTTGCTGCTTATCTTTTCTCTCTGTCTGTTCATCTGTTAGGCTGAGTTCTGTCCTTTAGTCCATCCATCTGTTCAGCAGACTTTCAGAAACATTAGAAAAACACCAAATCCATTTTCAGACAGAAAAATCTGCAATGAAAAGGACCTTCAAGTAGGAGACTTTGGCCAAATATATTTATAAGGAACAGTTGACAGCTACCAATAACATTGGCGATACAGAACAGGTTGTACTATATGATGAGTATGTATTATTTAAATTAAATTACAGGCAAATATGCATTGTTGCCTTTTAGATGATGGTTCACCATCCACAGTATGTTTGTCAGTGGGTGCTGACATTGTCGTGTGACCTCAGACAGTTACCTCTTCCTGAAGATGAATGTACACAGAGTTCACAAGCAGGAACTCACTTTGGGTGGCGTTGAGTTGTACTTTTTCTAGTTGGAGGTCATAAAAGGTTTGAGTTCCGAGTTCTCTTGAACGCAGCATCACTTAGCTGCTAGGATTGCTAAATTAGCAGCAAGGCTAACTGAGCTAATTGCAGTTAGCAGCAGTTATGGCCTGATATATACATGAGAGTGAATTATAGAGGGGGAGAGTCTCATCTCTTACACATTGTACCTTTTTTGTAAATGGTTAATCTGAACCACTAGAAAGCAGATAAGTTTAGAGTTTTACTGTAAAAGTATGGAACATCTGCAGTGACACAAGAGCGCCCTTCTGATATCATATCTATATATTCTGACTGACAAAGAAATCTGAGAGAATCCTGTTTGCAGCTCTGTAGCATAACTTGTTTTTTTTAGGTTGTTTTTTTAGGTTGCTTATTGAATCTCCTCACTTGTGATTTCTCTTTTGTATCACTGGAATCATTTTCTGAGCTGTGGTTACTATAAACTGCAGCGGTCATTGTTTTCTTGCTCCAGTTAACACAACTTTGAGTTGAATCTGTTGTTGCATCTGTTTTAATCAATCCGCTCCTAAAAAGGAGCACAGGTCTCTCCTCCTTCTGGTGAAACACCACAGGACCTTTATTTTGGAAAAAATATGTACGTAAGTCAACTGCAAGATACAACACCTTTGTTGATCCTGTTTGAATTGTGCCCTGAATTACACACAATGTTTTTCAATTTAAATGATAATTTTGCAGAGAAAGACAGTTTGTCATAAAAAACAGTAAAGTTACATTTAGATTTATGTGAAATCACTCAATGAACATCATCTCTCAACTCGCAGAACATACTACATCACCAACATGTTTGTTGTAAAAGTATAAGTCTGTGAAAACACGTAATTACAAAGAACACAAACCCAGAAGTCGCTCGTGTATGTAACGTCTTAACTCTTTCCATGACTGAAGATAACGTCAAAGCGCTTCCATGTGTAGATGATGTGATGAAACAACCAGCAGTCTTTGGGTGATGGCAGAACAAAAATGTGCTTGAAAGTTTTCGTAGTAGCTGGCGAGGCCAGCCGCCCGCTCACAGAGCCCTCTGCTCCCGCCGTCACACAGACCGCTGCAGCAACAACGGCAGAGGAAAACACAGCTGGAAGCTTTTCATACCGCTTATCTGTCTTTACATTCTGAGGAATGTTGAAACGTTTTAACATAAATCAAGAGAAAGCTGTGTGGATCGCTGGTGTGTGTGTCGCATTGAAAATTACATCATGGCAGTTGTGTGTGGCGTCGCTATGACGACCAGCTACACTGAGGGGTACTATCTCTGGGTACTATCTGCAATGGAAAATGGAGCACGGCCAAGTCGAGGCGAGTTGAGCTGGTTCAGTTAATGGAAAAGCTACAATGTCCTGGGTTTGACACATCAAACCACCATGCGGACTGTCCTGCTTTTTTATAATACGTCGCCCAACTTCTTCCTTTGCTACCGTCGTACGGCCACTGGAGGTTGTTGCCACAATAAACCTAAATATGGGTTGTAGTGAATTAAGAAAAAATTCTGGTGAAGACGGTGTCAGTGAAAATGACAAACACATTGGGTCTGATTTACTAACATCCCGAATAAATTGCATGTGCATTCTAAATTGTAGTTGCAATTTTAGTCCCTGTTATGGGTGATCAACTAAGAATTATTGCGTAGACGACAACAGGTGCAAACACAATAGAGGTGGCCGTATTTAAATGAGGGGTTTGCGTGTTTTAATGGTTTCCGCAGTGAGTGGAGAGTCGGGACGGAAGCAGACACTGCGTAAAAAGCTTGGTGTGTTTCGTTCAGTGCGTCCTGAGTATGTGGAAATTGTATGTACCTGCCCATCCTGCCTAAGACTGCACTTGGGACTTGTACTTGGGACAGCACACCTGAAAATCTGCTTTGGGAAACCCCAACAGATACAGTATGCTGGAATGACCCAGACGCGAGGAAATGCCAGCAGATCGTGCTTCATCCAGCCCGCACCATGCCCGGTACAGCTGTTTCTCCTGCTGGCAACAATAACAGCAGCCATCTCTGCGCAACACTTTCCGGTTTGCACCTTCCTTTCAAATGTATTAAATACAGAGGCTGTTGCTCACATGAAATTGCGTTTAGGCTTGGTCGATCACATTGCGTGTAGTAAATAAATGTATTTGCTTGTTACCCTCCCATTACTTTGCCAGTATTAAAGTCTTAAATTTCATATTACAAAAATAAGGCCTTAAAAGTATTAAATTTTGTCGTCTTAACGTCTTAAATTTGTTCTTTCGTAGGATTAAATAAATGACGTAACATCATAAACTTTTATGTGTGTGACTGAAACAAGAAATGTTAAAAAAAAACAAATGGAAATACTTGAGAGGTTTATTTGCACAATAAGAAAACATGCAATGCCATTTAAATATAGAAGAATCAAATGTGCAATGTCCAAAAAAAGCAAAAAAACAAGCTGCTGAGTACTGCATTATATTCAGTTTGAATTGCCATCTGAATCACTTTAAGACAATTCTAACATAAATTGGTGCAGAAATGTCTCCAGAAGCAGGAAATTATGTGTTTAGTGCTCAAATTCTTCTAGGGGACCCCTGTTTATATATTTCAGCAGGGAATATTTCATCAAATATTGTTAAAATATCATCTTGTCTTCTTCTTATTGTAAATCTTGCATGTGAGCTTAGAGTATCGTCACACCCCTAATTTGAACCCCTATGTCCCCACCACTTTTTAACACAAAGTGACGTCCTTGATTTATATCAAAGTACAAACACACCCCAAAAATCTATAGTGTGTTAAATATTGATGTATTATAATAGAATGTTTTATTAAATTCATGTAACTTTGTAAATAAGTTTCTCAGGCTTAAAATTCATACAGATTTTTCATTATACAGCAGTGAAGTTGGTATTAAATTTCATCCTAGGTGGTATTAAAAAAAGTCTTAAATTTAACTTTGAGAATCCTGGGGGTACCCTGTTTGCACAATAAAATTTAAAAGACAAAAGTAGTAAATGAACAGGTGCAAACAGACGCTATTCTGCGTACACACCTTTAGCTACTTTAGTAAAATCAGCTTACATGTTAATTTGCTGGTGATACACATTTGCACGCGTTTTTACTCACACAGACCTTTAGTAAATCTGGCCCCATGTGTGTAATTCAGAGCACAATTCAAACCGGATAAAATATTAGCTGTCTCTAGCTGTTGACTACCGTACATATTGTTTCTGTAAAAAAGAAGGGAGGGACTTTATGAGGAAATAAATATTTTTTAATTCCTTGGTTAAACGTTTTACTACTATGTAGTTTGTTTGATGCTAATGTGTTTTATTATTTAACTTGATACTAGCAGATTACAGCTATGGCTATAAATTCTAACAAAATCTGTATATATATGTGTGTATGTAGACGCAGCCTCACTTTTTTATATGAATGTGAAATGTGTTTATAAACATAGATAATGAAGCAGGAACTCAGCCAGTCGGCAGAGTCATTTCTTGATGTTGCATATTTTAATTATTTCCTTCTATAATTGTCAGCTAATGTCATTCATGATGTATTTTCCCTGTTAATGATCTGTATTTGATCAATAACCAACACATTATCTAAGCCCTGCTGTTAGGGTGTTAATCCCGTCAACTCATCCTGCTACTGATGATCTGTTAAATTAAAGTCACACGAAAGCTGTTTTTTATGTTGTGAATGGACAAATCTGCCCCAGTGATGTTTAGTAACAGTGATTAAAGCTTGCTGTTCCAAACACAAACAAAACCATGAGGCGTTAACAGCAGCTGTGTAATTATTCAGTAAGCGATGAGTGGGAGAGAGCTGCGTTTCCTGGCTTTCTGCCGAGGGGTGGGCAACACCGTGGTGTTTTTATTTTATAAAAACCTCATGAATCACTTGGTGGTGGGTTTTTATTTTATTTATTTTCATGAATGTCATTAAGTTTCATGTTGTTTGTTTGTTTTTTTTATTATTATTATTTAACCTTCTTTATTCAGGGAGTTTGACTGAGAGTAAACTGTCATTTGCAGGAAGGCCCTGATAACAATCCCACCGTTGCACATTCACACCTGGAAGCTGCCCAGTATAACCGCAGCCTGGTCTGCTGGCCACTGAGAAGCTCTACTGGAGCTGTTGGGGCTATGGGCCTTGCTGAAGGGTAACCCAGTGGTGGTAAATGAGGGAGGGCAAGCACTGTTTGATTTATCCTGCCGGTCCGGGGTTTGAACTGGTGACCTTTGGGAAACCACTGACCCTGAGATGAGGTGAACCACTGAGACTTTTCACAACCTCACAACAAGAGGTTTTAATCCTAAAATAAAACTATTACAAAATCTAAATTCTGAACGATAGCTCATGGTATTGTTCTGTATTTTTCTTGTCAACACGTCCTGTGAAAAGTCTGCCAGCACCGTCTGACTTCCTGTCTGTTGGTCTCTGCTCCGAGCCCATTGGTTCCTCCCTGAAGATGCAAACCTTTTTAAAAACACTTCACGTTATATGCAGTCTCATGTTTAAAAAAAGGCACAGTAATTTCCGAAAACTGCTGCTCACAGTTATCAAACAGCAGGAGGAAATAGTTTGTTGGTTGAGGGACTATTTTCAGTGGCGGATGAATCCACATGTGGCGCTCCACTTTGATACACGAAGAGTACTTGTTTGCAGATATATTCACTGTTGGGACCTTTTCCAATTTCAAATGTAATCAATTCTTTTATCCTCTGTTTATTGGTTTCCATAGAATCCAATATACAGAGGATAAGAAACGGGATAAAAATCAATATATGCTTTATAAACTATTGAACGTTTACCCTTACTGTACTGTGACTTCATGTCACACAGGAAATGTCAGAGCAGATATTGGCTGTTATATAATATAGATAATACATATTATGTAGTAGAAACCTTTAAAGACAGATTAAGTGTTTTAAAAATAAATGATTAGGTCTATATATGCCAACAGGTTAGAAATAAAATAGTAACTTTACAACAGCAGTTAAACTCAAAACAAGGCAAGCGGTACATAAATTACCCACAACCACTACTGTCTTAAGTGAAGTAACATTGGTGTAATCAGTAGCAGTACATGTACATTTTACAACAAACAACAGAAAAAATTATAATATATATATATATATAATGATATGAATAATACTTAGTGTTTGTCTGTATTAATATAGAAATATAGTACAAAATGTAATAAAACCGTATATCATATTATAGTACTTATTAATGTCCTTTATTTCAGTAAAAGTACTAATACTGCTGTAAAAAATACTAATGAAAAATAAAAGTACCTAAATTGGACTGCAACTAGCGATTATTGGATTAATGTGCTGATTATTTTCTTGGTCAGGAGTTTCCCAAATGAAAAACTTTTTAGGTAAAGATGAAAAGCATATTATCCTCACTATCATAAGAAATTTATATACATACAACTTGTGTATGGTGCTGCAAACCATCAGGTTTTTCTACAGGGGAAAATTGTTATCTAATTGATTAATGAACTAATCATTTAAGCTGTACTAATGCAAAAATCTTAATTTGTTAATGAAGTAAAGCTGTGAAACAATATATAAAAAATATATCCCCACTCAGTTGAAGTGAAGAAGTATAAAGTAGGATGAGAAGAAAATACTCGTAAATGTAGTTAGTTTTACATTCCACCACTGAGCTGTAGTATAATTATTGTATATTATATTATACACTGCTCAGAAAAATAAAGGGAACACTAAAATAACACATCCTAGATCTGAATGAATGAAATAATTAAATACTCCTTTCTTTACATAGTTGAATGTGCTGACAACAAAATCACACAAAAATTATTAATGGAAATCAAATTTATCAACCCATGGAGGTCTGGATTTGGAGTCACACTCCAAATCAAAGTGGAAAACCACACTACAGGCCGATCCAACTGTGATGTAATGTCCTCAAAACAAGTCAAAATGAGGCTCAGTAGTGTGTGTGGCCTCCATGTGCCTGTATGACCTCCCTACAACGCCTGGGCATGCTCCTGATGAGGTGGCGGATGGTCTCCTGAGGGATCTCCTCCCAGACCTCCTGGACAGTCTGTGGTGCAACGTGGCGTTGGTGGATGGAGCTAGACATGATGTCCCAGATGTGCTCAGTTGGATTCAGGTCTGGGGAACGGGCGGGCCGGTCCATAGCATCAACGCCTTCCTCTTGCAGGAACTGCTGACACACTCCAGCCACATGAGGTCTAGCATTGTCTTGCATTAGGAGGAACCCAGGGCCAGCCGCACCAGCATATGGTCTCACAAGGGGTCTGAGGATCTCATCTCGGTACCTAATGGCAGTCAGGCTACCTCTGGCGAGCACATGGAGGGCTGTGCGGCCCCCCAAAGAAATGCCACCCCACACCATTACTGACCCACCGCCAAACCGGTCATGCTGGAGGATGTTGCAGGCAGCAGAACGTTGCCAAAAGTCCTGCACGGTGTTGGGCTGTAAGCACAACCCCCACCTGTGGACGTCGGGCCCTCATACCACCCTCATGGAGTCTGTTTCTGACCGTTTGAGCAGACACATGCACATTTGTGGCCTGCTGGAGGTCATTTTGCAGGGCTCTGGCAGTGCTCCTCCTGCTCCACCTTGCACAAAGGCGGAGGTAGCGGTCCTGCTGCTGGGTTGTTGCCCTCCTACGGCCTCCTCCACGTCTCCTGATGTACTGGCCTGTCTCCTGGTAGCGCCTCCGTGCTCTGGACACTACGCTGACAGACACAGCAAACCTTCTTGCCACAGCTCGCATTGATGTGCCATCCTGGATGAGCTGCACTGCCTGAGCCACTTGTGTGGGTTGTAGACTCCGTCTCATGCTACCACTAGAGTGAAAGCACCGCCAGCATTCAAAAGTGACCAAAACATCAGCCAGGAAGCATAGGAACTGAGAAGTGGTCTGTGGTCACCACCTGCAGAACCACTCCTTTACTGGGGGTGTCTTGCTAATTGCCTATAATTTCCACCTGTTGTCTATTCCATTTGCACAACAGCATGTGAAACTGATTGTCAATCAGTGTTGCTTCCTAAGTGGACAGTTTGAGTTCACAGGAGTGTGACTGACTTGGAGTTACAATGTGTTGTTTAAGTGTTCCCTTTATTTTTAGCAGTGTATGTGTGTATATATATATATATATATATATATACAAAGGTTGAGTGAAGTTATTTTAGTTTGAACTTTCAGAAAATTGATTTTATTGTCCAGTCACCACGTCACTGAACACAGAAAGTCAATGTGAGGTACGTTTAAATGTCTGTACACAAATACTGCTGCACCTCACCGTAGGCAGTCCACGTGTTTGTCCTCGTCTTTTCTTTTGGCAGAAATGATTAGTACCTGCTGGGTACCTATTGACGCTCACCCGGGGAGAGAGAGTTCTGGCTTGTCTGATGGATCGCCCAACAATTATTGTGTCGGAGGAAAACGCAGGCGTTCCTGCTGAGTGTGAAACAACAGCGGTGGGAAGGAGACTGCTGGGTGTAAAAACATCGGCTCAGAGTGAGATGAGTGTGGTTTATATCTGATAACGTGTTGAATGTGTTTAACGACTCTCTCGCTGGATGGTGGTGTATTTTCTATGTCTCTGCACGGGTGTTGCTTAAAATACTCAAAAGTATAGAATAAACTCTGCACCGACCAGTAATATCAGGTGTATGCTGCTGGTTGTACTGCAGCTTTTTCTCCCCTTTAGCAGCAGAGCCTGCAGATTCAGTCCATCTGTCCCAGCACTTCAGTCCAGATTAAAGTGTCCTGATAATTACCGGTCAGATGGACATAACATTTACTCATTCATGTTGAATCCTCTTGTTTGTGGTGACCTCGTGATTGAACAAATTTATTTTCAGGATTAAACCACTTGAGATGTTGGCTAGTTTGGCACCCCCTAATCTCAGTGTCTATTTCCTGACACTTTTGTTTCTTGAAGATGGCTATGCTTATAGTAATGTCTTGTAAAGTTAAATAGCGTATTCTTTTTTTAAAATTTTTTTTGGAAAGAAGCATTTTTAGCAGCTCCTGGGGTAAGATGCCCAGTTTCAAAGAATGGTCTTTTTTGTTTTATAAATAACAAAATCATTGAAATATATACATAGCTTGGTATGCCAGGGTAAAATCACTTTAATAGGTACAAATTAATAAATTACAAGATACTGCTTGAAAGCCAGGGAATCATGTGATAGGCTTGTGTTACTAGCTTTTCTATCATTTACAGTGGGGAGAACAAGTATTTGATACACTGCTGATTTTGCAGGTTTTCCTACTTACAAAGCATGTAGAGGTCTGTAATTTTATCATAGGTACACTTCAACTGAGAGAGACGGAATCTAAAACAAAAATCCATATATCCTTCTTCCTCCAAACACGGCGAGTGGAGTTTAGACCATAAAGCTCTATTTTTGTCTCATCAGACCACATGACCTTCTCCCATTCCTCCTCTGGATCATCCAGATGGTCACTGGCAAACTTACCTCAGAATGGCTTTGATCAAGTAACGTCAATAATTGCGATGAAACAGGAAATCTGTAGTTGAGTGAGACTAGCAACAGCCAGAAGAAGAGTTGAGAAAAAGAAATTGGGACATTTTGTGCTTTGTGTAAGAATTACATGGGGGGGGGGGGTCTTGGCCCATGTTACCCTACCATCTCTCTTTTGAGGGACTCCTGACAAAAGACAGAAAAACATAAGACACAACAAAATATGCAGCAAAAAACAGACAGGTACAGTTACGATTTGACTCATAAAAATACAAAAACAAAACACACTCACCACGAAATCTAAAAACCCACACTAGTGTAACCGTACAGGGCAGTGTAACCGTAAACAGTGACAGAACTGTAATTCTGCAGACATCTAAGAGAAGTTGGTAGGTTGTTCTACGCTCTGGGAGCCTTAAACCCATTTAATCCCATCAGTCTTTTTCATTTATAAGGCTCTAAAAATGTTACTGAATGATGTATCAATGCATTTTAAGCAGACTCTGAAATAATAAAAGGTCTCAATGAAATATGTGCATTATCACATGTTCAGTCTAAACTGTCACATGACCAGAGCTGTTGCACCGTGACAAATGAATGGCTACATCACACCTCCCAAACAAACGGTTAGTTAAGTATGTTAACGTAGTGATAGGATGTAGAGTTTTGGTACACAATATCAAGCTCGGGTCCTCTACCTGAGGTCTGGGAGATCATTTTCTCTCTTTTTGATAGAACTTGACCACACTTGTCCAGACTGAATCACATTCCAATGTTGTTGCTGCAGATCCTGGTAGTCGATGTCTTGCTCATTCATCAATGTAGAGGAAGTGACTGATGGTTGCTCCACTTCAGAACCCATATCCGTAACCACTCTTTGTGATTACCTTCCATTTAGGGGGTCAGATTAGGGGTGTGACAAAACACCGAGACATTGCGCAAGATTGGTGGCTATGACACGACAAGAATATTGTTTAATATGTCTACTATTATACTACTATCTACTAGAAAAAATATTTGTTGCTGAAATATTTGATTTTGAGCATTAAACACTTAATTTCCTGCATTCTGGAGACATTTTCTGCACTAGGAAGCACAAAATTCAGGTGGGAGGTGACAATTCAGAATATAAAAATATAATGGGATCTAATGCAGTAGTCAGTAGCTTATTATTATTTTGCTCAAGTTACTTTTTTTTGGACACAGTTTTCTTCTATATTTACATTGCATTGCAGGTTTTCTTTTTGTGCAAATAAACCTTTTGTAGTGGCTATTCCGTTTCAATATTACAGCCACTGCCCCAGCACTAGAAGATTAGTTTTAACGCATCTTTGTTCCTTTTTGACGATCCAGCATTCTGTGTTCGCCGTTTGGAAATAATAATTTAACTCTAAAATCCTACCTAGAAAAATAAAACTTGAACAGTGATCCTGCCAAAACATTGTAGGTTAATGCACAGGTGTGTAGTGCAAATGAGGGAAAATAAATAGTAGCCTATTGACTCAAAAATGATATCAAATAAGATGAGACAAGGTGTGGTTAAACAACTGTTTGGTCTCAACTAAAGCTAGGGGCTCCACTCCTGTTTCCAACTTCCCTTTATTAATTACACCACACACAGCTACTACGGTGAGGCTGATTTGCCAATCAGTGGCCAAACTGTCCATCGAACTACAACCAAAAATATGGGAAGTCTTGAAATAATAACTACTGTTCTTTAAATATAAACAAAGAAATGCTATTTGGGCTCCTACACCTTTCTCATAACATTTTTATTTGTTAATGAACATTTCTTGGTGCGAGCTATTTTTCAGAACATTTTCAAAAAGTGGTGGCAGTACATGTCCCCAGAGTCCCCAGTGTAAATGACCCTCTCCAGCCCTGCTTCCACAGCCCCACTGAGTTTTTGATGAAGGCTCTTGTGTCCTGTTGATCTTGTACATTTCCAGTATTCCAGTATCCATGTATATGGCATTGAGTCGTGACATTCTTGTAGTCAGTCCTGGCGGTGCACAGATTGGTCTGCCTGGTCTTGCAGTTTTATTTTATTTTGCTCAGTGAAGGCCACTTTTGAATGCATATTCTACAGGCTACCTCTGTCCTAAATGTTTCCTTCATGTTCAGTGTGAAGGAGTCAAATGACTGCTATACTGTTGTTTTTGAATGTTGCACTAAAGTGCAAGTTCAAATGTTACAATACAGTATAATACAAGTTACAATATTAATGTTTGAATACAAGTAGCACTAAAGTTACAACGTTGAAATATGCTGGGTTTTTGTCTTTGCATCTCCAAATTGTCACTGTTGTATAAGGGGTTTTGATATGTAAATTAGTCATGCTGGAATATGATAGAACATTTTAGTGTCAATGTTGAGAACTACCATCAACAGTTTTAAATGTTTTACTGGTTCTTAACTGGTCTGAAATATATAGAAATTTTGGTGACTGCACATGAGAAATTAGTTGATTTACAACACATGACCCATGGGTCACAATTGTGACCGAGCATAAAACACACTACTTTTCCATGTAAATTAGAAAAAAAGAATGTTTGAATGATTGTTACTGATGACAGATGATTTGGATATTTTCAAATCTGGGAAAAATTCGGGATTAAAAGGGTTAATATTAAATGCTTTCCCCCCATATTTCAAGTGATGTTTTTGGAACATTCAATAGGAGACGGTTATTGCTTCTAAGAGAATAAATAGGATCATAATTTTGCAGGATGAATAGCTCTTGTGAGTAGATAGGATATTTTAAATGAACACATTAGAAAAGAAACTGGTAGCAGTGCACCTGCCGTCTATTTTCAAGAGAAAGCCATTGCAGATGATTGTACAATATAAAGTGGTGAGTTAAGATGTGAATAAATCTGCATCAACTATTAAATGTGACGTGAATATGACAATTTTGCCAAATCAGTTTTTGAAGCATTTTCATACATAACGTCTCCGTAGTCAAGCAGAGGCAATAACAACCGGGATACCAGCCTCAGTTTTATATTCATGGTGAGACAGTCTTTTTACACATTAGTGTTTTTTATCGGATCATTCAGAGTCAACCCAGGCAACCTCAGTGAGTATAACACCATCAGATGTAAAACTAGAAAAATTATCAGGAGCAGATTTAAGCCGCAGTTTTGAAGCGAACAGCATGATTTTGACTGCACAGAAGCAGTGATCTGTAACATATTGGAACTGGTCTTTCCTGTTCCTCAGGAACAAAACTGTCCACTTTTGCACGGACTACACTCTGCATACTGTGTTTCATAGTAGTATGCAGCATGTACTACATACTGCATACTACTATCTGTTAAATAGATTTATTTTGCAGTACAGCTGCAACGATTAGTCGATTGCAAGAAAATTAATTGACAACTATTTTGATAATCGTTTCAGTAATTATTTTAAGCAAAAATGTGGAAAATTGCTTGTTTAATGTTCTTAAATGTAAGGAACTGCTGCTATTCTTTTTCATTTATCATAGTAAATGAGTGTTTGGGTTGTGGACAGTTAGTTGGACAAAAGCAGAAATTTAAGAGGGGTCTATTCCACCACCTACAATGCTGTCCTTTCATCACTTCCCAGGAAACTGAACAACGATGGTCGTTCAGACTTGGCCTCCGGTGGTTCTAACGACTGTCGTTAGACAGCTAGGAGCACCTAGCTTGAACCAAATCCAGATGCCCTTGATTTTAACCTTTGGATACCACTCTGTATGTCTGGTCTGAGCTGGACTCGAACTGGCGACCCTCTGGTTTACAAGCCAAGGCCTCACAGACTGAGCTACTTCCACCCCCAAAGTAATAAAGATTAAATATTTTTTTGAAAGACCAGTTGTTGTGACCGTTCTGGCGCTTTGCATTGTTGGACATCCGATGCATACTGGAGATTTTTTCTGAATCAGTACGACATCAGGGTAGTTTTCTGCGATTTGGCTCGTTGTTGGGTTTTTTTGTATATTACATTTATGCCAAATCAATATGTACTGCTACTATTTGAATACAGCCACAAACATCTGTCGAGCTCTAAAGACGATTTTACAAAAAGTGCCGTTTTATAAAAGTTAACTAGAGCAGCAGTTGCAGCAGTCAGGGTGGGCTCATCTGTGTTCCTGGTGATTCCCATCAATAACTCCTCTTTTTAACTATGAATCCCACCTGGAACATCGTAAACCTGTTTCTAACGAGATGATATAAAGAGTTGCTGTTACTCTGCATGTTTACATTCAGAGTGAAGAAGAAGAGCGACGGACTGAGAGAGGAAGACAGAGTGGCAGAAGTGTGAGTCACTCTCTCTCCTGTCAGACAGCAGGAAGAGCAGAGCGACACGGCTGCTGAGGAGGAGGAAGAGGAGGAGGAAGAAGAGGAGGAGGAGGAAGTGCAGGAAAACAACAGCTGGAGTGATGGAGCTCTGCACATTGTGGGAAGGATGCCAGAGTCAAACTGTCTGTCCGTGTGGAAACCGAGAAACATCAAGGTCATCTTTTAAATCACACCAGCAGTATTTAGATATCTACGGAAGCCCTAAGCATTTTTTGTTTTTCCTGTGATAATGAGGTAGTTTAATTTGTTTTCTTGAGATAACCGGATCATTTTCTTGAGATCTCGGACTCACAAAACTTTGTTTTCCAAAATAATGACTCAAGTAAATAGAGATCATGAGAAAACAAAAGTGATAGACTAGTTAGGAAATGACTGCAGGAAACATCAAGGCCTGACACAGGCTGAAATAGCTTTATGTCTTGCTGTTACAGATAAAATTCACATTGTTCGTTATACACATTGTTTTCTTGAGTTCTCGAATTCATAATGTCATTATCTCGGAAAATTATCTGTTTATTTTGGGAAAAATTTTGTTATTTCAAGATAATGTCATAAATAACTTGAGATCTTGAGAAAACATAAATTTAACTCGCTAACAGCGGAAAACAGAGATAATAACATGTGTGAATGTTTGACCTCGGGGCTTCCATAGATATCATCTTCACTTCATTACACTATTAAACTCTCACTAAAAGGAAAATACACCAGGTGACGATTTTATTTGTCTTTCGATTAAACTCAGCCTCCTTATGTTTTATTTTAGTGAGTCTCTGTGTTCTGCAGGATATAGTTTGAGAACGCAGGGAGGTGCAGACAAAGTCAATCAATATTATATAAGTCAGAAAACTCTTCTGCAGTGTACCTTGCTTTATTTATTTAATTTTCAAACCAGAAATATGTGGGAGTAAATGTTTTTCCAGGGGAAACATTTCATCAGGTGATGGGCTGTAAATGGTTTTCTAGAGAGGAGTTCTTCTTCAACCACTGAGCCTGATGGGCAATAAGACTCTTAAGTACTGTAAAGTAATTTAAGTACTTTTACTAGCATAGATTATTTCCATTTTATGCTATTTTATATCTCGACCACTGAATCTTTTTTACTTTATATTTATTTGACAGCTATAGTTAGTTACTTTTTACAGATTGGAATGAATATTCTCACCAGAATACTTTATTGATCCCCGAGGGGAAATTCTTTGTTACGGATACTTGCATAAGGCATTAAAGGAATATTCAATTCATGAGCATTTATATGGCGCCAAATCACAACAACAGTTGTCTCATGGCCCTTTTCATAAAAGAGAATATTATTTCACAATAGAAATAATAGTAGAAGTCGAGGATATAAGAAAGTTGAAATTTAAGAATGTAGTAAATAACAAATGTGGATATGTCTGCGCTATTAGCTCTTACTAGTATGTATTGTCTGTTGTAGATCTTGTGCTGCATTTGAGGAATTGTTGATTCTTGTATGTTGTTCCTCAAATGTAAGCCTGCCAAATGAGTAAATGTAATATGTACAGGAGTGTAATTATAAATGTAATGAATAAATAGTGTAATAATAATGAGAGCTGGTAGTGTTGAGGTGGAATGGATCAAAAATCCTACAGTTACAGTCCTAAAACACTAACTTAATGGGACTGAGTAACCTGAGTATTGAAACACAGAATGTTGCACTACAGGTTCAGTTAATGACTGATAACATTTACTAATATACAAATATAATATTTAACAACAATAGACTAATAAATGATGATGTATTATTACAGATTAGGCCAAAAATAGCTCTGCCTTTACCAGCTGCAATATTAGTGATGCTTATATATTAATGTGTCAATAATTATAATATAGTCATTCATACTTTTGAATGCAGGACTTTTACATGTAATAGAGTATTTCTACATTGTGGTAAGTAAAATATTTGACTACTCTGTACAGATACAGTACATCTGGATTCAAAATGTTACTTAAGTAAAGGTAGTATTAACATTAACATATTTTTAAAGTACTCCTCACAGAATGCCCATTTTCTGAATAATAGTATATAATTGGATTATGATTATTTATGCATTAATGTTGTAGCTGTAACCGTGGAGTTAATGTTAATTACTTTGTACACCATAATTTATTATCTGATTTTATATTTTTGAATTAATCATCTGAAACTGCAAAGTAAACAAAGCAGTCAAATAAACGTTTAGGGATGTAGTGAAGTAGAGGTATAAAGTAGCATCAAATGGAAATGCTCAAGTAAAGTACAAGTACCTCAAAGGTGTACTTTCCACCACTGTCTGAGCAGTCAGAGTAGAAACCAGTAGCGACGCCTGTCCAGCAGGGGGCGGTGTCACTTCATCATCTACGAATGAACCAAGAACCCGCAGACGGAAGTACAGCAGCAACAAAGTCATGCCTCCTGCAGGAACGTGAGCAGACTGCCGACATGGAGGAAACACAGTTTGATGATATTTTAGATGACTGGTTTATCGAGTCCCTGCGAACGTGAGAAATGTTTTCTCTTGGTTTAAAGTTTATGTTAGCTTGCAGCTAGAAGAGTCATTCAGCTGCTAACGAGCGGCGCAGTGAACCACGCTCCACTGTCTTTTAGTTCCCCTTAACGTTACTTGCCTGCAAGTGTAACGTTACGTTCATTTTAAATAATATAACAAGACATGTCCCGGATTCAATCCAGCCGCTTTAAAATTCGGCTTGCAGTTACTACGCTTTGAAGCATCTATTCTGCCTAAAGGGTCAAGTTTAAGAAGTGAGGAGCTCAGTAAACTCGTTTGAAAATCGCGAAAAGCTACAGCTCAACCTCAGTGCAGCAGTGTGTGAATTCTGTTTCATAAAGTCGTTGGTCTATATCAGTGTCTTTCAATGCTGAATTGAATAGAGGACTCTATTGTTCATTAAAAATATGCCATATTTTATAGCTAAGGTATCTGTGCTTAGCCCTGAGAAATAAAATATTAGTTTTTTAATTTTTTTTTTTTAAAGGAGTCTGGTGCGAAAAAACGATTAACATAACAGCCACATATCTGTAGAAATATTATTGGAATGTTTTATGATTTTGCGTTATGGAGAGTGGCGAGGTGAAGCTGTGGTGGAGGAAAGCAATCTATCCAAACTGAATTATCAGTACCAGAGGTTGTCTTAAAGTGAGCTGTAATTGCTTACTTCTGTAGTGTAATCTTTCTTTCAGCGTTCATCCATCTTATCTTCTACTCCAACACATCATTGTTCTGCTGCTTCATCTACAGCTTAGAAATAAAAAGCAGTGGTGATGATGAATGTATAATTTGCTTTTACAGTAACATTCCTGTCTGTGATTCGGGTCCTGAGCTTGTGAGCTTTGTAGTGATCCAGACTTATTGATCTGTTCGGTCTTTAACACCTGTCTTGTTTCTTCAGGTACAAAGATCTTCACGAGTATCACCTGGAACATCCCACCCAGGTCATCGAGTGGACATCCGGAAAGAGTGAGTTCATATTCTCCTACTGTATCTTTCACAACTTGTATGTTGTGTATTTAGTCAATTTCAAATTCTTAAATACACTCATTGGCCACTTTATTAGGTACACCTTGCTAGTAGCTGGTTGGACCCCCTTTTGCCTTCAGAACTGCCTTAATTCCTCGTGGCATACTTTCAACAAGGTGTTGGAAAGATTCCTCAGAGACTTTGGTCCATATTGCCGTGATAGCATCACGCAGTAGCTGCAGATTTGTCAGCTGCAGATCCACGATGCGAATCTCCTGTTCCACCACATCCTTAAGGTGCTCTAGTGGGTTGAGATGTGGTGTCTTTGGAGGCCGTTGGAGTTCAGTGAACTCACTGTCATGTTTAAGAAACCAGTTTGAGATGCTTTGAGCTTTGTGACATGGTGCTTTATCCTGCTGGAAGGAGCCGTCAGAAGATGGTACACTGTTTCCACCCAGGGGGTCAGTGTGGACATTGTGGAGGATTACAAATACCTGGGAGTGCACATGGACAATAAACTGGACAGGGCCAAGAACACTCGAGCCCTCTACTCTGTGGAGGCCGGTGCTATCCTGTTTGCAGTTGCATGCTGGGACAGCAGGCTGAGGGTAGCGGACGCTAACAGACTCAACACACTGAACCGTAAGGCCAGTGACGTTGGTGGGGGTGGAGCTGGACTCTCTGTCGGTGGTGTCAGAGAGGAGGATGCTGTCCAAACTACATGTCATCTTGGACAATATACTTAATATACCAACTTTCTATTTTTATTTAAATTCCTTTGCCTTTAGGTGCAACTGTGACACAGGATTTCCCCTCGGGGATCAATAAAGTATTTCTGATTCTGAACCAGTCTGCTAATTTTCCTAAAACATCAACAAGGCATTTTCGTCCACATAACTGCCGCTCACTGGATATTTTCTCACCCTAGAGATGGTTGTGCGTGAAAACCACAGTAGATCAGCAGTTTCTGAAACACTCAGACCAGCCCTTTCTCCCCCGTTCTGATGCTCGGCAGGTTGTCTCGACCACGTCTACATGCCTAAATGCTTTGAGTTGCTGCCATCTGATTGGCTGATTAGCTATTTGTGTTAACAAGCAATTGAACAGGTGTACCTAAGAAAGTAGCCGGTGTGTATTTATATTTATATAGATTTAAGCCTCTTGTAATGCTTACAGCCACCAAAGTCAATTTCTTGTGTGCGTGTGTGTGTGTGTAAACTACTTGGTAAGACAGCTGTTTATGATTCTGATGTAATACAATAAAACGATCATAGGAAAGTATATTAAAAACTGGTCTGGGGAATTTACAGCTTACTTGCAACCCCAAACAGCACAAACAATTATTTTGCTCATTTGGCAGCTTTATACACAGAAGTAAGACTAAATAAGAGACAGATTTAGGCCGATACAGACCCGTCTTTCATCCACTGTGACCAATGTTCACACAAAACAGGATCAGCAGGATGCTATTGATCATGTTTTACAAAGTTACACAGTAAGAGATGTGCTCACAGTGCAGCTTTTACAACAAACTTCCAAAATTGATGCTTTTAAGCAGTGCAGAAAAACTCAAGTTAAACTTTATCATTGTTTACAGCCGTGTGCGTCGCAGGATATGCCTCTTCTAAAAATGAAATCCTGGAGCTGCGTTTGCCTCTGAAGCTCTTCGCTGATGAAAATAAGGTAAATACAGAGACAGGCAAGACTTAAAACACAACATCCAAACGTCCCTTTTAGCCTCTGAAGTTTGTGTGTGTGTTGTGTTCAGGGTCTCTGCGCAGAACGGGATTTCAAAGTCATCAACGGTGGTTTGGCAGACGGTCCCGTCCGCTGCCTCAGACACGTCCCGGGAACAAGGTGAGTTTCAACTGGATCACCTGGAAAGAACTTGTTTTAATTTCTCTTTCTGTTTGTGTGTCAGTGATGTTATGGTCGAATTAGAAGTTCTTCTGCAGAAAACTTTACTTTCAAAGCTTCATCGTTTAGAGTAATTTTGATTAAACGCAAAAAAAAAAAACATGAATCCAATTAAACATCTTTGAAAGGACAAAGCTGAACAAGAGAACACAAAATGATTTATCTTTTATTCAGTTTAAAAGCTGCCTGTCTTATTAATTAGTTTTTTAAAAACCCATTTGTAAAGTTTTCATTCCAGCTCTGTTCGAATATTACACTGAAGTTGTGTTTAGAAATATGCCAGGTTTTTGATTTAGTTTTGATTATAGCCTAATTACACATTAAATACTGATTGTTGTATAGTTCTCTTGCTCCAGCAGGGGTTGCAGGTTATCTGTACATTGTGTCAACAGTGTTGTTATAGCCACAAAGTAACACTCGTCGTGCTCTTTTCCCCTTTTTGTTTTCTTGTGGTTGGTGGAAGTTGTAGTCGCGAGGACAGGGAAGGTGTAGCTTCAGGCAGCCACGGCATGGGGGAGAGATCTGACACGCGCGTTGCTAAAACGCTGCTGTGGATGGAGACCGTATTTGTTTTAAAACAAAAACAGAAGTGTGGATGAAGCCTTAATGTGGCAATGAGTCCATTGAAGCTGAGCACTAACTTCGTTCTTCCTTGGCTCCAAAAAAAGTTAAATCCTTGTGTAATTGAAACCAAAATGTCCCCAAAAAAGAATCTCCAATGTGACGAGTTGCTGCTTTCCTTTCTTTTATGACAATCAAATTGGTTAATTACTTCGCAGCTCTATGACGGAAGACAGGTGCGTCGGGGACAAGTAGGATAAAAGATTCAAAGAGACACTAGGGCTGCACGATTAATCTAATCACGATCGCAATGTCGTCATGTGCGAGTTCATAAAACACAAAGTGTGCGTGACGCTCTCTTCTCTGTGTGCGCTGGAGTCTGCTCATTATCCACGCCCACACCGGGCTCTCGCAGGTCCCCCTTCAAACAGGTGGGCCTACGTGCAATCACAAAAATGATTTATGAGCAGTGTGCCAGTAAATGTTAGACACACAAAACAAATGAAAATGCTTTGAGAAGGGTTGTTTGAATTGTCACCTGAATTTTGTTTCACTTTATATAAATAAAGACAATTGTACCATAAATTGGTGGAGACAATGTCTCCAGGATGCAGGAGATTATGTTTAGTGCTCAAATTTTGTTGATCAAAACCCTAACCCCCGTTTATATATTTCAGCATTGAATATTTCATCAAATAGTGTTAAAAAAATCTTCTTGTCTTGTCCTCGTGAACCCAATATTGTGAATCGTGCATGTGAGCTAAGAGTATTGTCACCTGTAGAGTATTGAACCCTTATGTCCCCACCACTTGTCCTTGATTCATTTTATGTTATCAAAATACAAACACGTCCCAAAAAGCTATAGTGTTAAATATGAATGTGAGTATTATATTAAAAAGTTTTATTAAATTTGTAAATAGATTTTATATTATACAGCAGTGAAGTTGGCATTAAATTTCATCCTAGATGGTATTAAAAAGGTCTCAAACAGTCTTAAATTTAACTCAGAATCCTGGGGGTACCCTGATTTAGATCCAGGATGCCAGTGTGCCAATATGTGCTCCTTCTAGCTGCCTCCGCCGTGGAGCAACACACTCCCCTGTATCTGTTTTACATCTGTTGTTATTGTTGTAAATATTGTTAATCGTTTAAGTTGAGAAATACATATTTCAGAATGTTAGTTTTTGTGCATTTCCCTTGATAATGAAGCAAGTAGACTCCTAGTTCAATTATAATCGCAATGACTTTTTTCCAAATCCTGCATCCCTACCCGCACACTGTCTAACGTGCAAAATATATAAATTACCTTCATCAGGCAAATGGTGTCACGTAGTGAGAAGCCATCTTTTGTACCCACTTCCTCATGAAATAAGGCAACAATCATAAAACATTCATTCACATTTCCATTACTACAGATTGAGCTGAAGCTTATATAACACTCTCTGTGGTATGATAGACGATGGAGTGATATGGAGGGCCGCTGCGAGGGCGTTTTAGTAGTTATAGGTGGAAGTCTTCTGCTCAGCTGATTGAAGCATCCTCTTATATGAGATCTCATTAACACTGGAGAGGTCCAGCTGAGGGGAGGACGAGGAGGTTTATTTGACTTGAATATTGAAATGAATGTCGTGTCGGCAGGTGTGTTGTTACCAACGATGGGCTGAGCTCAGACCTGCAGGTGTGGGACCTCGGAGGAGACGACAGCGGTGAGTTTCATCAGATTCAACACGAGTACCACTCCTGTGCAGGCTGCACCCACCCCCAGAACTCTCCCTCCCTCACACCCAACCGGTCAAGCACATGACCCTGAGACAGTCGGGGATTCTGCCTCTTAAAACCTGTTGGGGACTGCCAGCTATCTGCTTATATTTCCAGGAAAAACGATTAGAAGAACATACCCAAAACGAATCAGGAAAAACTCCTCAACCATTATGCCTAGATCCATAATGGTCTCCTTTGAAAGGTCAGAAGGTGAGGAATATAAATCCATTGTAAATTAACACTTTTATTTTACCATTACAGAGTAAATGGAGATGCAAAAATATGAGATTTTCATCCTAACCTGGTTTAAAAAAAAAAAGAAGCTATTTTTCATAAGATACACCTGGAACACAATTGTAACTGTAAATTTGTTGAAAATAAACTAAAATACAACGGTTTTCATACAATATTTTCAATATATACCAGGCAAATGTCCATATTTTGGCCATATTTACTGTTTAAATGTTGGGAGTTGTCCTTAAAACACTATTTCTGTCCATACAACCACGTTCCAAATAACATAACATTGAAATATTGTTAAAACTGTGAATATCCATCAACATTCCTGTGACCAAGAGCTTTACAGGCGTGTAGCTTGAGAACGGAACCTGCCACAGTGGATTGAGCAGACCTGTCATTTGATACCCTGGATGTCTATGTAGCTGCTACAGGCCGGCCACCACACCGCGAAAAAGGCCGTGTTCCAAAGCAGCACTTCTCTCTGCAGAAAAAGGCGAGACAGAACACCGGGTGTTCATTAATTAAATGGAAGTTTTTCCTTACCTCTGTCGCCAAGTGCTTACTCATGGTGACAATTGTTGGGTCGCTTTAAAAAAATATAACAAAAAGCACGGTGTGGACCTCCTCTACATAAAAAGTGCTACGAGATAACTTCTGTTATATAAATAAGTAGTTTGTTTCCTCACTACGTACTTCAAACTCTGATATTTTATACAAAGAGCTTTATGGTCTCGTCTTTGACCGATTTGTTCTGGAGAATAGTAACTGAGTAATAATATAGATCAAGCTTTATATATTTCACCTAAAAAAGACTTGGTGGTTTGTCTGCAGGCTACAGTCTCAACAACCTCCGGCAGTAAAGCAGGACACTGCAGCGTAATGCCTGGAGGAGATTGATATTTTTTTATCTGGACTAATCTGGTGGCTAGACAATAAGAGAACACGTTCAGAGAGACTTCAGTGATAAAAATCAACCTGGAACAAATTACAGCGAGAACAAAAATCTGGGTTTGAAAGTCTCCTGTGGGAATTACCGCCCTTGGTTTTATTTCCTGTCTCTCAGATTTCTGCCTTCACCCGAGACAACACAGGCTGAATGAAAATGAGTTTTGTGCTCACTGGGTGTCTGTACAGGATAGAAATAAAATGTATTAGATTATATTCACAGAAAGTATAAAACATATTACATGTGTTCATTGAAAGTAATTGGACACATGTAATTTACTTTACCGGACCTCCTCGGGGCCCGGACCCACCCACCATAGTCTCTGCACATCCTGAGTAGAAAGCACATTTTGACTGTTTAATTTATGCAACGGTAAAAAAATTTAAATAGTAAGAAAATGTGAAAACCTTGTTTGGTATTCAGGAAAGTGTGTCGTCATATCTGGTTTCAGCTTTGGCCAAGGATTTTCATTTTAGAAAGATATTCAAGTATCCAGTAGCATACACAACATACATACATTTCACCTATATTAAAATCTTTAAAAAAAATTTATAAAATTAACTTATAACACAGTAACCACAGTAAACAGTGCAAATTCAGTAAACAGTGTGAATGGAGGCAGAAATTGTCCTCCCTGCCTTTGCCATGCCATTTTGGTGCATCCCTAGTATTGAATTTTATTTGCATAGCCCAATATCAAACATTTTCCTCAGGGGGCTTTAAAATCTGTGCAGCATCTGACCTCCTCTGTCCTGAGAAATTCATTCAGATCATCCACCAACTTTTTTTGGGATAATATAAACCAAAGGATTTTTTTTTTAAAAAGAGGCCAGCTAATAAAAACTGTTTACTTATTTAGTGGAAGTGTCAACAAGACAAAACATTGAACCAAAAATAAATGATTTGGATTCTGACACTGGACCAAAAAATTTAATAAAAACACACCCAGCCATCTTTGTTCCTATGTTATTTAACCTTTGTGTTATGACTGAAGCAGATTCTAAAATGTGTTTTCTTGCAATGTGATTGGTTATCTACCTCGTCTCTTTGTCCAATGACAGATGTGATCAGAAGAACGGGAAGTATCGAGGGGAGGAGGCGATTTTCAGAGGGAGGCAGCAGGATCGCAGCTGGACTCTCGTCGCAGCCACAAGTTCTTCACGGAGCTCGGAGCAGCGATGTCCAGCTGACCCAGCTGATCTCAGGACAGATTCTATATAAACTAGGTAAATGCAGAGATCTGAAATGTACGGGTCCACTAACTTTATGTTCCTGCTCAGTTTAAAACAGCATTTCAGTTTCATTGGAAGCTTTTCAGAGAAGGAAGTCATTGGGTTTGTTTTGTGGTTCAAAATCAGCTTTAAAGCTGATGTTACACGGGGCAACTTTTTGTGCAGTGTTGCTGGGCAATACTTACTAAATGAACATCATGTTGTGTTGAAGACTTGAAACTAGCGACTGAGACCATAAACTCATCAGGAAAATGTTTACTGAGGGAATAAATCAGCTGAGAAGTAGAAACATTTTCTCACTGGTCACAGAATGAACTATTTGTTTATAAAAATAATTTAGATTTCTTTGACTTTAATTGACATTCTGAAATTTTCACCCGTATCATACAAGAATCAGAAATAGTTTATTGATCCCCGAGGGGAAATTGTTGCTCATGTTGCTAAGGAAGGTATTAAAGACAATGGAAATAATAAAAATGTTGGGAAGTATAAAATAGAAAAAGGTGACACATTAAAAGGAGTGAGGAAATATCTGCAGTATGTGACAGAAACATCTTTTAGAGCTTTAATGGTCAACTTTAGTCAATCGAAAGAAAAATTATCTTGATAATTGATTAATCATTTTTTAACCAAAAATCATGACAAATTGTAAGATATGATAGATCTTTTCCTTCTAGTGATGTCACAAGGGCTGTACATTGATTATTTTTCAAGTCAGTAAATCTAACTTGTTTTTTTCGATTAGACGATTAATCTAACGACTAATTTTGTTTATTCTAAAGAAAGAAAAGTTGCCCATTACTCGATTAACATACCAATTTATCCAAAATAAATATCAAAAACATGTCTAATCATCTGATGACGCACATTAGAATAATGACGCCACGTCACTGATGTGTTGTGATAACAATAACAGACATTAATTAGGCTACTTTACTTAAAACTTTAAATGTTTCGGACATGGATTCATTTCAATAGAGTAATGCAGTATGATGATCAAATGTATTTCTGCATCAGTGAACACCTGAAAGGACTCAGACTGTCCAGACAGTCACGGATCGTCTGTACTGTTAGTTTCAGCTGTTGTCTCGCTCATACGTGGCCGATAAACAGATAAATATGAATATAATATAAATTGGTATGTGAATTTCTTGTATACTAACTGCAAACACAGTGTATATTATTTAGATATAGAGATATAGATAGAGTAGTGTTGTAGTACGCCGCACTTGTACTCGTCTTGTCTCGCTCTCGGACATCGAGGACTCTGGGTTTTATTTCAAGACCATAACTTTGGGAAAACCAAAAATTACTTTAGCAGTGTCTGATTTGTTTGTTAACATCCAAACTTTGATTGGATGTACAACATATTGCTTCAAATGCAACCAATGACCCCAATTAAAAATGTGTTGTTACCGTAACGACCGTCCCCGCGATGATGGAAAAGGAGTGTTGAATAAAGATGTTTAAGTTGATTTCAGCTCTTAGTGTTAGAATGTGGATCTTTCAGATCAATTCGAGAAGTACCTATGATCTCGTTCCACATTTTATTGTGTGTCTTGTGATGTGGAAACTGGTCTTGGTCTTGACTACAACACTAATATATAGTGCATACTGCAGTCACTTATATGCTTGTGTGGAATGGAGACAAAGAAAGTGAATCTTAAGCTGCTCTTAAAGATGAAGAAACTGGTCAAATAAAAGAAACGTGAGGTAAAGGAGGACAAACTGTTTATTAAAAGCCTTGATTTATTCTGGTAATTAATGCTGCTGATGATAAGATGCGACAGGAATGTGACCACCAGTTGGCAGAGCAGCTGTTAAAAATACAGGACAAATATTTACATATTTATATCCCATATTTTCATAAATAAATATACATGTCATGATTTCATTGCAGTTTTAAAACCTGGTTGAGTCACTATTTAATGTTTTATTTCCATATGTCTCAGCTCGGTTTGTTGTTGGTAAGTTAGCGTATGTAGGTCTTTATCAGCTGAACTACAGGCCTGGTTCTTTTGCTGGTGTTGTTGCAGCAAGAGTCGTCTTATTTACTAGATTTCCTGCTGCTCTTCAGATTCAAACCAGTGACGTTCTAGTTGTGTATGTGTGTGTATGGGCTGACAAACGATTAATCGCATGTTTTATCACATGATTAAAATTCTATTATTAC
This sequence comes from Micropterus salmoides, assembly GCF_014851395.1. Lineage (NCBI taxonomy): Eukaryota > Metazoa > Chordata > Actinopteri > Centrarchiformes > Centrarchidae > Micropterus > Micropterus salmoides. The sequence continues at coordinate 2,621,640 of NW_024040152.1, read as the reverse complement.
ATATCAACTGTTTTAAGTCAGTATTAACAATGATAATTCTTGCCAGAGTATTTAGATTTCCTGGGGGGGGTTGGGGTGTCTATTACTCTGTTGAACTGTATGTAAAGACTTCTGATACCATTGCCTCCGCCAATGCATTGGTAAAACAGCCATCAGCAAAACACATGTTGCAGACTGTATATAAGACGGTGGCAGGTGAAAGTATGACGCGTTCTCTGTCATCTGTCCTCCAACACCGCACGCAGATGCCATAATGAACATACCTACTGGAAGTTCTAAGTAAATGACATGATAAATTGGTTAGCTAGCTCACAACGATGCTTATCGGCTTGATGCTCTGACTTAATGAGGCGTGACAGTGCGCCTGCGCAAGCTTGGAGAATGACGTATGACTTATGGAATTACTCTAGTCATACGACACCACTCTGTTTTAACAACTAAGAAACTTTTGCAACTTTGAGCACAAAATTAAGCTATTTGGCAAAAAATATTTGGCAAACTATGTGGGTAATAAACATTGTAAGGAAATGACTGAAAAATATGGAGGGGGGCTTTAAGCTTGCTTTCAGAAATTCTACAGCAGAAGTGCATGTACAAAATGCACACACATTATTATAAAGTGCATAATAAACAAAATACTCCATTGCTACATTGCACAACTGTGTTGTTGTTCATCTCCATGGCTGCAGCAGGAGGTAGGAAGTGTCTGTGGCAGCATGACAACAAGTAAGGGTGGATCGAAGGGTCAAAATAGTAGCAGCCAGAGATCTTTTTAGCAAAGATTCTGTGGTAACAGCACCAGTGACTGTGTAAAATAATAATTCACACACGCAATCAAAACAATTAAAACAGTCAGTCCTTGATCTCATCTCGATTAATGTGTTAATGCTGTCAGCCCATAGATAGATCGAGCGAGAGATATAATAATTTTAATATCTCATGTCTTAACGATTGCTTTTGTCCCAACAGAGACCGACTCAGCAGATCCTCTCAGTTCCTTACATTTTGTGAGTGATGCAGTCTTCCTCACCGGCTGCTGTAACGGGAAAGTTTACGTCGCTGACACTCGGACGTCTGCTGCTCCTCAGATTTCACCTCCACCTGCATCTTCAGGTGAATCCGTCCTCTGGTGGACAGATGCCTCCGCAGGTCTGTCCGGCTGCAGGATCCTCAGACTCTCCTCCTCTGGACAGGCGGTGATATCAGACCTGAGGAACCTGGGGGGAGCTATGAGTCTGGCTCGGCTGGACATCCAAACACGTCGCTGCAACCTGGACGATGTCAGAGTGTCGTGGGCTCCGGTGCTGGACGACTGTATCGCAGTGTCAGGTTAGTTTACAGGCACAAAGGAATCTCATTTAAAGGAGACTGTTTTGCTTTTCCACATTTTATGACTTATCTACAATGTTTGACCATGTTTAACATGAACATCATAACTTTCAAATAATGAGGTTAAAGAAATATCTGAGCAAAAAACTCAGATTTCCTCCTGTTTTGAACTGCTTTTTAAAAGAGACAGGAGCATACAGCCTGCTCAGACAGAACGAAATGAAGGCCTACATGAAGAATCAGTACAAGGGGGAAAAAAAAAAAAAAAAAAAAACTTTTTAACTTTCAATCATGCAAAGCTGCCATAACAGGAGTCACAGAACTACAATATAGGTCTGGAAAAGCAGCATAATAAGTCTCATTTAAGGAAATACACTTCCATTTCTGTTAAACATACAATTTCAGCCAATTAGCTTAGCAATAGGTGGAAACAGTTAAGGTAACCAGCACCTCTACAAACTCACTAATTAAGTTAATGTTACATTTTGTTTATTTAATCTGTACAAAAAACAAAGTGAACAAATATACCAGACAAATGCTGCATGTGTGGTATTGGACCTTGCATCTGAACCAGGGGCATTTTTGGGATCTTGGAACATTGGGGGCTTAGCCCAGCCCATAAAACTTCACATAATAATTGACCCCCCACCCCCACCCCAAAGTTAAGTCTGTAAAGCAGTATAGCAACAGTAAACATCCTCTACTTATACGGTACAACAAAACTCACAACAACACTATTAACTGTCTCACTTTGATGTTGCTAAATTGAAATGTCATGTGTCTAATTACAATAATATAACAACAAAACTGCGGCAGTATGAACAGGGGGTCTGGGTGTACTCCCCCAGAACATTGTGAGTGTTAAACACCTGCAGTCTGGTGTTTTTCTGCACCAATTTCTGCCTTTTCTGCATCAATTTATTGTGGAATTGCAGCTCTCAGGCATTCTGGGTTGCTTTCAGATGTTTCTCCTGTAGATCAACTTTTAATATCATCACTGCTGAATCAACACACACGCAGGCCTGACTGATTGAGGTAACCTCTTTAAATGTGCATGTGGCACCTTTTTACCTCATCAATAATACATTAAATCATTTCAGAAACTCCTGGACTTTAATAGCTCCTGTGTTTCAGCAGGTTTTCTGCTCATGTTCATAGTTCTGCCGCACTGTGTGGAAGGGATCCATACCACGGATTCTGCAACCCGTTGCACCACTACTATCCATGGTAGTGTGGGGATGTTTTGTTGTGCAGGATCACAGCCCCTGTGTGTAGATAGGCTATCAGAGTAAAAATGGACTGTCTATTGAATTAGACTAGGCAACTCGATGAGTTGATTTTTTTAAGTAGCCCATTAAAATATTCCTGCAAATGCAGTGAAGAAGCTGATTATCTGTAATTTATTTTGGGAATGTTTGTTTTGGGATTTTATCAATGTCATAAACGAGATCTACTCATTGATTGAAAATCTTATTTTCTTGGTGGTAAAAGAAATGGGAATTATTATTGATATTATAAAAGGCCATCTGGTCACGACAGAACATCTGTGATGTTCATTACATCTCAGTGTTCTGTATTGATCACCAGTAGTGGAGCTAAAAATGTCAACTTTGTCCCGAGGGTGCTCGAGGAAACTGAATATCTGCAGCAAATGTCATGTTAATCTGGAGTCCAACTGGCTAATTACAAAAGAAAGAAAATCTCAAATTTAGAGTTTTGTTTGCATTTCACCCTCCAGCCCTCATCTTACAGCTTAATAAAAACGTCCAACTGGCTGTAAACAAACAAACCTCCAGGTCAAGCAAACATATTTGGAAAAGAAAAGGTGAACCATAAAGTGCCCGTTGTCGTCCGGCCTGATCGAGTTTCTTCACCTGTAATGAACTACAAAGTGGGCAAACGCATCATTAAACATCCAATCCAGTTTTTTCTCTTCTGCACACCAGAATATTTCAAGGTTTAGTCGAGCCATTTCATGGAAAAATCATCATCATTTGTACAGTAAAGAAGACTCGCACTGAATATCTTTGAATCCTCAGTGGCTAAAGAGGAAGAACACCAGCTCTCAACTAAAGATCTTTTTAAATTATTCAGGGCCAAACTTTAAAGAAGTAGATTACATATGTGCATATTGAACTAAACAATAAAAGCTTATTTCTAATAATTATTCCTGTAGATATGCAGCATATCCACCTCCTCAAACATTGCGTAAAGCTCTTCTGCTTATAGAAAACTGTTTTTGTTCCATGTAAACATTTATTATTCTTCAATGATTTGGATCATTTCACAATTTTGTGTATTGACCCTGGTGCCCCAACAGAGATTTAGTTAAAAGTACTGGGACACCTGCTCATTACTTTTATGACATCCCGTTCTAAATCCATAAGCGTTAATATGGAGTTTGCAGCTATAACAGTTTGGGAAGGCGTTTTAAAAGACTGGAGTTTGTCTGTGGGATTTTTTGCCCCGTTCACCCAGAAGAGTGTTAGTGTCAGACACCGATGTTGGACGAGACGGCTTTCTGAGCAAAGGCCAGAGCTAGTAGGCCTACGTACTTTATGGTGACATTTTTACATTCAGTAAAGTTAAGTAACCGACTTGCAGTACATCACTTCCAAAGATAGTATGTATCATAGCAACCACAGCGTCTTGAAACCCCCCACTGCGCCTCCAAAGCGCACACTAGCGCTCCCAGCTACGAGTTGTCAGAACAGCAGCAGGCGTTTTCAGCTGGTAAAAAACACTTTGGTGGACATGGGCCCTAACTAGTAAAACAGAACAAGGGGAGCATGTTGCTCTAAAAGCAGCAAATAGGCACACTGGCACCATCTTTGTCTAATGAGTCTCTATACACAACCTGGAGGAGGAACTGTACATGAGTATCTAATAAAAATAATAATCTTTATTTGTAGAACACTTTTCAAAAACAGGTTACAAAGTGCTTTAACAAGTGTAAAGACAATAATACCCCAAAAACAATAATACAGAAACAATAGAAGATAAAAGCAAGAAAACACTGAAAAGACCAATATACATGTTTAAGATCAATATAAAATAAAAGGGATAAAATAAAGTCAAATAAGATCGGGAAAGGCTCTCCTATAAAAGTATGTTTTAAGAAGGGACTTAAGAGTTCACTGACTCAGCTGACTTGATTTCCTAGGGCAGGCTGTTCCAGAGCCTCGGGGCCCTGACAGCAAACGCTCTGTCCCCTTTATTATTACTAAAGAGTTAAAATAATAAAAATAATAGAGGAATTAGAATTAATGTTTAGTTAATAGTTTACTGTTAGTATACGGTAGGTTGTTGTCTTAAATGTTACTGGCAGACTGCTCAAAAATCTTTTTTCTCATTGTACGGATAGATTTTATCTGTTTTAGGGGCACATGCGAGAGCCCGGTGTGGACGGATATAATGAGCAGACTGCAGCGCGCGCACACACACACACACACCTTTTCTGTTTTAGTAAAATCGCACACGCACATTGCGATTAGATTAGTCGTGCGGCCCTACATAAGGTTGAGGTCAGGGCTCTGAGCGGACCAGTCAAGTCCTTCCATACCAAACTGGGAGAACCATTTCTTTTCTTTTCAATTGAATTTATGGAGCTGGCTTTGTGCACGGGGGCGTTTTCATATTGTAACAGGAAAACTCTGAAATGCTCATCTGAAATTGTACGCTGTACATCTAAACCGGAATATTTCAAGACTACTTCGAGAACCAACGTACAAGATAAATAGATTTGTCTCTGACCTTCCTCTGGCAGGTTTCGGCGGAGCGGTTCAGATCTACGACACATCGCTCTGGAAGGCGGAGCTGCAGGAAGCTCAGCCGCTGTTCGAGCATCGTGGTCACGCAGTTTCATCAGAGTCTGATGAATGCGTCTGTGTCACCTCCCACGTCTGGCATCCCGAGCGGCCACGGACGCTGCTGTCTGCAGCCTCGGACGGTTCCATCCACGTGTGGGACTGGGTCGACCAATCGGCTGCCAGCTGTTGACGGTCAAAGCGAAGATCCAGCTCACCTGATGAAATGATCACACAGTTCATCACCCTCTGAAACCACTGCTGGAAACATCAAACCGCCCTCTGTGGATTCCAGTACAGCTTGCATTTTTCATGATGGGTTGAAAGTGAAATATAATTACAGAAACTATTCAGGAGATGAGATCAGAGAACATCTTCAGTAAATAAACTGAACATGTTCGTTTTCTCATTTAACTAACAATGCAGTCAGATGGCTACTGGTTTTTGTATTACAGCACTTTATATTGTGTTCTTGTGTTCACTAATGAAAAAAAAAGGGTAACAATAAGTTCAACCAAAACACAAAAAGTGGTATCAGATCATGCTGATAGTTTGGATATTACGTGAGAATTGTTGCTATATTAAAGCAACATTATGCATTTAAATTTTTTTTATCTTAAAAATAACAGCCTTGAAAATCACTTTGATTGCACACTGACTTCTAGAATGGCGTCCATCATTGCCACTCGGGGCCCCGGGATAGCACCATCTGGTACGTAGCAGGGAAGTGAAGAGTAATGGCTTTTACTCGTTGAGCTAAGAGAGCTGAAAGGCTGCAGGACAGACGCTGAGCTGGTCTTCCATCTGTTTGGACTAGTCAGTAATAACACGTTACGAGTCTTGTGTTGCTTGATGTTCAGCTGTTAGCAAAGTTGTCGACTTGCTAGTTTTTGATCTTAATGTGACTCCTAACAAATGCACGTGTACAGCTGGCCTTATTTACCACAGCGGTGAATTAAAGTCTGAAACTGCATTGACACCAAACCATGAAAAAGACTTCATCTTACATAATGTTGCCTTAATATAGTTGGTAGTGGAGACAATATATTTATTTTTTACACTGCAAGTTAACGTAGCAACAAGATCGGGGAAAACACGGTTAAAGTGAATTCAGACTGATAATCAAAACAGCAGCACGTGGTAAAAATTTACCCAGCCTGCGTGGCTTTTCAAGATAGCACAAATAATCATAACAGTAAGACTGATGCAGAGTGCTGCAAATACAATCACTTCCACTGACTGTCTAACACTAGAGAAATCACAGTAAATACAGATTCAGTTTATTGTGCCGACCTTTTTCAGCTTTGAGACTTACATTTAAAACCACAATTGTGTGTTTACTCCACATAAGCGCCTTCTTATTTATCCTTTGGATCATTTCACATTTATGCCAACGGACCCTGGAGACTACTGCTTCTGTAGAAATTGTCTATTTAAACTGACAGTGTTTCAGCATACAGAAGATGCTATTAAGTCTAAGAAACACAAAAGAAACTGCACTTCCCCTCTACTGTATAGGACATTTAAAATACAAATATCTACAAATAAAACAATCTGCAACGGGGGATAGTGAGACAATCTGTTTAGGAAACTGGGTGACCCTTTAAAATCGATTAAACATTGTCGCAGTGTGACATCTGATGCAGCAATAACGGACAAAATAAATGAACTTCTCCATCAGAGAACAAAAAGTAAAGTTTCTGGTCTTAAGGAGGTTTATAGGAGATTTTTCTGGATGTAATGATGACAGTCAGATTTTAGTTTACAGAAATAAAACATTCCAAACATGTGATTCTCTGGCTGACTTTGTCTTTTTGTTTATGTAAGTGCAAGGACATTTTATCTTTCTGTACAAAGAAGGCCAGAAAATATGAGTCTCTGCTTTAACAAGAAACTGACTGTTTTGAGTGAAATTAAATTCCTCTAAAATTGCATGCTTAAACTCTGTAATTTTACAGCATGACATCAGATGCTTTGAAAAAGCCTTTTCAGCTCTGAAAGAGCAGATGTACTTAATCTACACAGACAGCTTAATGGTTTGTGTTTCAAATCATACTATACATCTATTTTACACACATCTATTAACAGAGGCCAAAATTAGTTTGTTGGTTTTTCAGTTACTGGTAAATTATTCCATTCTTACAAGTAACAATTAAAATGTTACTGTCAAAAAGCCATTTTACTAGTCATTAATGAAGACTAGCTTTCTAGTAAGAATTCAAATGTCCCTAGTATCTTTTGGAGTAGTTACTAGTAACTAATAAGTAGTAATAGATTTTAAATAGAGACTAGTAAATTTTAAGAAATAAATGTTAAAACGTCTTGCTATTATAATCGTTTATTTTTCATCAAGGTAAATTGTTCAATTAATCATGATTTTGATTTTAGGTGTTATTGTCCGGGGGGGGGGGCGAAGAAAGAAAAAAATAAAGGTGATTTATTGTACATTCAGACTTTTAAAACATGGTCTTGGTGCAAACAATAAAAAGGATGGTTAGTATCATTAGTAAAAAGTGATAGCAGCTCATTTTTCACCAATTGTCTTTTTTATGAAGCAATTTGCAAATTTGTTCCGACAAAAGGACTAAATCATGAAATTACTGAATTACGCCAACATTAAGTCTTATACACCTGGTCTGAAGGTCTCACTATGGGCCTGGTTGGATTTCCTACATATGAATTATATTCATTTTTTGCTTTATGCTCATCCTCAATCTGTGTTTTGAATTTTAAAGCTGGGTTTTCATGAGCTGAACAGCTTCTTTTAGCGTGTAATTATATATAAACAACATTTTGTGTTGCTCAAGATCATAATGAAATCAGTGTGCTGCACGTAGACAGTGTCGAGGGGACAGATGAAATTAAAGTGATAGTGAAGGTGCAATTAAGTCATTTTAGGGGCACAAATTACTAATGTGAGCAAACAATGAGGTCATTTGAAGGTGCCATTACTAAATTGAGAAGGAGATGAACATTTAGGGCATTATAATTAGCTAAAGAAGTTGAATAAAGTGAGATATAAAAACACTTTGCCTTCTGAGTGCTTCCAGAGTTTGAGACTTCCCCAGGTCTTCAGTGACCAAGTCACTCTTTGGTTCCTGTAGAGACATAATGATGTTTGTAAGTCAGCTGTCTGAGGTCTCTCCTTACATTTTTATATACATTGTCCTCAAAAACATCCACAATGTTGTCCAGAGTATTTTTTTTAACTTATTAATATCATCTAATATCATCAGTGCTGTCTTTTTACTCCAAATTTAAAATACTATTCAGATCATTCTCTCGTGTGTAAAGGCGATGTGAGGCGGTAGCTAGTGATGGCCAAATGAAGCTTTTGTGAAGCACTGAACCACTTGAGTCAATTGTTTCGAAAAAGGGTTCATTACTTGAAGCTTCAGTTACAGCGAACTCTCCTGGCGAAAAGCAAGGCTGCAGTCAAATTAGGCAGGTGGACAGACACGGACACGGACACGGACACACACACACCTCAGTGAGCAGTGTTGCTTTGATCACCCTTGGATTATTAACCATCTTTGCTTTGAAAACTATTTGATGCACACACACTAAGACTGAATATAGTGTTTTATATAAAAATCAAGATTGATTTTTGTGTGTAATGTGTTATTGAGGAGAGTGTGCTCGGATAATATGGCATAGGTTGGGTGTGCTTTTGTAACTATGGCAAGGGGTGATATTTGGGATGGGGAACACTCAGACTTTTATTGAGGTAGGGGAGAGTGGGTTGATTTGAGCCTGAGTGGAAGTTGACCCACCCCTGGTTTCTCGGCAACCCTAGACAAAATTGGTCATGTGACCACACATTTTTTGAAGAGTCATCCGGAAATACATGTAATAATGTCAGTGTCGATCTAAAATAAATAATATTCCTGACATCAAAGTAAAGAGTGAAGAAGATTAGTTTTGTTAAACAACTCAGGACAGACCACCCTTTGTATTAGACCACTGCATTCTATGGTGATGTCGATGGGTCGCAGGCTTGAGGCAGTTATTGCAAGCAAGGGTTATGCCACCAAATATTAAATGTTATTTACTTTAAGATTTGTTCCATTACTTTTGCTCACCTAACTGTTGCATTCGTCATTTGTGATGCTATTCCAGGCTTTTACCACAGCTTCTGTCAGTTCTTGTTTGTTTCAGGGCATTTCTCCCTTCAGTCTCCTCTTAAGGAGGTGAAATCAAGTGGGAAGCTTCTGGTCTACAATATGAAGCCAATGCGGAAGTCCCTGAAACTTGCATTCTATTGAAAATCCAGAAGGGGTGACTCTTCTGGTTGCAAAAAGAAGTCCGGCTCCATTAGAAATAATGGTAAATGACCCTACTTCTCAGCTGAATAATTACCCTAGTAAACATTATCCTGATGAGTTTATGGTCTCAGTCGCTAGTTTCAAGTCTTCTTCAATACAAAATGATGTTCATTTAGTAAATTATGGTCCCGTTTATTTAAAAAAAGACCTTAAAGCAGAGTATGTTTCAGGGCGGGATTATGTATGATTGACAAGTCGTTACCATGGCGACCTGTCAATCAGGCTAGAGTGACTCGTACCCTCTGTACTGTGTAAATTTAACCAGCACTGCTGAAAAAGCTTATTAGGAGTTGGCTGTTCACTTTATCTGTTGAGTACACTTAGTTTTGAGACTGTTTGCTAGACAAAGTTATCAGCCCTGTTAAAATGACAGTTAATGTGAATTACAGTTGCACTTAGCTAAGCAAGCTAGCTAGCTCCGCACAAGGCCGTTAGCTCCGCTGTATCGTCACTTCCTGGTTGCAAAAACTTGATAAGGCGGCGCCCTATCGGCCAAACTCAAGGCTTTAAAGAGCTTTAGAGATTAATCTTGGTCTCATCAGTCCATCAGATTGTGTTCCAGAACTTTTGTGGCTCATCTATGTACTTCTTTGCAAATTTCAATCTGGCCTTCCGATTCTTCCTGCTGATGAGTGGTTTGCATCTTGTGGTGTGGCCTCTATATATTTCTGCTCTGAGTCTTCTTCCAACAGTGGATTGTGATACCTTCACCCTGCACTGTGGAGGTCATTGCTGATGTCACTTACTGATGTTTTGGAGGTTTTCTTCACAGCTCTCACCATATTTCTGTCAACTACTGTTGTTTTCCTTGGCCGACCTATTTGATGTCTGTTGCTCAGTACACCAGTAGTTTCTTTCTTTTTCAGGACGTTCCAAATTGTTGTGCTTGCTATGCCCAATGTTTGTCCAATGGCTCTGCTCGATTTTCCTTCTTTTCTCAGCTTGACAGTGGCTTGCTTTTCTCCCACAGACAGCTCTCAGGTCTCCATGTTGGTTTATCCTCTTTAACAGGAAATTAAGTCTTTATAGGTTTGAACCAAGGATGAAAACTTAGACTAGTCATGCAGAGCTATTTAATGTTTGGACAATCAACCTAAAAGGCAACACCTGGGCAACAAGAAACATCTGGAAGTCACATGTTCCAATAGTTTTGCTCACTTGAAAAATGGGGTGATATGTCCTGAGTTGTTTAACACATCTAGATGTGAATACCAGGAAATGAGAGCTGAAATTCTGACCTCTTGTCTCAGACTCGTCTTTTGATCTTTAACCCAAATGTCTTCAGTGAACAACAAAAACAAAGGAATTTGCCTTACTGTTCCAATACTTTTGGAGGAGACTGTATATCTAGTCATAGATCACTACCAGTAGTATCAGCAGTAACAACAGCAGCAACATCCCCAGCAACCCCCTCCAACAGCAACTCTTTCTTGTAAGTTATGTCAGCCCACAGTGTTTTAAAGCAAAACCTGGGTATTCCCGGTGTTTCTTTTTCAAAACGGTGTCACAGCATTTGTTGATGTATCAATACAGAAGCATCAGTATAGGAATATCAGCAAGGAATACATAACGATATATTTTTGTATATTTTGAAAACAACCCTATTTAAATCCTTGTATACTTTCAGCACCTGCCCTTCCAAAGGTCTCTGTATGGCCCTGCTGTAGAGAAAGCCAACTGTAACTAAAAATGCAATTGGAGTCTATAATAGACAGGTTTCTGGTATACAAACACTACTGAATGCGCGCGCAGCCAGGGGGGCAAACGTGTTTTGGTAGCAGGTGTTGTGCCAAATTCTTCCTGCCTGCCGAGAACTGCATGTACCTCGCGGCTGGTAACGCTCATTTATGCTGAGAAAAGAGGTGGATGCAAATCTAGGCAGGTAGCCTACAACATCTGTTCTATCGAATATGCACCCACCTCTTAAGGTCCTTTTCAGACACTTTGCTGTGCACATTGATCAGATGCGGTAATCACCACATCTTATAGCTGAATCTCAATAAATGCTACTTGCTAAATGTAATAAAATATTAACGACCATTGATGGACCCCATGAAGGATATTCTAGTCTTTAAAAACAGTATTTGGAGGTGCATGCAATTGTTGGCAGGCATGCAAAACTCAGCATAACACTGGTCAGAAGACTGTAGTCAACTACTATAATCAACGTAGATTACGTATTGTTGTAAATTCTTGTTGACTTAATAATAAACTGCCATTTCAGTGTTGAATCTGCTTGTTTGTGTTTCATTACGCATATTAATATAACATGCACGACTGCGCTGAACCAGACCTTATGTTGTTCAAGTGGTCTGCTAGCCAAAAAGCTAAACGAGAATGGAGAACGAGGGAGAGAGGTGCTCTTTCCACAGCTGTAAGTCCTGCCAATAGGCCTGTTCTTTCTAGGCCATTAGGCTTAGCTTAGCACACTCAGAGATGCAAACATTGTCTTCCGTTGTAAACTTTGTGTGACCAGCAAAAAGCTTTCACCAGCAAACAAGTTTGTATTGAAGCATCTGCTAAATAAACATGAAACTTCAGCGTTAAGCTATGGATTCAATTTTGATTCGTAGCAGGATATGAATCCCACATTCGGTAATGCTTTGTGTTTTGTAAAAGCACTGAATAATTCTCTTATAAACGCATGAGCAAAACAGTAACATTAGTTTAAAAGTTGTTTGATATTTTTTATTCATCTCAGACAGAGGTGTAAAAATTATTACTCATTGATGCCGTTATGAATGCGCGATCAGTTAGGAGGGATCTGCTTTGTTTATTCTTTTTAAATAGCCTATATCCATAGCCTATATGATATGACATCCTCTGGTCTGAGATGCTGCAGTGTTTTCAGTTTGGCTGGTTGTTGACTAAAAGGCACTTGAAAATCAAAACATACATGATTTACCTCATTTATTTCTAACTGAAACATTTCCCCAGAATAATTCTGGTGTAAATTCTGCTGTGGACAAAATCAATTCAATATTTCATCATTTGGCTTTATTATCTAATTTGAAAGCCTCCAAACCAAGACCTAAACAAATGAACAGTAACGGACGGTTTGACACTGAATTCAAAAACCTAAGGAAAACTAAGTAAATTATCAAATGAAAAGCACAGGGACCCAGATAACCACAACATCCGCTGTCAATATGAGGCCACTCTGAAACAATACAAGTACACCCTAAAACAAACAGAAAGAAGAAGAAAGAACAACACAGCAAGAAGCAGCTCTGTAAAATTGAGGAATCCTTAGAGTCCAACCAGTTCTGGGAGAAATGGAACAACCTAAACAAAACCCAGCAGGATGAATTGGCGATCCAAGATGGAAATACTTGGATTAATCACTTTAGTGAATTATACAGTAATATTACAAAAAATTATGATCAGCGCCTGGCCTCCTCCTGAATGACACAGAGATCAGAGGTCTGCTGTATGCAGATGACTTAGTGCTGCTTTCACATACACATAGGTTTGCAAAAGCACCTTAATCTCCTGCAGAGATTCTATCAGACCTGGCCCTGACAGTAAACATAGCAAAGACTAAGATTATCTTTCAGAAACAATACAGAAATCAGGTTACACACAATTACAACATATAAAAAACTACACTTACCTTGGCCTCAATATTACATACACAGGAAACCTCAACATGGCTGTGAAACATCTGAGGGACAAAGCAAGGAGAGTTTTCTATGCAATAAAAACATTAAAATCTATATTCCAATTGAAATCTGGCTTAAAATCTTCCAGTTTGTACTAGAACCAATAATTCTATATGGCAGCAAAATTTGGAGGCCAAAACTTAATGAATTTGACAGACGGGACAAAACAATCATAGAATCTTTCCATACGGAGTTCTGTAAGAGCATCCTTAAGAGAAAAGAGAGAAAAACACCAAATAACCTGTGAAGAGCAGAGCTCGGCCAATCTTAATAAAAATACAGAAAAGATCAATTAAATTTTACAATCAGTTAAAATCAGTTATCCTCCAGACATATCATCACAAAGGCCTGACATACCAGGAGCTGAAACCAGAGAAGAGTCCTCTCAGCCAGCTGGTCCTAAGGCTCTCTGCAGTAAGTCCCCAACAACCTCAGGACAGCAACATCAACTCAAGTAGACCAAACCAAATTATCAACAAGCAGAAAAAAATATATACTGAATACTGGAAAGAAACGACCAAAACACAAAGTAAATTCCATGTTATCTGACCCTAAAAAGAGAATTCACACTGGCAAATTACCTGAGCACAATAAAATGTCCTAAACTAAGACAAATGTTGACAACATACAGACTGAGTGAACACCGCCTGGCCATAGAAAAGGGTTGCCACAGACAGAGCTGGCTACCACAAGAAGAGAGACTCTGCTCCCAGTGTGACAGAGAACAGGTAGAGACAGAGCTGCACTTTCTAACCTCATGCCCTAAATATAAAACATTAAGACAAAACCACTTTTCCCAAATATACCACAAATTCAAAGTTATATCAGACACACAGAAACTCCCCCATTTACTGGGAGAAATGCCCAAATGTGAAATAATTGCTGCAAAATATGTTTCCTCATGCCATGAAGTGAGGATAACCAGTGGAAACTCAGACAGATAAGTAGTTGTAAAAATTTTCAAATTATTTTGATTGTTTGATATTTTAGTAAATTGTTTTGTTTTTACATTTGATACTGAATTTATTGTTGGAAAAAAAAATTTTTTAATCAAACTATATATTATTTTAATATTTTTAAACACACACACACACACACACACACTTTAATTACTCTACGCTTTAATTACTTATTTAATGAGATGTATGGGGTTGATTGTTCTTATGTTGTTTGTATGATGCTTTGGCAATATTGTTATACATTCATGCCAATAAAGCTAATCTGAATTGAATCCTCAGGTTTGTTCCAGTAACCCTGAACAGGCTTCCCGTCACTTTTAAGGGTGGGGTGCGGTGGTTTAAAGTAATTGTAACATAACGAGGATCATGACTATTGACTAGTTAATATTACTTTTTAAATGAGTAAAAAAAAAAAGTAAGGTCATTACAATTTTAGTAATTTGCCCAACACAGCTACTAGATATGCCGTATAAACTGATGTGCCGCGAAGACAGAGTTCTGCTTTCTGCCCCCTGGTTGTACGTGTGTAGCGACTCGAGGGTGGGGTTATATATAAACAAAACTAGAATTAGGTCCCTGAAAATAACTAAAAATACCTTTATTAGGGAACCAAATAAGCAACAACAACTACGCCAACACTATCCTACAGGACCGTGTAACAGGTCCTAAAACTGAATCAACAGAGACATTCATCCACAAATAAAAAGCTTTATTTATAATTTTCAGTTTGCCAAAATATACTTCATCTATTTTAAATGCATAAAACATAGGCCTCACACACGCACTCATCCATTCACATAAAACCACATGAGGTATTAACAGAACCAATACCTGTAGACTATATCAGTCCCAATAACAGCAGCAGCAAAACTGTTCCAGTATGGGCACAATCAGTCCTACCCGTTAGTCTATTCTCAGTTTATGCATCCCACCCGGATGCTGAGCTGATAGGCTGAGACGTGAAGTTACTTTGGTGGATTACGAGAAGAAAGAAGGCCGTCAGACTTGTAAGGGCCATCAAAGAAGGGGAAACCCGCGAGGAAAAGTTCAATGTCAATGCCTATAAATTGGAAAACAATATAATGTAAGGAATGTCCCAGTCATATGTAGCAAGAAAGAGAAATACACACCGCAGTTGAGAATGAATCTAAAAATTACACTTTATAAACTGCGAAAATCAATAATGCACATTAAAGAACAACAAAAACGCTTACCAGTTTTAGAATGGACAATGACCCAGGTTGGGGAATACAATGCTGAATCCCGTGCACCCGCACCGTGCATGCATGCTGCGCACTGTACTGTGGTTCCTAATGAATTACCTAGCGGAAGCATATACAAGGTGAATAATATAGGTCCAAGGACTGAACCTGAACTCCATGGGTAACTCTGCTCTGCAGAGAAGACTTATCGTTTACATGTACAAACTGGGTGCGATCTGATAAGTAGGATTTAAACCAGCTTAAAGCAGTTCCTTTAATGCCGATTAAGTGTTCAAGTCTCTGTAGTAAAATATGGTGATCAATTGTATCAAATGCCACACTTCGATTTAATAAGACTAATACAGATACTAGTCCCTTATCTGATGCTGTTAAAAGATAATTAGAATTTACCAGTGCTGTCTCTGTACTATGATGCATTCTGAAACCTGACTGAAATTTTTCAAATAAGTTGTTGCTATGCAAAAGTTCAGAGTTGATTTGCCACGATTTTTTCAAGGATCTTGGATATGAAAGTTTAGATATTGGTCCGTTACTGTCCAAAACCCCTGGATCAAGAGTAGGCTTGTTAAGAATTGGTTTAATAACCGCTTCCTTAAATAACCTGTTGTTAAAGAAAGGTTGATAATATTTAACAAGCAAGTACCAACTGATGGCAAAACCTCTGAGCAGTTCGGTTGGGATGGGGTCTGTGAGGCGGACTACAGTTTTGAATGGAATTTGGGTGTACACTGTAAATATTTTGCACTATTTAATCCAGTAGGTGGCAGTAATGCCAACTGCAATAAAATGACGAAGAATCAGACAGAAAGCGCTTTGCAGGTTTGAAAACGCAAGGCGCACAGCAATGCCTTTTTTGGTTGAATTTAGAGAAGAGCAAAATGCTGCGGTTTTTTAATGTTGCTAGGCTACCACCGAATCAGCTGTCCTGTCAGTCTGATCAAAGTTTTTAGCGCCAGCAATCTGTAATCTTTGGTTTGCTAAAAACAGTCATATTAGCAGAAACTTGATCACAACTCACAGGTCTGTCTTTAGTTGCTAAAAACATCTGCTATAAAAAAAACAAAAATAGACAAACGGAGGGCGCCTGCTCTGGCACTGTTTTGAGTGTGTGAGGTGTACAAACACGCAGGAGACAGGGAAGCTGAGATCCATGTGGGCACGTGAGACTCTCAGGTCCAGGAGCTTCGTCTTAATGATGGTCGGTTTAAGGCTTATTTCAGGATGAGTCGGGGACAGACGGTTGCAGTCTCTCAACAATCCAAGCAACTGTAAACTTCCGTCAGCACAACAGAGGGCCCGTCTTTCCATTCATTAGATTGGACAATGAAAAAAAAAAAAAAAAATGACGTCGGGCACGAGTTGATTTTTTTTCAAATCTGTGTGCTCATTCAAAAATGCAAGGCGCAGCAGGCAGCCAAACGCGAGGTGCCCAGGGCGCATAAACAGCGCTCAGAACGGTCGCAAAATATTTTCAACTTCAGAATAGAGTCGGACTGCCAGAAAGGTTAAGAACCCCTGCCATAAAAGGTATCGAGTAGAGATCCCCATCCCTAACCATTTATAATATTTTCTTGTCACGATCCTGCTCACTGGTCGGTCCTCAGGACGGCTTCAACAGAAATAAACCTTTCCGTTTCTGATCATCACCTCTCTTTTCTCACCTTGAGGATTAACACAAAATGAAGTAGGAGGGGTTAGCGCATGAATGAACCAAACTAAAGGACCTACAGACTGAACGGAACATCAACAACAGTTTCTGAGCATTTCCCCCTCCTGCCTGATCTTGGAATCTTTGATGAAAATCAATTGCGGTCTTTCTCCTTGACAGTGTATCCATCAGTGTCCAGCCCACACACGGCACTGTGACCCTGACCTGTCTTTACCATTCACTGACAGTGATTAACGTCCTGAAGATGACGTTTTTTTCTTGCGTTCAGCTGCATCGTGAGTCAGAAAACTGGATTCAGGTTAAAAGCCGTTCAACCTTCTCTTCAGAATTGAAAGTTAACAAGAAACTGAATCTTAGAAATGAAAATAATAACCTGCTGATGAACATAAAGAATCGTAACATATGAAGCCCACAGTTAAATAGCAAGGATGGATTTTTTTTTGTTAATTCAGATGGAGGAAATACAGCCTTGAGAAGTAGATGTAATGGAGGCTGTAATCACTTGCGTGTTCTCCTTTGAGAGAAAAAATAAATTTAAAAAATCAAAGCAGAAGAGAAGCAGAAGTTTAGATCTAACGTCATGTCTCGTTTTCTTAGAAACATGAACTCACATCTTGTCCTGCACCATGGCATGTTGAATGAGCACAGGGGAAAGGGCACTGAAAGGGCTAGATAGCGAATTGGCTGCTCAGCTGCAGCACATTAAACTGCAGGAGTGCGAGGAAAAAAATTAGGGCTGTCAGCATTAACGTGTTTATCGCGATGAGATCAAGGACTGATCATAACGCGTTTTAATTGTGTTGATCGCGTGTGTGAATTATTCTTCTGTACACCGTCACTGGATGGAAGATATTTGGCTGCTACTATTTTGACCCTTCGATGCACCTTACTTGTTGCCATGTAGGTGAACAACAACACAGGCTCAGACGGCTCCATTGACAAGTCAAAAGGAGTATGCCCCTTGCGGGAAAGGGAATAAAAATATCATCAAAGCACTTTGAGCTTAAGCTAACGTTACCATCAACGAGCTAAGCATACAGCTAATCAGGTTGATGCTAGCAGACTGAGGCAAAGCACTATTTTGGAGAGTGCAAGTTATATACAGTGTTGACGCAAAAGGAAGAACTCGGAAGTGCAGCGCACCAGACAGAACGGATCATGATGGAGTTGAGGCAGAAGGAGGAGGACAAGCAGGAAATGCGACGCTACCAAGCCGACTAAAGGCAGTTCTTTTGGTCTGCATTACTGTGACATGTCGTTACATTTTGTGGAGGTGCAAGTCAGGCTACAGCGTAAATTAGACGCAGATGTATAAATTGGCCTTCACTTGTAGGTCATTTATATAATAATTTTATTAGAATTGAGCTTTTCTTAAATGTTTAGATTAGATAGTGGGATAAGATGATTATTTATCTCTAGATCTTATATATATATATGCATTATATCAATTTCAAATTTTCAAATTAGCTTTATTGGCATGAATGCATAGCAACAATGTTGCCAAAGCATCATAAAATACAGAAGGACAATTAATTTCATACATTTCATTATATAAGGAAATACAACAAGGAATAAAAAATAATTTAAAAAATATATATAAAATATAAAGATTCCGTAAAAAATAAATATAAAAAAGAAAAGGTCTGTGAAGTCTGTTGTTTTCCAACTGCTGGAAAAGTGAAGGCAGTTAGCGCTGGCTAACATGTCCCCTGCAGACTGCGGTCTGAAAGCTGAGCAGGACGCTTTTTTTGCTGCTAGTTCTATTTCATTTGTTGTCATTCATCCACACAATGAACCAAATGCCGTTCCTAAGGCCCATGGTGCTCAATACAAGATCACAATAATCAACTTACAAGACACAAACATGTAACTACACGAGACGAGACAAAAAAAAGGAAAGATATATTACACAGAACACTGGATGCTTTGATCAGCTGCCGTCGTGCTGTTGCCGAGGCGACATACGTTTCGTTTCAGGGTGGACGGACTGTAACATTACAGAGTTGTTGTTTTCTTTAGCTTGAAATAATCCCATACTTTGGACACTTTCTTCTTTGTCCCTCGCTGTTTTCTCTCTCTCTCTTCCTCCACTTTACAAACAGCTCCACTGTAATCACGTGGTGTTTACAGCGTAAACGTGATGTGCGACAGTAATAATTGTCCCTGCGAAACACTGTGCTGTATAGCTACATGGATTAGGAACTCTTTCCCAACATCGTCTCACTACTTTTGTTGCACCTTAAGACACAGACTTCTACAGCTGACTCATCCATTTCAGACTAAGTTGTTTTTTGTTGCTATTCATTCTTCCTGCCTCCAGGGTCATACTGAACATCCTTCTATTCTTGATGTTTGATGCTCCCGTGAAGGTCTCCATTCTCAAGTCTGGATTTTCCCTGCGAGGAAACTAAAGTGTTTCTGTCTCTGCCTGCCAGTGTCAGGTTTTACTGTCTGTCACTGCTCCAAATTCCTGTTAATACTTTTCCCCTTAAACTGGAACAAAGGCACGCTTTTCCCTTCTGATAACATCAACACCCGTCTCAGGCTCTAGTGTGAAGGATTAACAGTGGGGCGTCAGACGGCCGGACACATGAACAGCAGCCGCCATGGGTTATATTCAATTTGAGCTTTTCTGTTCATTTGCCAATCACAGCCTCCACTGAAGAGCTGACAGTGCTGACAATCGATAACCTGTTTGTCATTTGTCAAGCTACATTTGCTGGTTCCAGCATTTCAAACATTTTTTCGCCATTTTATTTTCTTGTAAATGGAATATATGTTTGGGGTTTAGGTTGTTTTTCAGACAAAACAAGACATCTGAAGACGCAGCATTGGCCTCTGGGAACCTGCAATAAGCCTTTCTCTTAGATTTTATAGTCTGAATGATTAATCAATTTGCAGCAGGAGCTGTTAATGTCAACGCAACTAATGTTTGATTCATTTTTGGCTGACAAATAACAGGCACCCAGTTGGGATGTTACATAACTCTTTGGGTTACTCATAAACACAACGCTGTTAAATCATTCCAGTGAAGTCGACGTAGAGTAGCTGTGGACAGAGAGAGAGCAACAAAGAGGTACGTGAGTGTGGGAACTGATCAGCTGTGGGGCTGAACAGAGGAGACGCTCTTCTGTTCAAACATTTAATTAAACCTCCGCGGCTGTTTGTGAGGCCGCAGCCCTCTGAAAGCTCGTCTTCATTATGTTGTCAGACACAACACACTTATTCAAAAAATATTGATTGTGTAGAAAACATTTCACAGGCCCCTAAAGTTTATGCAACTCACCGAACGCAATGAAAATTTAAATGTGTTTTTAAAGTTTGTTTTTCTCTCTCAGGGGAAGCTTCTCTGGGAAACATGACTGGTTTTCAGAGAAAACAGCAGGTCAAATAGATTTTTTAACTCCTTACGCAGAACTGGGAAAACAGCAATGTCTAAAAATCCACATAGCACCTTAGCTGCTGTAACATGTTTTTCACCTGTTTGTTTTGGTTTACAGGCACTGCAACTAACAATTATTTTAATTATCGATTAATCGGTCTCTTGATTAGGTCCAGAAAATGAAATGTCTCAGTGTTTCCCAAGGTGACGTCTTCAAATTTCTTGTTTTGTCCACAACCCAAAGATATTCACTATACTGTCACAAAAGGTGTAAAAAAAAACAAACCTGAAAATATTCACATCTGAGAAGCTGGAATCAGAGAATTTGGACTCAAAGTGATGATTCAACTATCAAAATAGTAGCAGATTAATTTAATAGTTGACAGCTAATCGATTATTCACCTAATCATAGCAGCTCTAAAGTCTTTCAGCTCTTCGTTTTGGTTTATTGACTCGTAAATTCACTGTCTGGTTCAGTGTTTCCATCAAACAAGCTCTGATAAACCCACTGTACTCGTCTACCAGACAGGCACAAGCTCCTTTTATACAGTCTGTTCCAGGTGGGAATGTTGCACCATTATTCCACCTCACTGTCTTTTATAAAATGTATGAACACAGAATGAGGGGACATTGTTGTTCCACCTTTAAGACAGGGCAGGCAGTGCGTTCTGATGACATGTTATGTGTGCAACGCACCACCGTGGGATTTAAATAATCGCAATAAATATTTTTAAATCGCAGCCCAGCACTAAAAATTCCATCAGTCTATCAATACTTATCAGGAAAAAAGTCAAATTATAATTCTTTCAAGTTTAAATTTTTGCTCCTGAATGAAAGTTGAAGAAACCAGACTGTTAATTGTAGCTTTAAACTTTTCTTTATGGGCAGAACAAACACTTTATGCCAAACAGTGGATCACTTAAATCCGAGGTAGAACATTCAAATCAATTATAATAATATATGCATGAGTAAAATTAATTAAATCATTTTTATGTGCTTTTTCCCCCTCAACAAAATAAATATCTTAATAGAAAAGAATGAGTGCTGATTTGTGTGTTCCTACTCGTGAGTGTGTACTCTCTCTCTCTGCATGTGTGTGTGTGTGTTCTGGGAGGCAGCGAGGGCTAAACTGCAAAGGGGCAAAATTTATATAGGACGCGAGAGAATTATATTGACTGACAGAACCCCGAGCCATGAGCCTGAACTCTCTCGGTCTAATGACGCCAGAGCCATTATAGCCGATCTTCACGGAGCGATCTGAATGAGTCAGAGCTATTCTCTACTCTGCGATGCCTCTAAAAACAGCAGCATCCGTTCGTGAACGAAAGGATTTAAATGGAAATCTGACGCCTACGTTCAAGACGCGACTCATGAGAGTGACTGACAGATGACAGTTACGATTTAACAGACCAGCTCCCCCTCCCCAATCAACCTCAGATAAATTACACTTGACATCACTGCTGCTATTTTTTCTATCATCCTGAAAAAGAGAGATATAAAAAGGTCATTAGAATAATGCTGTGTTATGATGACAACAACAACAACAACAGAAGACCCTATTTGTCAGATGCCTGATCAGAAAAATACTGGACCTCAAATTCTAAAGGATTGCTGTAACACAGATTTATTTAAACTCTGTATGTTGACCCTTTCCAGAAGTGGAGAATCAGAAAAAAATATAAATAAAAAAGTACTTGACTTAAAACTTAAAACGGTGGTGACTAGGGATCCAGCGATTACCGGATTTCACTATTAACCCAGCTTTAAAACGTCATGATTAATTAATCGTAAAGGCTCCGCAACATAGAGTGTTTCTGTTGCACGGAACGAAACTGTGGCAACTTGCACAAAGCAAAAAGTTACACGAGCAGTGCACCAGCTTAAGTGTCGTGCTTATCAGAGGCTACTGCACACTGGCTAACCTCTGGCAGAGGGGCCAAACTGTGAAGCTTTATTTCCACCAAAGAAACGGCTGAAGTCGGCATTGTGGGAGAATTTTGGGTACACCAAGTCTGACCACTGAAGATGACTGCTCACTTGTTGTAAAACTTGCCGTTAGAAGGTTCCTGCTAAAGAAGCGAATAACTACATTAAACTTGACGCAGCACCTGCGGGATCACCACCCAGCTTTGCACGCCCAAGTAAATGTAGGCCTAATACATCATATTAAATAACGTGGCATGTTGGTAGGGAATTAAATATAAACATGTCACAAACGATGCCGTAGCGGTGAGACTCGAGCTTTCAGCGCAACGTAAACAAACACAGCAGCATGTAACCTTTCAGACCCACCGCAACTACAGCCCCGCTGCGCCATGAGGCTCATTATTTTCAATGGCTTGTTTTGTGTTGCGTCAGGAAACGTGCACCGCACGGCGAGCTCGTGAATACGCCGCGGTCAAAGTAGTTGAACTTTAGCCACGGGATGGCATCGTCTATGGACCCAACCCTAGTTCTCAGAAGAAATCCCTGCTTGGACCAGCTGCAGCGATGCACCGACGTCCATTATGCAAAGTGACATATTTTTTATAATGTCAGCAAACTTGAGCTTGCCCTAGTGAAATTAAATTATCCCCCTTTTTGCTGGGGATTTACTGGAACCAAGCAGGAAGCTTCCAGTCTGAGAAGCGAAGCGAACGCTGAAGTCTCCTCTGGTTGCAAAAATAAGTCTGGTTCCATTAGAAATAAAAGGTAAAATGTTTCTGCTTCTCAGCTGATTTATTACCTCAGTAAACACTTTCCTAATGAGTTTAAGGTCTCACTTGCTAGTTTCAGGCCTTCTTCAACACAGCAGGATGTTTAGTAAATTATGGTCCCATTTAGAGGAACAGAGACCAGAAAGCAGAGTATGCTTCAGGGCGGGACTATCTGTGATTGACATGGTGACCTGTCAATCAGGCTAGAGTGACTCCTACCCACGGCACTGTGTAAATTTAAACAGAAAAAGGTTATTATTAGGAGTTGGTTGTTCATTTTCTCTGGTGAGTACATTTACTTTTAAGCCTGCCGTTTAAAATGACAGTTAATGTGAGTTACAGATGCACCTAGCTAAGCAAGTTAGCTAGCTCCACAGTCTCTTCCAAATATGGTCATGTCCGGTGCCGCTGGTTGCAAAAAATTAACATGGCGGGGCCCAAACTCGAGGCTTCAAAACTCCAGTCCACAAACCAACGGGTGACGTCACGATGACTACGTCCACTTCTTCTATACAGTCAATGAAACTCACTCAAGGACCCCTGGGGAACCACCAACAACCACTGCTTTAAGGGTTATATAACATCATCCATCAGCGACGGCTGACAGACATCACAACGTTGAGCTGGCATCGTGATTGTAAAAAAAAATCAAACATTTTCACATTAGCAGCTTTTAATGACCACGAACATTCTTCTTATTGTTTAAGTATGCTTTTCACCTGCCTCGGAATTCTCTTCTCCCCACACTGACACACTCACACAACCCTACACCTCAGGTAAACACCCCGGATTGCCCCACCTCTCTCTCCCCATCTGTTCCATTTCCTCCATCAGCAGTATGTTTTATAAAGTCACCTGAAAGTCTTTTTTCTGTATTTTTCCTCCCGCGATCCATTATCACGGCAGCAGGTGAGCCGCACGTCGGCTTATTAATGACGCGGCCTATCAAACAACTGAAACCAACACCTGCACCCTGTGTGTTCACTGCTGCTTTACCTGGTGCGTGCGTAAAATATCCACCGCGACACATGCAGATAAGACAAATGCAGCCCCCCCACGCACCCGATGACATCGTCCATCCCGATGTTTCATTTTAGACATCGTCTCATGGAAATTTTGTAGACATCGCCCAACCCTAGTAACTGTCATTAACATGATTACAGAACCAAAACACCATATCCTGTCTGCAGACTGTAAAGAGACCTACGTATATTTCTGAGAGATTTGATTATACAGTTTGTTTTTGTATTATGGAAACCAGGAGAAGTAGTTCTTGCCACAGAAACAACTACTGGGGATCCAAATAAACAAACTTGTAAGAACAAAATATTTTCCTACAAGAATTCCTGAGTTCATAAGTAAAAAAAATGAAGAAGAAGATGTTTGGTGAAGAGGCTGCTTGTTAACTGAATTGAGGTCAAACAGAAAAATGCACTTGCTGAGAAAATGGAGCGCTATCAGCGTTTTAAAGAAAGTGTGTGCCGACCTCTCGGCCTGCCGAGGAAGCAGAGAAAGTGACTAATGCAGCGAAAACACAATAAAAGAAGAGTGTGCGTCTCTGAATGAGCTCCTGATTAGACTCCCTCCTGCAGAGGGTGGAAGTGGAGAGCTGTGTGGGTAATAACTGGTTATCATACTGCTTTCATGCAAAGAATAATTTAACCCCAGCGCCGTCATGCTTCAATACGCTGTCTTGAGTTTGTGGTTTTCTCCTACCACAGTAATGACTCATTGTTCACCCGTCAGCCTCACCGTCCTCCTGACCAGGATTACCTCGCTTTAAAGTGGACATACAAACAACTTCTTTTTTCCTCCTCCTCCTCAAATTGTAACCAGGCGAATCATTATCGCATCATTTCACCGCGACTGTTTCCCGCTGAAATGTCTGCCGTCCTGTTTGCTCACTTGACTCAATTCAAGTTTGATTAAAATAAATAAGTGAACGTACTTCTACTTTTACTTTCTACTTCTCTGTGTGAACGCACTTATGCAATCAAAATATTATTAATAATAATATTAAAAATAAGTATTTAAGGGGGCAAATTCAAAACACACTGGAAGTTTGTTAGCTGGCAATAATGCTAACGCATCCTGTGTGCCAAAACGTCTAAAAATGGACTTGCAGGTGGACAGAACAGCTTGTCCATATTGCAGAGAGAATTTGAGGTAACCTGCCTACGGAATGAGTTCCAACTGTCTCGATATTGAAATTGCAACTTAAAGGAAGAATACAATTTTTGAGTAAAAACAGCAGAGATGTAGGCTAGAATTTAAATGAAAACGACGTAGTTTTTTCTGAGCAGCAGCCACGGTGACCACTTTACAGTAATGAAATTAAGCAATTGTAAAAAAAACACCGTAACTTCCACACTACTGCTGTCATCACTCAGATTAAAATGTCCCACACAGCTGAGGGCTTCCTTTTGTTTTCCCTTTGATGTGAACTGGAGCGTTAAGTTCACTGCTGTCGGCGGAGGTCAGGCGCGCGAAAAATAAAAAACCTCAATAGGAGGGTTTGCGTTGATGTCACTTCCCCTTCCGGAACACGCTGGACTGAGTGGCAAAACATCCGTTAACATGGCTGCGTTTAGCAAACTGGGAGTAAAACAAGTGATTATTTGCTCAAATTAAAGGCAGTCGGACTCGACAGTGATCCTTACTGCTTACCAAAGAACCAGAGTTCCAGCTCTTTCCCATTTTAGATGTGTTGTTTGGGTTTTAGCTGATTTAAGCTAACACTGCTGCTTGTCTTTCTGCCACTCAGTGAGCGTAACTGTTCTGTGACATCATGCGCATATCCTCTATAATTGAATCTCACAATTATAAATCGAATGTGTACCTAACGGTCGAATATTCAGGTCCTGCCCTACCAGTTAGACAGATGATTCTGTGTGTGTTGTACCAGAGATGTTTTAGAGAGGAAACACGCCACTCAATCACATCCTCAATACAACAACAACAACAAAGATGGCAGTTATCCCACCCCTCCCGCTAGAAAGCTTTTAACAGCCAAAGCGGGTTGATCTGTTTCCGCGAAAGTCAGTTACTCACGTATCTGCTGCAAACTCCAGTTTGCTAAGTAAGCGGTGCCATTAGCTGACTCTGCCTGGCCCGGGGAAGTGTACCACAGGAGCTTTGGACTGCCGGGAGGAGGAGGTTTTAAGGCCCGGGGGGAGGGATCCAGCACGGGATGCTGAGGTACAGTTCTGAGGTGATTTATGACTAGGGCTGCAACAATTAGTCGACATAATCGACGATGGTGATCATTTTTCTGGGTTTCACCTTAAGTCAGATCCCTGGTGTCAGATCTCATCGTTTGATGATTATATTCAGCGGTTGTCTCCCCATCATGTGAAGAAAGAAGCAGCAGCAGCATCTGTATTAGCTCACGCCTCTGACTGAGCCATAAGATACCCAAAAACATCTGGTTATTTTTCCATTTCGAGGCAAATTGATGTTCTGAGCTCTAACATCGATTTTTTTCCTCTTTCTTTGCAGAAAACTGCAATTTTCATCCCTTTCTATGACCCTTTCTCTTTTTCTTTTAAAGCAACAGCTCTAGTTTTCAATTTCTCCAACTGTGACGACATTCAGTAAAATAATTTGACGCCTCTGAAGCCTGTGAAACTTTGTGCTCGTCTGCACAGCTCAGGGAACAACAAATTCATTTCAGATTTAATCATTTCTTAGACATATTTAAACACTGTAATCATGCTTCCATTACCCCTGAAACATCCAAGTCTCTCTCGGTCAATCACTTTGTCTACCCTGTAGGCTGATGGAACAGACAACAGTCATTTGTAATGATACAGCAAAGATTAAAGAATTGATAAAAGATTTGTTAGCTGTGTTAACTGGTAACCCGCCACCAGCTGGAGTTACTGCACAGTAGGGCTGCAGCTAACGATTATTTTATTGATTGCACTTTTTGTTAATGCTTAATACTTTCCCTAGGTATTTACCCCATTGATGGGATATCTGCTAGTAGCTCTGATATTTATTAGTGCTCTTACTAGTATGTATTGTCAGTGGTAGTTCTCGTGCTGTGTTTGGTGCTCTGTTGATGCTTGTATGTTTTTCCTCAAATGTCAGTTGCATAGGATAAAAGTGTCTGCCAAATGAGTAAATGTAAATTTAATGTTCACTTTCGATTAATCTGTCGATTATTTTCCCGATTAATTGATTGGTCTATAAAATGTTAAAAAATGGTGAGCCGTTTCCCCAAAGCACAAAACAAAACATTTGGGGACATCCTCAGGACATCGAGCATGCAGATGAGCTTCCCTGAGACGGTTCCTGACAGTTTGTTGCAGCAGCTGTCCGGGCGGCTGGTCTCAGGCGATCTTGGGAGGTGAAGATGCTGGATGTGGAGGTTCTGGGCAGGTGTGGTTACACGTGGTCTTCGGTTGTGAGGCCGGTTGGATGTACTGCCAAAAACTGTGATGGAACTGCACATTTTTGAGCGGCCTTTTATTGTGGCCAGCCTAAGGCACACCTGTGCAATACCCACTACCCATGCTATCACTAGACAGCAGATCAGCTGCTCACATCAGTGCTCGCACAGCACTGCACACACATTTCTTACTATATACCTGTTTGGTCTATGAAAGGACTTGCTTTGCTGCAGCAGAAACTTTCAATAATAAATGTATTTTCTGAAAGCAATGTTCATTTTATTGTCTTGACTGTTAATTAGCACATGGCTAAACCAACCTCAAGTTTAATTAAAAGCTGATAGCTAAATGAGAGGCATTGTGTAATTTTGTGATTCATAATCCGAATAGTCGGTTATTCTTTTTAATAAATTGATAGATGAATTGACTATCAAAATGGTTGTTAGTTGCAGCCCTACTTGTGAGTGCAGTGAATGCATCACAAAATGCCTGATAATCCACCTTATCACTATGAGGAATAACAAATATGACAATTTAATGACATGTCGTTGTCAATCGGGGCTCAAGATCTGGCCGTAGCTTCCAATAAATTGATTAAAAACTAAACTATGATTTGGTATTTTTAGAACTATATAGCTGCAGGCTGTTAATCGGAGCCTGTAGCCTCCATCTGACACCGAGCATCATCTTCCAGCTCTGATGTATTGTAGGATTAGTGTCTCTCTAAAATAACCACTATGATTACCGTCATTATCCTCCATTATCAGCTTACTAATGGCCACTGCTCGCTTTGATTACCCATCGCTCTCAGTCACACTGCAGACAATTTGAACTTACGGAAGCCAACAGAGAAAAATAATCTTCCGTCTCATGTTTCTCCATTTATAGATGCGTAGAAGTTATTTAAAATATCACCACATATCATCGAGAGCGATCGTCTGAGGCAGATAGAGCAGGACAGACAAACCAGACACGGTATTAAATCTTCCAGTTAATCTTTCATTTATATCAGATCATTTAAGCTTATAAAGTTATATTTTTTGAAAGAGGAGCTTCAGTATTTGGATTAAGTAGTTCTTGTCAGATTTAGTAGCTTCAGCACTTTTTTCAAAATGCCAGATCCACATTTAAAATAGACAGATAGGCAAATATTAAGTTTCTGATTAAACACGAAGCCAAAAAACGTGATCGGGACGTCCCTCCTGCGGAGTGTCTTCTTGCAAAGACATCTTGCAGAGATATAACCCAGATTTAAAACTCTCCTTTCCCAGATTCAAGTCTGTTCCTATAGAAAAAATATTTCACTTTAGAAGCACGCTGCATAATAAACACTGAGTTGATTTTATCAGCAGCAGCAAATGCACACATACCACACAATTTCCTCACAATCTTTAAAAATAATTCCTGTTCAACAGCTTCTTTTAAACAGTATAAGTAAAATTAAGAAATATATTTTTTCAGTCCCTTTTCCTCAACAAAATAAATCTTTGTGCTAATTTGTTTGTTATTTAAATTAATTAAATCAAACATTTATAGAATATTTGTTCATATTCATATGTTCATGTTGTTTTTGAGGAAAATTATATTGCGATAATTATCATTATTGCCCAGCCCTACCCACAACTCCTACCTGAGTAGGAACACCTGCGTTTTCAGTATGTGGGGACTTTTATCTACAACAATGCAGCATAATCATCATGTATTTTTGTTTTTAAGTAACTATCAGTGAACTTAAGTCCATTCTTACAACATTCTTGTATAGGAGAGCCTTTCCCTGATCCTCTTTTTTTCCTTCCTCATTTTAACTTGATATTTGTTTTACGTGTTTTATTGTCTTTGCTCTTGTGAAAGCACTTAACATTGTTTTGAAAAGTGCTCTATAAATAAAGATTATTATATTTATATTATCATTGCAGCAGTTAGACAAATTAAGTGAAATAGAACAGCCATTTCCCTCTGAAAAGTAGGGGAGAAACTTTACAGTTAGAAGTAACGTTATAAAGTAGCACAAATTCGAGATCAATAAGTTATATATACTTAAGTACCTCAAAATTGTAGATAAAATTAACTGCTTTGAGTAACGTTAACTTAAATGAGTTACATTCATGCTTATGGTGTTGATCACATTATGACAAAAGTCTCATAAAACCAACAGTAAACATTAACAGGTGTCTTACCTTAATCCAGGTGAGCTCAATTATCGATCCATGACTCCAGCGCACTGATCAGGTGTGATCCAGCTGCCACTATGGTTCAGTCTCAGGTTACCGACTAGCTCGCTGTTACCGCTAGTTAAGCTAGCCGTTAGCTAGCAGGTACGACAGGTGAGTTGTTTAGCTTCAGCATCAGTTCCAGAGTAACGTTAACAGGCAGTCTATAACAAAAGACTTGTTCTTAAACTCTTCATTTTTACCCTCCATGTCTGGCTGTTTCTTCATTTGCTTGTTTATATATTGCGAATATTGTCAAATCTTCCGTTTCTTTAACGCGCCAACTTATTGGAGAAGCCAGCTGTTGCTTCATTCTTCTTCTACGTTGCGTTTTATTGGCGCTTGGTGGATCAGCTTCTAGGCGCAGTTTCGCCACCTGCAGGCCTGAGAGTGGAGCTGCAGCCAGGCAGGAGAACACACAGCACCCTAACATCTCTTCTAGAACTAGCTGTGGTCTGTGTAGCTTAGTGCATTACTCAAGTACTGAACTTAAGTACAAATTTGAGGTAAGTTTCTTTTATGCCACTTTCTACTTGACTACTCTGAGGGAAATATTGTACTTTTTACTTCACTACATTTATCTTATAGCTTTAGTTACTTTACAAATATAGATTGTTACACACAAAACACATTGAGTTTATAAAAAAAATGGGTAGTTCTATTTATAACAAAACCTAACAGCTAATTGGCAACTTTTTTGATTGTTGAAGTTATTTTTCATGTAAAACATTTGATGGTTCCAGCTTGTCACATGTGAAGATTTTCCTTTAAATTATTTTATCAATGTTAATTTATTGTTAATGTTGAGGTTTGAACTGTTGGTTGAACACAACAAGCGTTGTGAAGGTGTCACTTTGGGCCCTGGGTAACTGTGACAGCAGAATCTTGACAATTACGAATTAAACAATCAATTGATTAATGGAGGAACTAATCGGCAGATTGATCCATAATGAAAATAATAATTAATTGCAGTCCAATACAGTTCAGAATGAGCTCCAGCTCAACAACTCCAGCAGGTAAATCCTGCATTTACATTAATACATGAGGAATAATAATCTGATGATAGAATATATAATAATGCAACAGGCACAGGGACATTTTCCTGATAGTATATTTACTTAAGTAACTTTCTGAATTGTTCCTTACCACTGTGGCCAAGTTACTGTCAAAAAAAAACTAAAAGCAACATACCACTGTAGTTAATTAATAAATATATTTTTAAGTAGATAACTTTATGGATGTTTTTAAAAACATTAGCGTAAATCAGTGTGGAAGAAATATTCAGACATTTTTCTTAAGTAAAGGAAGCAATACCAAAATATAGAAATACTCAGTTACAAGTGAAAGTCAGTCTACATTCTGAAGCTCACTCAAGTAGTAGTAGTAAGTATAAAAGTACTCAATATGCAACATGTAAGCAGGATTTCAATACTGTAGCTGGCTGCGTTTGAGTTAATTTTATTCATTTGATCCATTGTTGGGTGTTTTAATTTACTGTATAAAAGTACCTGGTGTTTTATATGCTCATAATACTACTATACTATACGAAGTACCTCAGAATTGTACTTAGGTACAGTACCTGAGTATATGTACTTCAGTATTTGTTGTGTCATTGTTGTTAAATTTATGAATCTACATATTGTTGAGTATTTTATGTACTAGATAAAGCTGCATTTTTATTTTTCTAGGCTTACTTTAGGTTTTTAAATCTGCAAAGTAACAAGAGAGTTTAACTCTTAGATGAATGTAGTAAAAGTTCAGTATTTCCCTCTGAACTGTAGAAAGTAATGTAAAAATAGAAACCTTAGAGTTGTACTTAGGTGCTGTACTTGAGTAAATGAGGCCTAATTAGTTTCCTCTACTCTGTTTGCGTCTCAACTTGTGGAACAACAGTGGATATTCAATCAAGACTATTACTGTAAGCACGGCCACACTTCATGGCGCCGCTTTATAATTTATCTTATTAACATTCAAGAATAAACCCGCTGACAGATGTGCGGTCTGTAATTACATGTATTATCAGGGAACAAAGCCTAAAAAAAACCAAACAGAAAATGACCTTCTACTGAGCGGCGCCTCCATCAGCACGTGTCCAGGAGTGGACTGATGAAGTATCTGATAACCTTGACTTCACATGATTGATATAAGATTAATATTTAACACCTTTGGGATTTGGTTTGATGAAGTTTGTTCGAAGTGTCTTTAAATATGGTAATATATTCATTATCATGTGACACAATTACATCACCTATAATCTCACTGGGATTTGTTTCTAATGAAGATGTTTTTCTTTTTTTCCTCTTTTAAATTTCGTTAAAACTGCTGCTGCAATTTTAATGAATGACTTTCATTTGAAGCCCGCAGGCCTGATTCCTTCACAGTTTCTTAAATAAAGCAACAAAATGTCTGCTGCTGTGATGTTGATTTTAATGCACATTATCAAATCACACTGAATAATCCTCAGCTGCAATGCACATTTTTGTTTCTTCTATCATATTATTTGCATGTTTTCTTATTCTCAAATAAACCTCAAAGCATTTTCATTTGTTAGTTTACATTTCTTGCAGCAAGCCATTTTTAACAAATGCTTTTAAAAAAGTGATGGGACAAAATCAGCGTCCTCAGTGTCAGGAGATAAAGACACACACTCCTGTCTACATCAGTGGTGCTGAGGAGGAGCAGGTGAACAACATCACAGAGAACCTGACATGGTCGTCTCACATCTCCACGCTGGTGAAGAAAGCTCAGAAACGACTGTATTTCTTGAGGAAGCTTAAGAAGGCCAAATTCCCGTGCCAAGTTCTTGTCAGCTTGGAAACATCACTAACTGGTATGGGATGTGCACGGCCCAGGACCGGAGGGCTACGCAGCAGGTGACTAAAACTGCTCAGGAGATCATTGGTACCCATCTCCCGAGCATCAGTGATATCGGTGAGGTGCCTGCAGAGCCCAAAGGATCCTAAAGTACAGTAACCCACCCAGCCACAGCCTGTTCGCCCTGCTGCCTTCTGGGAAGAAATATAGAAGTTTCTGCTGCCGCACCACCAGACTGCAGAGGAGTTTTTTTACCCCAAGCTATCAGACTCTTAAACTCCAATTCATCCTCAGCACTGCTCCATTGATGCTTGATTATTTCTGTATATAATTACCTTTGTATTAATGTATATTGTCTGCTACGTAGCAGAAGGGAGTTATAAACTCCATTTCACTTTACAACCTGTAACGTGACAAATAAATGTACCTTGTAAATGACACCTATGATCTACATATAAAGGTCCCAGGTTTATTTGACACCAGTGAGAATCTTCCTAATGACGACAACCCCGTATTTGTAATTGAAATAAATCAACACAAGACAGCAGTCCGGCTTTAAGCAATACATTATTTATATATAATATATACTCAAAGGTTTCTGAATGAATTAGTATTGTACAATTATATGCTGGGTTACATTCTGATTGAAGCCCTTTTTAGAAGCTTTTAAAAATAATTAATATGACCCTTTCCCCCGCAAAGAAAAAGAACTACAACAAAAACTAAAAAAAAACAAAACACCGTCACATAGCGAGAGCTTTAAAAAAAAACACGAGACAGGCTCGCACAACAAAACCAAAACATGATGACCTCTCCTCCCAAGATGTCTCCTCTCATGATTTTGTATCCTCAGCAGTTTTTTTTTGTGTTTTTAAATCTCAGGATCTGCAGCTTTTCTTTAATTAAGTCACACCTGAAAACGCAGTCTAGTCTCACTAACCTGCAGCTGCGTGTTCAGACTATGAGCGACAGCTGACTCAAGGTCCACTTCCAGGGTTCTTCTGGAGCTTTCAACAAGCAGGACTTAGCATTTCTCAGCAGATGGCTCTCTCACAGATACTTCTGATTGAGAGATGGGGTTGAGAGCTCTAGAAAAACTAGTAAGTGAACCTTTTTGGGGGGTCAAACTACTATTTCTAACATGATAACGTGTTGAAATTGACTGTGTAGCCCATTCAGAGTGATCCTCATTATCTGGTTAATTCAGAAACACTCAGGACATTAAACAGAGCCGTAAATGCATGTGTCACTGTGTTATAACACCACAATGTGACGAAAGCTGGACCTAAAGAGTCTTAGAGGGTTATGCTGGGTATTGGAAAGACAGAAAACATATCTGCACTGGACTGAAGGGGTAGAAACAGTGACAGATTGCAAAAAAGCATCACAAGCAAGCCGTGCAAGCAACAATTTATAACTTAACTTCCATTTATCTGTCATAAGGAAACACACTAAATGTGTTTAACGGCTTAAAGGTAGTGATGAACAGCGGCTAACAAGAAGAAAGTGTCTGGTGTGAACCTGTTTCTTAACCTACAGTAGCACTGGTGCACTAGTTAAATGTGTACTTACTTTGCACCTGAATGCAAATACTTGGGAAACATCCTGTGAACAAGGTGATTTCAAAACTTAAGGAGGTGATGAGGAAAGTCCTCCGAACAGCGACAAAAATCAAAGCCATTGCATTTATGATTTGTTTACATTTTCCTAATCTTGTTAATATATTCAAAAGCCCGAACAGATCCTCCTGTAAAGCGTGCTGCTCACAGCGTGAACAAACTAACAGCTGGACGAGTTGCTGGAAAACGTCAGGAATGTGTGAGATTCAGTTTCTGTTTGTCTACCAGCTGACAGACTTGAGTTTTTTTTTTATTTTTCTCTTTCAGGCTGCAGCAGGAGAGACCAACGATGCGTTTAGGTGCACTTCAGAAAACAGGTGTACTCGGAGAAACCAGTTTACTACTACAGGCACATTTTGGATTTTTGCTTTATTTTTTGGTGTGTGTTCCTGAGTCAGAGCAGGCTGAGGATGCCGTGTGAGGACAGAGCTCCAAAGTGTCTGAATTTGACAAAAAGTCAAATGTTTAGCAGGGGAAATGACTTATTCAGACGTCCAGAGGCTTTCCCTGTCTGAAGTCTTTGTCCTTGCACATGCATACCTGTAAAAAGACGAATAGAAAACTGGTTTTCTCCAGGTGAATTCTGCCTGGGGGTCTCAGGTTTCTCCTCTCCCCTGCCCTGAATACAGAAACCAGTTCTTGTTCACATGACGTTTAATGAGCTTACTGGAGAAAGTTCGCCAGTAACCTGGTTACTTAAGTGCATGTAAACACACCGACTTTGTCAACAGGAGGAGTGCAAACCTGCAACCCTGCCTGAGGAACAGGGATCATTCAAACACGGATGTGGTTGGCTGGTAAACATCAGTGGTGACTTCACTTTGAAACGGCTGCAGATGCTGCTGAGATGTGACTGACATGAGGAGGAGGAGGAGGAGGAGGAAGGTGTCTGAGCACAGGGAGACCTGAAACAGCGTCATTTCAGAACTGATCTTAACTATACAACAAAATCAAATAACCCAAAGCACATCTGTACAAAATAAATCAACAGGATTAAAACATGAGGGTTCATTTTAACACATCCATCAGACTCACTGCCGACGCGACCGTATGAAGTAATCACTCAACCTGGATCAAAGTCAGTGTGCCAGCTTTGTTAAGTGCAATCCACAGCAAACCTGAGGCCGGACTTTGTGCTTCTGCGTTTTGACGGTGGAGTCGTCTCCTCCATCAGCACCACCTCGACCACAGTGAGTAATAAAGGACAGCTGGTTAGTGATCATTACCGTGTTCTTTTTTTCTCTAATCACTTAGGTTGCTTTACTGCAGCAGCACAAACCTTAAACTTAAATCTGTAAAAATCAAACGACATAAAAAGAAAACGATCCCTTTCTTCTCCCTGTTCTGCTGCTTTGAGGTGCAGTTCAGACGAGGCGTCGCTCGCCACTGCGACCTCATCAAACATGTGAAATAACAGACTGTGTACAAAGATAATGCTCCAACTGTTTGCAGTCAAAATGTAGATAAACATCTGGAGACACTTGTGGGAGTGCCACATGTAAAGGTTGAGCTGTTCAGCTTCTGTTATGATGCAGCTACAACTTGTTTTGTTTCCCTGGTTGATCTCAGGTAAAGGTGAAATAACATGGTTCCTGTTTCCAGTGATGAACTCAGAGACATCTCATCACTTTTACTGTTTTGTATTTTAAAGCAACTCTCTGAAGAGTTTCATTCCAACATCTGAGCTGTTCCTGAAGCACTTCAGCTCCTCAGTTTTAATTAACAAAGGGCTTAATGGGTCCAAAAACGTTAAAATGACCTCTGACAGTGGAAACTAAAAAAAAAAAAAAAAAAAAAACGCACATTCATTTGAGAAGAGATCTGATCTGTCAGACCTGGTCCAACAAACCCAAAACAGAGCAAGAACACCAGCAGCATCAGGATGCGGATCACTCTCCGTCTGCCTCAAATGACACGTTTTCCTCCTGTGATGAAAAGACACCCCACATGATCAGAGCGGATCCAGTCAGGTATGACCGGCTGTCTGCACAGAAGTGTTTCAGTTGTGTGTTTCATGGACGTCTGACGGGAACGGAGATCTGAATCTGAGGATCGTAACGGCCAACACCGGCCTGAGGAACAGATCATATCTCGCAGCAACACAAACTGCTTTATTAAAGAACTTTCGAGTTCAGTTCACAGGTGCTTGAATGTATTCAAATTACACGAGGACGGAGAACTGCAGCTGTTGCGACACACCTGCTGTAGACCAGAACTGAAATCATTCCCTTGTTCACTTCTCCCTTTACAATAAAATTATACACTGTTGAGCAGTAAATTGAGATTTCATACACTCCCTCTTGTGTCACACGCCTGTTTATTTTTGCATCTACAAAAATGTGATACCTTACATGGTGGAACTGTTAGCAGGAAGCACTTTTACTTTTCAAAGTGCCGTTTAAAGAGCAGAAATTTGGTAAACAGGGAGTAAAGAGGGTGTGACAACCTTTATTTTATAATTTGACAGGTGCCATTTGATGAACGCATCCCACACCAGCTGTGCTGTACAGTAGCTGGATGTGTCCATCAAGAGAGCAAATATTTTTTGAGAGTTGAGGTGCAACGATGACGCACATTAAGGCCGATTTATATATCTGCGTCGAGTGTAGGCTCTGCAATTACAACACCAAAACGTTGGCTGGCGGTGGGGTATCTATGTTCCACTGTGTTGACTTTCTTCTTCTTCTGCGTTGGAGTAGGCTACTACAAACAATGACGACTGAAACTGAGCGGATCATGTTGGAGTTGGAGTTGAAGCTGAGCGGAGCAGTTACTTTTAGTGTAATTACTAAACACAGATCCAAGAGAAGGCGTCGGAGGAGATGGTGTGTACGACCCTTGAACCGATGGAGGCAGAAGGAGGAAATGCGATGCTACCAAGCCTACCAATAACTGCAACGTATAGTTACATATTTAGGGGAGGTGCGCGTCAGGGTACGGTGCAGATTTGACGCCTTAAAGATGCTGCTGGTGTGTATTGCCCTTTGCGACATGCAGTGAGACCACAGGACCCTTCTTGACCCAATCAAACTGAATATAATTTGGACCAGGACTGATTGTCCCAGTAGTATCAGAGTCCTAGGCCTTGTCTCGGAACTAAATGGACCTGCGAAGCCCTTTAAAATGCCTTCCTGGGAAGAAAATTAACTGAAAACTAATTTAATCATTTGCTAATTTGTTAAAAATGTTTTTGGCTCCCAAAACGACCCGTGCCCACTTGTAAAGACTGATCACATTTTTGAAACTTCAGGAATATAGGTCAGTGTGAGATGAGTCATCCGGCCCGCAGGAATGAAACCCTTCACGAGTCACTGGGAAGAGAAACTCCGGCTGAAACTGATGACTTGAACATCTGTGAGTAACTGAACCTGAACGCTCTGCAGTTCACTACTAATTCCCCTGCCTTTTCACTTCCTGGTTCAGTGTCTGATCACATGATTTAGGACACAAACATGTCACATGATCAGTAGACTGTGCTTTTCAGAGGAAAGTTCTGCTTATGAAAACAAAAAGGGAAAGAAGAGAGAAGAGGACACGAGAAAAGGAAGGAGGGCACGCACGGCCACGTTCGCTTGTGTTAGCGCCGACCGTGGAGAGAAAGTTCCAGCAGGCGGGAGGAGCACAGTTCAGAAAAGGGTGCGTTTGTTTTGTGGCCCTGTGACCTCAGAGCAGCGCAGGGAAGCGTCGCTGACAGGAAGACGATGCAATGATTTCCTGACTATTTATTTTCCAGTAAATGCCAATTACCTAAACTACTGCGCAAGTTATTACACAAACTATGATGCAAGACAAGATCATGTGATTTTAAAAAGAAAACACAAGCAGGCCCTAAGACTTCCTTTTTATTGCATTTCACGTCACTCATTCCACTGGAATGTCAGTGTTTGAGAGCACCTTAGCTGCTGATCCCTGAATCTATCTGAAGCATTACATGATTCCTGATCCAAACTTAAATGAGACATTAAATCACAGCTCCAGCCAAAATTTCATGAATCCATCTAACCTGCAAACAAAATTTGTGGGAGTTTCCATCCGTGACGGAGGAGGAAACTTCCAGCTTCTACATTTAGGCCTCCTCCACTAGAAGAACTTTACGAGCCGGAACTTAAAACGAGCAGCCACTATATTCTGATTCAGGATGTGGGTTTTACAGCCTTGCTGGGGAGGACTTTCCTAATTTAATTACATTTCCCACTAACATTTACAATGTTTACATGTATCTTTGGAGAATAATAACTCTGCTAACGCTATAACTCATTTCATCTTGAGGAAAACAAAATCTCTAATAAATGACCGCTGGGCTTCCTGCAGTCTGTTCTACCCCTGGTTTCTTCACCATCACCTCCTTGCCTTGTGACAAGCAGTTCGAAGCAGAGAGGGAGATCGCCCCACTTCTTCCATTGTTCTGAACTTCACTCGCCTGCAAAACAGACTTATATAAACTCATATAAACTTTCTGGTATGTAAGTGGACACATGGAGGCCAGGTTCAGGAAGCTCAAACTGAAAAATCTAGAAAACGCTCAAACATATTCTCTTTCTAGAGCGATAGGTTTAAGTGTTTTTGTCTGGTAAAACAAAAACTCTTCAGGAAAAGTCCTAATTGAGCTCTCCCTGTCTGTCGGACGGCCAGTAACCTCCCCTCTCTTCTGTTTACAGCACACACTCAAAAAACCAAGCAACAACTCCATCCTGTGTAATGCGTTTCAGAGTAAAACTATCATGAAGCCCCTGTTTTATAGCAGTCTGGATTCATTAACAAATAACCTTTTTCTTACTGAAGGCTGAGCTCAAGTGTTCTACAAGGCACTACGTGACAGTATAGGTGATGGGAAGAGTTAGCTTTTAGAGCGGACGCTTAGCGAACCACACAAACTCACTGTGTCAGAAGAAACTATATTAGGTCAACTAGAAAAGCGTGACATCAACATTTTGTTGTTTATGAAAAGGGATATTTGCTTTAGCTCCACATTTTGCTGGTGATCAAACTTCTATTACAAAAAAAGCCCTGTTTGTTGCTATACCTGAAGGACAGAGGACATAAAAGGTTAGAGCCCAAACATTTGCTTTTCCCTGCAGAAATTACAAGCAATCACCTTGTGTAGTTCACGGCCATAAAAGAAAAAAGAAAAAGAGTGGATTAACAAAAGCCTCTCAGATGAAATGAACTTCAGCAGAGGGAAGGGGGTGTTTCTCATCAGCACCATTGTGTTCTGTAGTGACTAATTGCAGTCTAATTAAGGGTGACGAGATTAGGGGGCGGACTGAGCAAAGTGGAAGCCATGAAGAGTCACAACGTTTCCTCGAAATCCTGCTGGTCACCCAGTTAATTCCACATTTCATTCTTTAAATCACTGTGTTCAGGAAAATATTTATCCCTGCTGGAATTAGAGAAAAAAAAAAAGAAAATATTTTGGTTTGATATAGAAACTGAATTAATCCTCGGAGGTGGAATTCATCTCACGGTGGAGCATGATTCGATCATCTGGGAGGAGAAAGAAACCTCCTTGACGTGGGACGAGGCAGGCCACCGGGAGGACGTTACGATCCTCAGTCACTGCTGTCTTCTTCGTCGTCATCGTCCGACATGTTGTTGAACTTTGACCCCAGGCGACCGATGGAGTCTGAACGCGGCGCGAGGCCTTCTGACGTCAGCTGCACGAAGCAGTACTCGCAGACACGGACGGGTTTGGACGACTGGCTGGGCAGGAGGTATTTCTTCTCTGAGCACGGCCCGCAAACCACGAAGCCGCACTTCCTGCAGTGGTGGCGGCGGCTGACCGGCGTAAACTTCACCTTCTGGCAGCGCATGCACACGGTCGCCTCCGAGTCGGGCACCCAGACGGCCGCATGCTCGCCCGTCGGGGCCTTGCCGCTCTTCTGCAGCAAGTCTCCCACGCACTTCCCTATGTGGTTCATCCACTCTGACTTCTCTGTGGCGGTGGCAGCATAGACGGCGAAGGACTTGGTGGGAGTCTTGATGAGCCAGCCGTTGCGCAGGTCGCCTTCGTCCGGCACCGTGTCGATGGTGACGCTCTCCAGCGGGATGATGTGCTGCTTGTTGTACTTCTTCTTCTGGATGACGATGTTGCCGTAGACCAGGATGTCGTTGAAGAGGAAGAACTGGCGCGCCTTGGGCTTCTTGCGGCAGAGTTTGGTGAGGACGCCCTCGCCGATCAGCACGCGCCCGGGGATGGCCAGCGGCTGGCCGGCAGCGCCAAAGCAGCCCTCCACCACCGCAATCCGCTTGGAGTTGGCCTCGCTGTTCGCAAGCCGGTCCACCATCTTCACCTCACCTGGAGGAAAAACAAAGCGAGGAAGGTTTGAGGATTTTTAGGTTAAAGGAAAAACATTTTTAATCAACAGCTCTTTTGTTTAAATCAGTGATTCTGAAAATTCTTCTTTTTCATAAGTTCATAAGAGCAATTTTGTAAACGCAGCACCAAATGCTTACAGATCTACAAGGAGTGCAGCAAGAGGTGACTGCATTGTCCCGTTGAGGAAAAGTGCCCTCAGACAAACGTGAATGGAACCTCATCCCAATTCACATTAGGAATTTGCGCTTCTATTTAATTTAACTTAAAGAAGTGGCTAACAGGTAGTCAGGACTGTCAACATCACATTTGACATGAAATCTCGAAGCTACCTTGTCTTCTCTGTCCTGCCTGCTTGTGCTTCTTGTGCTATGCCTCTGAGGTTGTCTGGCTCATTTGTGTTTAGATTGTCCCAGCTATATTGGTTTTGGTGCATATCCAAAAAACGTTTGTTATACGGACCGACAGTTTGGCTTGTGTGTGTGTGTATGTGTGTGTAGGTGGTGTTGTTGATATGAGGGGTTTATATGTTGGTTAGTAATTTGTTTATAAATTCATAGTAATTTTTTTCTTGTATTAACCTGTATGTACTATCTTAATCCTTTTAATTTTTTTGTCCAGGGACAGCAGATGTAAAATAGCCTTTTGGCTAATTCTGGCACACTACACATTTATTTATGTATTATTCGTGTGTGTATATTCCCTGGTAAATAAACCTGAAATAAATAAATAAGACTGTCTCAAGATGAATATATAAATTTATTATTATTTATAATTATTATTATTTATGAATAATATTGTTTTTTCCATCTTGTACTTTACATACTGTGTCGTTAAGCAATTAATCTTGCAAACCTGATTCACCTTGAAAGCATCAGAGCTCAGCTTTTTATTGATCCCATGTGAATCTGGTTCAACTGCCTAGTTTAAGGACCACTGTGTTAATGATTAATACATTTCATGTTTTCACAATCACGCTTTCCCCCCTGCTGGATAGCAGTACAAGCAAATTGGACTACAAGGCTTAAATAAGAAAATATGTCTGCTCCTGTGATGTATTTTACACGGCTTAAATTCTCCATAAATCAAGATAGCCCATAATAAATTGATTATAATAGATTAAGGATATTGAGCAGAGCAGTCAGGAATGTGAAATTACTCAAGCGGTCATCAGTGTAAGCCAATTAGAGGTAAAAACTTTTTCCATAATAATATTTTCCTTGTCATAATGTGATTAAAAAAAAACACAAGGTGCAGTTTTCTGTTCAATGCTGAATCTGTTATGCTGTAATCAATTGTAATCAATTAAAAGTAGCCCAACACTTTTCCCACAACATCTTGGTTATACCGTCTGTATTTGTTCCTCTACTAAAATCCCACACAAAGTCACTATTTTACTATCATTTCCCTTGTTGTATCTCATCACTGTCCCTCCAATGCAAAATACGTCAAAATTACCACAACTGTCTGACCAATGAAGGTCACATTTTAAAACGTTCACACACCCGCCATGTGTTGGCTGCGTGCCACATGATCTGTTTTCTGAGTGGTTTAGATTAGATCTGTAAAATTTCACTTCATGCAGACATTTGCAGATCACACTGATTAGAAAACCTCAGATGTTCCTCCTGTGTTGGGTTGAGGCTGCAGTGTGATAACGAGCATGCAAAAATGGATGTTGCAGTATGCTGATAGAATGCTGTTAGAAAGCATAACCAGATAGGAATATTTGTAACCTGCAGCCCTGTGAACAGGTGTGGAAATTAACAACTGCCAAGTGCCAAACGCGGGTAAATGTGTGAAGGCTAATTAGCAGCAGGCCGGCGTTCTTGCAGGTTGTATGTCGCACTTAAATTGGTAAATTGGAAGGTTAAAGCTGAATGATAAAGCATGATTAAGAGTGAGCAGTGATGAGATTTACGTTAAGAAACAATATACTTGTTGTCTTAAGTACATTTAATAGCATTAATGTAATTTTGCTTCAAATTGCACTCCGGCCTCTTCTTTTGTATTCGACATAATACTTTATTATCTCAAGTAAAAGGACTGAAACAAATGTACGCATGACCCAAAAAGGCAATTTATTATTTTGGTCGGTAAAAAATATGTTTGGTCGGTGGATTTTTTCATCCACCAGTCCCACTGGCAGGTGAAAAAACAAGTTAATTTCCACCCCTGCCCGTGAACCACTGTCGTAGGACTGAAAACCATGAAGTTACCTCGCTAACCTCAAATCCTTCTTCCTAGTATCTGGATATAAATGCCTATCTTCAGTCTCGTATGAGAAGATTATTGTAAACACATCCATTTTTAAATAATAATTTTAAGTGCACAGAGGATCAACTTTTTCTTTTAACTACAAAGTGGATTAAATCCACTGAGCAATTCCTGAACATTTA
Organism: Micropterus salmoides; assembly: GCF_014851395.1. Lineage (NCBI taxonomy): Eukaryota > Metazoa > Chordata > Actinopteri > Centrarchiformes > Centrarchidae > Micropterus > Micropterus salmoides. The sequence continues at coordinate 2,578,840 of NW_024040152.1, read as the reverse complement.
CCAAGCTTTTATAAAGCCCTTTCTGTATATTTTGTTTTTGTGAACAGTTCAACCTTGCTCTCAGTGTGTGCTTGGTGTTGATAAAAGGTTTCACTTTGAATGACTCCACTTCTGAAGAGGATTCAGCTATGAGACTAAAGAGGAAGGACTGAGGCCCTGATGGCAACAGAGCTCAGCTCATCGGCAGCGCCCGGCCTTTCGGCTTTTCTAACAGCGCAAAAGAGGAGGTCAAAGGTCACTGATGATGGAGATGGAAGGGATGCCGCTCTCTGGCGACCCCCGAGGGTCGAGTGCAGAGATGTGACCTCAGAAAGATGCTCACATGCAGGGTGATGTATAATACAGACACAAACTCCACTCTGACTTGTTCACTTTGTCGTTTTCCTTTCCACTGCAGTGAATGCTGGTTAATTTTATCTGGTGCTCATTCGGCCCTAATGGACCTTCTTGCTGTGAGGCTGCGTGACTGACCACTGATACACCAAGCTCAGTTGTGTAAATGAAGAAATACAACACCAACACAGCCTTAAATATCACCAGAGTACCTAAGTAAAAGTACTAATACCACACTGTGAAAATACTACCTAGAAAAAGTACAATCCCTGCATTAAAAACCTTAAAGGTGTTATTAATGACACTCGCGCTCCGTAGGTGTGAGCAAGCATCATCCTGGGTCTCAGCCAAACAGTGACGTGATATAACGTGAAACGCTGAAACAAGCACTGAATGCTAAAAAATGTATAACAATGGTATTTAGAACTTTTGCTCTGGGTAATGTTTTATTGGCACCATTGGCTCCATATTTCTGAGGATCTATCAACCATCTCCAGGCAGAGGACATTTAGGGGAATCATGTTTTCTGATGGCTCTTTCAGAGGTGTGTCAAGCAGGCTACAGACTCTTTTAATGTCGTTCAGAATTTTTCAAAGTAAAAGCTCAGTTCAACTCAAATGCTGCATTACAGTAAACAAGCTTCTCGCGCTTTTATTTTGTAGGCAAAACCACTAAAGAGGAAGTCATTATGTGAGTAAATGTTGCCGTCATGACAGATCTATTTCAAAGTATTTATTTATTTATATTTTTTGCTGCTATCAAAGCACCGTAATCTCTCCTTGTCAATGTTAGTATAAACTTTATCTAATATGCGTGGTTTATAATGGACTGTGGTGCAGAAACAGTAACAGTGTTTCACACTCTTGGTTTATATTTTCCATGTTATCTGTCTGTGGCCAAGTCACAATAACATATGGTTTTACTGAATAATTAAGTAAATATAATTTAACTTAATGAATCTACCTAAACAAACCTCATTTCTTGACTGGCCGCTCTGCTGTCTCAGAAGAGACACCTTTTGTGCTGTGTCAGCCACCGTAGCTGTCCTACGCTCTTTGAAAGGTTAGGGGGCAGTGGTAGACTGGACAGGTGGTTGCAATTCACAACCCTTGACACTAGATGCCACTAAATCTTACACACTGAACCTTTAAGGCATAAATCGTTTATTTCACTCTCACAATAAATTAGAACATGCGCATACACAAGTCCATCAATCGGAGGTAAAGTTACACAGACTAAATTCAGGTTTGCTCTTCCTGCTAGACTTCAAAGAGACAAATGTTACCAATAAACAAGCTCTTGAGTCTGTGATGTGTGTTTGTAAGTGGGTGAACTGCTTTCAAACAAACTGCAGAAGTCAACTAACTGTAACACAAAGGAAACAAAGTGTAAGTGTAATTGCAACCTTGGTTTCTTGCCCTTTTCAAAAGAAACCACAGAGCTAGAAACTATGCTAATTAGCCAGCACAAGCCAGAGCAGCCTGGGCCGGGCTCCCCAGTGATCTGCAGACTAATAACCCACAGAGTGAGCTGCTGCTGAAAGCCCTGGAGAGGACAGAGGGGCTGCTGATATGTCAAACCTGTTAGCGAGGGCTCGTTGCCCACCGCCGAGGCAACTGGCCAACCAGCTCCCATGAGCAGACAGATGAGGCCACGAAGAGCAACGGCTCCGGGGAGAGAAAGGCATAAATACAGGCTGGAGGCACTCAACCCAGTAATCAAACTGAGACAGAGTGGGATGAAACGGACTCAAATTGCAAAGAAAATACAGCATGAAACAACAAAAAAAAAAGGATCTCTCTTTGCTCTGCTGTGACAAATGTGTCAGCGACAACAACCTGCAGCAAAGCCAGGAAGAGTAATTCGAGGACATAATCATCAGTGGCTGGGCCAATACACAGATTTAATAAACAAAAATGAAACACTATTTCATAAAACTGATTAATTTATCATCTTACACCGAGCTCAATTCAATTGGTTTGTCTGTCTGACTTGCTAACAGCTTGTAAACTGAAGCTCTCGTACTTTGGGTGGAAAAAATTATATGAAACATAAATAAATTATCAAAATTGTAGCTGATTAACTTTCTGTTGATTTACTGATTAATTGACTAATTGCTTCAGCTCTATACTTTAAATTTAAGGGCTTATAATGAGAGACCTCCATGGTTTGACTGTTTAATTGGGGAGCAAAGCAAGGTGTTAAAAAATGTAAATGTCTTCTGTGCACATTATACTTAATTGTAATAAGAGAAATACTGTTCTCTCTCTCTCTCACACACACACACACACAAATAATTATTTCAATTATGTTAACATGGATCAAAGTAGCCCAGGCTCTCTTTTAACCCATATGACAGACTAATTAAAAATTAAAAATATATTTGTTTCCCGCTCCCAGCTAACTGCCTCCAGTGTATCTTTAATTATCTTAATTATCAAATGCATAAGTCAAGTCATGAATGGAATATAGAAAATATGATTGTATATGGCGGTTACAATTTCCATGTCTTGCCCTGATTTCCAGACCACCAGTACTTGAGATAACAGCTTTAAAATGAAGCTGCTATGTCAAGTACCTGAGCCAGGTAAAAAATATTACCAGCATCACACACTAGTCCTGGACGAGTTGCAGTAGTATGAATCCTTCAAGAAACATGGCATAAATTAAGCATTTATTGAACTTCAAAAAGCTGGATTTCCTTGATCTTGCAAAACGAAATAAAACGTATTAAAATATCAACATTATAATACACAATGTAATATAAAGACTTATTCAATATATGGTGTGTATTATTGTGTTGAGAAAGGACTGCTGAAATGCGACTCACTTTTTGTCTTTTTAAAGCGCTTATTGTTTGTTTTTTAAACCAGCTTACTTAAAAAAAATACCAAGTATTTATTCATTATCCATTTATCACTGAAGATTTTATTATTTATTTAAAATTAAACATCTCTGTCAAAACACTGTGTTAAGTTATTTTGTTTAACTTATGTTTTTGTTTTGTTTTATTTTATTATTAACTTAAATTTAAGTCTCTATTACAAGAGAGAAGTGTCTTAAATGGCAGCGTAGAGTAGATTATGCAAATATGTTCATTAGAATTAGTACAGATTAAACACAGTTTCTATTTTACCTATATTTAGAGTCAGTGTTCAGACTATACCATAGCTTTGAGGAGTGCCCAGTTTTTTTCCCTCCCAGGATGGGGGGGGTCAGGCTGTGATTCTTACTGCTGAATCATTAATAGCTGCAAGCATGTAGCCTGGGGCTGACTGTAAAAGTATCAGGCATGTTTGTCTTATGTTATTGTTGTTGTTTTTGTTGTTATTAGTATCGACAGCTGCAGCTTTTTCGACCTGACCTTTCTTTTCTCCCTGAGGGGGAAGAATTTAGAAAGTTGACGTGACGCTGCGAGAGCCCCCAGCTGCAGTAGTGCATGGATCATGCCAAATATTCATCCAGCCAGAGGGAATGTTCACAGCACGTCGGCCGCTCTGGTGACAACCCGTCACTCGGAGAGGGATTGAGGCGGTGGAGCGACCAACCCGTTGCGGACTCTGTGATCGTTCCCTCTGGCTGGCTGAAGTCTGACGCTCCGCATGATCCATGATGATATAGAAATGTGATAGCTGTGATATTTTCTTCCTATGCTTTGCATGCACAGGAGCGTGAGGAAAACGTTACTGTGGAGGATGCAGTGGACTAAATATGACAAAAACTATGTCTCTCTGGTCTATGCACTGATTTGAAAGCTCAAACACAAGCCAGTCTCATGGATTAGCATTTTTATACTGCTTTTATATTTTTATACTTAATTCAGCTGCTTTAACTTAATATCATGTGCCACAGACTACTACCCTGACTCTAGCAGGTACAGATGATAAGTGCTGCATAGAAATCAGAGAGAAAGGAAGAAGATGAAAGGCTATTTTTGTACATGGGTAGTTATGGTAATGCTCAGCTGGGGTTTGTTGTTGTGAATGCCAATGCAGTCCAAGCTGTGCTACCTTGGGTTACAGGAACAGCGGCGGCTTTAGATAAGCCCAATGATTAATTCATTAGGAGCGCCGTTCTCTCTCTCTCATCTTACAATGTCCAGCCATTTATACTGCCAGAACTGAATCAGATAAAACCTTCTCCCCCAAAAACACAACAAACACAGTGGTCATAACACACTTTGCTCTCCATCAGAGGCAGGACAAAGAGGGTTGCCATTTGTCCTTTAGACGCAATTAACCTGTTGCTCGTTGAAAAAAGGAAACTGTCGTCTTTGTGAGATTAGCTCAAAAGCTACTAGAGACGGGCCCCTAAAAGAGTGTTAACAAGTCTTGTTTTTGAATTTGTCCTGCTGTCTAGTTAGCCAGTACAGAGTCACCCTTTAAAAAGCAATAAAAGAATCTTCAGCTTGTGCTTGTTGATGCTTTGCCTTCCTCAAGAGTGGAAGAGGGCTCTCCTGAACCTCAGTAAAAGCTGAAATAAGTCGAATTATTTTTAATCTAATTAAGTTTGAATTATCTACGTTAGATACGTCACTATTTATTACAAACACGCAGGTTAGGGCTGGGCGATACGGCCAAAGATGTTATCACAATAAAAAGTTTCATATCATTTGATATCAATAATTATCACAATAACTGTCAAATCTTTCAGGTTTAAAGGCTGAATTTTGCTCCTGAGTGAAAGTTGAAGGAACCAGGTAGTTAATTGTGGTTTTAAACTTTTCTTTATGGTCAGAACAAACAGTGGATTTTTTTCAACAAATATGCGCGAGTAAAATTAAGTAAAAGCTTTTTTTTCCCCAGTCCCTTTTCCTCAACAAAATATCTTAATAGAAAAATTAAGTTTTTATTAATTTGTTAAATCAAACATTTATTGAACATTTGTTATATTGCTATTGAGAAAAAGTATATTGTGATAATTATTGTTATTGTTTAATTGTCCAGTCCTACCTGAAAGAGTATTAAAAAGTCTTGAATTTGTCCCGCTGCCTGGTTAGCCGGAACAGAGTCACCATAATCAAGCAATAAAAATACCTTATTATACTCATATTATTATTAATCTAATCACGTTTGTGTCTGAAAGTGTGACCACCTGTAACTGATATTCCTGCCAGTTATCCTAATCTTTCATTTGCACTGCAATACCAAAGCCACACATTTCTTCCCTTGGCCTCCCAGCGTCAGTAGAAGGTAAACTACTGTAAAGAAGGGTTTATAGATGTGTGTGAAGCGGTTATGGTGCAGGTTTGGAGCCTGTGCACGTACAGTTTTACCATGCGAACACAGCAAGAACTGGGTTGGGTCAACTTGGGCTGCTTGTTTTCTTCTACAAGTTTCTGATGCTGGGAGTGAAGATGACATGAAGTAAGTTGACGAAAGACTCCGCGGTCTGCTGCTTTACATTAACAGAAATCTAAACAGACATTTCCACTATAAACCTCAATCCCCGCTCAATAAAATGACAATGGCAACAGCGTGGGAGCAGGGTAAGGGGAAATAAAACTTACTTGGATGTAACTCCAGTTATGTACACATTATCCTTTTATAATCACAAAGTAAATAAAATAATCTAAGTTGTTATAATTAAAGCATGATACAGCCTGAAAATAGGGCTTTAGTCAACTAATAAACGCCAACTGTTTTGAAAATCGATCAATCTATCTCAAAAATGGGATTATGCAGCTAAATATCTCAATATGCCAACTGGCAAAGTACATCATCTTGGCATCACAAGGAAAATGACTTAGCCCAGAGGAAACAATGACAGGTTGATAACAAGAGGGAGAGATGGGATATCTGTAAAAGGAGACTTGAGAACAAACTTTAAAGGAACTTTAAAGTCCAACAGTACCACACAGGGAGGCCTGGGAAGGAAGCGATGAGGGAGGGAGAGAAGATGACAAAGATGGGGAGTGAAGAGAGAAAGAGCGTTTCTGTGGGCTGTAAACAGCAGCCACAAACACAAGGACACCCATTGATCCTGAGGGGGTAATGTGAGGGCAGATGCTGCTGAAGAGGAGGCGTCGTCGTCATTGTCCTGCCTTCTCTGTTGGTAGGATTCTGTGTTTAAGCTGCTACTCTCGTGTTACAAGGTAAAACGTAACATCATGCAGAAAGCAGGCTCCATATACAGTGGACAGAAAAAGTCTACACACCCCTGTTAAAATGCCAGGTTCTTATGATGTAAAATAATGAGACAAAGCCAAAAACATTTGTGGGGTGATCTGAAGAGGGCTGTGCACAGGCGATGTCCTCGCAATCAGACAGATTTGGGGCGCTTTTGCAAAGAAGAGTGGGCAAATATTGGCACTTCAAGATATGCCATGCTAACCGACTCCTACCCAAAAAGACTGACTACTGTAATAAAATAAAAAGGTATTAGTCTAAGGGTGTGCACACTTATGCAACCAGGTTATTGTAAGGTTTTTATTTTTCATTTTTCCCCCCTCAAAGATTTCAATTTGTTTTTCAATTGAATTGTTCACATTATAGGTCACGTTAAAGGTGGAAAAAGTTCTGACTCATTGTTTTACATCATAAGAAGCATTTTAACAGGGGTGTGTAGACTTTTTCTATCCACTGTAGCTTATAAAATGCAAAAAATCCATTATTTGGCACTGACCAAAACAAAATCTGCAAAGATTATAAGGAATATTAATCAATTTTAGGCATTATTTTTAGAAACAATTCTTAGAAGTCAAAATTCTGTGATTCCAGCTTCTAAAAAGTGAATATTTTCTGGTTTCACTCCTCTTCTATGACAGTGAACCGAACCGACTGTGGACAAAACACGATATTTGAGGAGGTCATCTTGAGCTTTAGGAAACACTGCTTGACACTTTTACCCATTTTCTGACATTTAGACCAAACACATACTCACACAGCCATCCGGAGCAATTTAGGGTTCAGTATCTATCAGGGGCGGCTGTGGCTCAGGAGGTAGAGCGGATTGGCCGTTAATCGGAAGGTCTGTTCTGCCAGTGTATGAATGTGTGTCAATGTTAGTTTCCGTTTGAGCACTTGGGCTCAGTGTATGAATGTGTGTGACTGGTGAATGCAGATGTAGTGTAAAAGCGCTTTGAGTGGTTGAAAAGACTAGAAAGGCGCTATACAAGTACGGAGCATTTACGGAGTATCTCTACCAAGGAGGGGATTTACGGAGTATCCCGGGGATCGAACCTCCGATCTTCCAGCCACCCCACAAAGGGTCTTACAGCCACACTACTGACAGTGAGAGGCTGTACTTTCATGGCAATAATGCTCAGGGTAAACAACCGCATCATAATGTCTATAACATTATGTTAAACATGTTCAGCATCTTAGCTTAGCATGTTAGCATTCAAACATCTGGCACAAAGACAGCACTAAGTACAGCTGAGGCTGATGGGAATTTCATTAGTTTTGTGGGTATTTGGTCATAAACCAACATATTGGACAGATTTTTTATTTTTTGACTCAATGATGGCATTGAATAGAAAGTCCGAGGATCACCAAAGGGGTCTCCCACCATAGCTGTGTCCTCAGAGGCTAAACTCGTGTGTGTCTGTGCTGAAGACCAGAAAGACATCTCAAGTTTCGAAAGGCTGTGTTCAGCTCTCAGTACTTTTGCAGCTTCTACCAGAATCTCTGTGGTTTAGGGTTTAGTTTCACTCCTGTGTTCCTGTTTGGTTTATCACATTTCCTGATCACTTCCAGCTGCAATTGAGCCATGTTAGGTTACCGTTAACCTTTCGAACCAATGGGATGCTTTTATTGTGAAAGAATATGCAGAAACAGAAAATGCAGTGTGTTTGTCACCATGTTTGGCTGGCCCCACTAGAGCTGGGCGATGTCTGCAATGAAACATCTGCATGGATGTCGTCATCGGGTGCCTGGGTGCATTCACGCACGCGGGGGGCAGCAGTCGTTTTATGTGCGTGTGTTCTCGCGCAGACTTCAGTTGGTTTAAAAAAAAAAAGGCAGACTATTGATTTACGTCACAAGTCGCGGTGGATATTTTACGCACGCACCAGGTAAAGCAGCAGTGAATACACAGGGTGCAGATGTTGGTTTCAGTTGTTTGATAGGCCGCGTCATTAATAAGCCGACGTGTAACTAAATAATAAAAGGATGGGGAAACACTGCAGTGTGGAGCAGAATCTAGAGACTGTTTTTGTGTCATCTTAGTTCTGATGGTGAGTTAGTTAAAATCGCCTAAATATCGGTGCATGAAAAAACAATCGCTGATCATCCCTTCCATCGTCGATAAGCGATCCAAGCCTAATTCGAAATCGGGAAGATTCAGAATATTTCCTGCACTGTGAAAGGAACAGCGGCAGAAAATCGAGCAGAAACAGCCAATGAGAGCGAGCTGACCACGAAGCGTCACTAGCGCTATTAAATGTATAAACCTGCTGATTCTCTCTTAGCCTCAAGTTGATCTACGGTTTTATCTTATCTTTTATTGTGCAACAGCGTGCCTCCATGTTTGTTTATGTCTGAAGTCACGTTTGATCACTCAAGTTGCTGTGAGATCCAAAGTCCCCAGGGCCGCCACTCTGAAATCTTTAAGTAGAAAGTGTTTACTCTTGCTTCTTGACTGAATTGTCTGGTGCGTGCATCCTTGAGATTAAAATATTAAAAATCAGTTAACTCTGTTGCTATGTCTGTGGTATCCAACGTTTTTCCTTCAGTTCGCAGTAGGCATTAGCAGAATATAATTAGCGATGCTAGCAATTCCCTTCCAATAAACAAAAAAGCTCCAATCAACCAGATGTGGACGTATTCTGGGCCATTTACTCAGCAGATCAGAGGAATAATATATAAAATAGGAGGAACAGAAATAATACAAACAAAACTATCTCTAAAGGGCTGCAGGAGACAGGCTCTTCCTGTGGTGTGTGACGAGTACGCCTCCAACACATCATCAAGGTGGACACCTTGTGCAGTGCAGTTGAAACACACTTCCAGAGATATATTTCAGTCAGAACCAAAGTGGCGGACTGATACACCGGCACCTCCCAGGCTCCAAGAGTGGCTTGAAAGGGGAATTGAGGAGCATTTTTCCACTGTGAGGGAATTAACTTTCTTTACTGTGATTCATGATGAAGTACCTCACACCTGGTCGAGTTTTCAGTGATTTTCATACACAGTCTGACTGGAATGAAACAGGACAGGTTCTTGATATAACGTTCCATTGAGAAGCCCTTATCAGCTCGTGGCTGCCCTGAATGTGCTGCCCCTGCTGTAATGTGTCAACAACATCCTGTCAGTCCAATCACGGGATCACACAGCCCCAGTGCGAGTATGAACACAGATAAAGGGATTGGGGGTTTATCTGTTGTGCAAGGTGATGGTACGAGCGCTGAACCAATGTTCCCACCTGTTAACTAACCTGGAATAGAGTTTTTTTTTTAAATAAATAAAAAAAGCAGATTCCTGATACTCAACATTCACACAACAAATGGCACCAGAAACCAGACACAAAAAAGCCCTCGCGTATAGCTCACTATCTAAAATGAATATCTTAGAGAGTGTTAACCAAAGTCTAATTGAAAACATTTAATCTTTTAATATATGCACATGGTATGGACACTTGGGGGAGCGAAGGACAAAAACAGATTTGGGTGAAAGATTCTTGGCAAAGAGCAGAAACATTCAGGATGCATATAAAAAACGCAGGTGAAACAAAAAGCTAGACAAATTGCATCTGATCCTGTTCACCCCTCGTTTAATGAATTTATTAAAATTGCCTTCTGGAAGGCGCTATGGAGCAGCTGCGGCAACTAAGAACAACAAAAAGTCTTTCATACCAAATGCAATAACTTCTCTTAATTCATAAACAAAGAATCATATCCGTTACTGTCTGTACTGTGTGTGTTGCGTTATTTACTGTTGATAAATAAAGTATAGTGGTTCTTTAGGACAATAAAGATCCTTTAATTACAGTGAGACAATTTATAACTGCAGAGAATGGGAAAATAATTAGTGCTATTTTCAGGATTAGCAGTACTTTGTTTACTGCTGATTGCATTAGTGCACTTAGCAGAGATCTATCCAGCTTCAGATTGACTTTAACAGTGATTAACTCTTCCTCCTGCAGAACAGCATACAGTATGTCATTTCCCAGCATCTGGCTGAAGGTGTGTGATAATCTGACACACTGGCTCTACCTTTAATTAAACTAGGCTACATGTAAATATGACTAATGTGCTTTCATAATTTCATAACTACAACCTGGGAAAAAAAGGATCAATTCGACGATCTTAAGGTTTAAGCAGGGCTGGGAACTTCTGACTAACACAGCTAGACAAGAACTCAGGGAGGTCATGCAGACATGAGCATGTAATTACATGTAATTGTACCTGGAAGACTGAGATGAATCTACATGGACCTCAGGAACAAGTCAAATTAAAGCTGCAAGCAGCGTTGGGCGGGCCCTCGCACTTATAAGCGCGTCCGCGTGTGAGCCGGCCGAGTTGCATATTCTGGAGCTCTGCCGGTGCGGCTGTGAATTTGCTACGCGGTTATGACGCCGCATGAAGGTGTTATATGTCACTTCCTGTGTCCCCTATGTGGAGCTACATAGCACTTGCCGCTATGAATATAAATCGGTGTTGGCGTGTAGATGTCTGCGGGGGTGGGAGAGTTATCAAGCACGTAAAGTTTGTTTCAGATGTGAGCATGTACACTGAACAATAATGTACCCAAACAATAAAATAAATTCCTTTTATATTTCCCTGCCTTGTTGTTTATGTGTACATACAGAGGAAGAATGTGAGAACAGCACACATTTCATCGTTACTGTGTGCTGTACCGCAGTTCTGTGTCCATGCATGCAGCAAACTGAAAGCACCGTCTGTCGGAGCGTCTACGTGAAAAGAGAAGGAAGACATTGCTGGTAGTATTGTCTTCAGAGTTGTTAAACACCTCAGCGCACTGAAGGAAGCCATCTGACTGTGTGAGGGGCAAGATCGTTGATGTCTGCAGGCAGAGTAGGAGCTCTCCTGTCTGACTGGTCCACCAATAGCAGAGAAGATGACCCCTTGAGACACAGCCCCTCCTCATTTGCATAATGAGGCAGAAATGCATACAAAAATTTAAAAAAGACAGGCAGAAATAAATACCATGGGTGAAAATAAATAAGGTAAATAAATACAAAGGAAGAATAAAACAGACAAAAATATTAAAACACACACATAAATAAATACATTAAAAAATTTGTAATAAATAAAGTTGAATAAACAAATAAGGTAATTATAACAAAGGTGAATAGTAAAGGCACTAATTAAAATATATACATTTATGTCTCCTTGTATAATTTAATTACTACCTACATTTATTTATTTACTTTATTTTTTGTGTATTTAATTGGATGCTTATTTATTTATTGAGCATTTATTTATTTCTGTATTTATTTCTGACTGTGTCAGGATCGGTCCTCCATAACGGGGGGGAGAGTTATCAAGCACGTAAAGTTTGGTTCAGATGTGAGCATGTACACTGAAGTTACAACAACTTCCTGTGTCATGGCGAAGACTTGATCTCTGACGCCACGCCACGGACACACCCATTGACGAAAACTCGCAAATAGCACAACTTTTCATCTTCAATGCCTTTAGAAGGCACAGCACAAATTTGAAGTCGGTCGGACTAAATCCCTAGGAGGAGTTCGTTAAAGTACGAAGTGTGTAAATCATCCAAAATTTGACGTAAAATTCAAAATGGCCGACTTCCTGTTGGGTTTAGGCTATGGCTCCAAGAGACTTTTTTGTGCGTCTGGACAAGATACACGTACCACAGAAAATTCGTGCACGTAGGTGAAACGTGCGGCGGGGGCTGCTTCGTTAAAGGTCACTTTCTGTTGCCAGCAGGTGGCGCTATGACTGTGGGTGAATGTCGGCATGTACATGTGTTCAGGGCGGGACTCTCATCCTACATGTACAGTTTGGTCCGGATGTGAGCATGTACACTGAAGTTACAACAACTTCCTGTTTCATTGCGAATCATCGACGCCACGGACACGCCCATTGACGAAAACGCGCAAATAGCACAACTTTTCATCGTCAATGCCTTTAGAAGGCACAGCAGAAATTTGAGGTCGATCCGACTAAATCCCTAGGAGGAGTTCGTTAAAGTACGAAGTATGTAAATCATCCAAAAATGGCCATAAAATTCAAAATGGCCGACTTCCTGTTGACTTTAGGCTATGGGTTCTTGAGGCTTTTTGTGCGTCTTGATACGATACATGTCCCCAGAAAATTTCGTACATGTAGGTTGAACGTGAACGAGGGGCTAATCATTTCCAATTTTCTAGGTGGCGCTAGCGAGTCATTTTGCCACGCCCATGTGCGAAACTTGTAGAATACGAAATTTTTCACCGGTTCTGACATGTTTGCAAATTTTGGTGAGTTTTCGAGTATGTTTAGGCCATGTCATTTGGGCCTACTTTGCAGAAAAAAAAAAAAAAAAAAAAAAAAAAAAAAAAATTAAAGCTGCAAGCAGCGTTGGGCGGGCCCTCGCACTTGTAAGCGCGTCCGCGCGTGAGCCGGCCGAGTTGCACATTCTGGAGCTCTGCCGGTGCGGCTGTGAATTTCCTACGCGGTTCCGACACCGCATGAATGTGCTATATGTCAGTTCCTGTGTCCCCTATGTGGAGCTACATAGCACTTGCCGCTATGAATATAAATCGGTATTGGCGTGTAGATGTCTGCGGGGTGGGAGAGTTATCAAGCACGTAAAGTTTGTTTCAGATGTGACATGTACACTGAACAATAATGTACACAAACAATAAAATAAATTCCTTGCCTTGTTGTTTATGTGTACATACAGAGGAAGAATGTGAGAACAGCACACATTTCATCGTTACTGTGTGTTAGAGCATGGGAGAACAGTGGATACTTTTAATACAGCCCACACCCCTAATACTGTGTAACTATAACAAGTAGAGAACAGAAGAAAAAGATGTTCTTTCTTTACAACTGTCTGCATAGCTTATTCATATTGTGTAATGAATGAAAATAAATAGGCCTACTAGGCTCCTCTCTACTTTGACATTTAAGATTAGCTTGTTTGATCCACCTTCATACACATGTGACATTACTGTACAACTTGAGAAAGGTGAGTTGTTTTCTGCTCCAGCCTGCCTAAAAGAAAAGCGTTTTTGGGATTAAATGGACTTTATTAGCTGCTGCAGTGCAGGATGAACTCAGAATAGACCCATTTCTCACCTTATTATTCTAAATCATGCAACGAAGAAGAAGAAATGCATAAGAAATCCTGGGACAAAATCTGTCCACAAATACTGTACAGCATGTAGTCTGATGAACAAGACTTGTGTTATAGCTGACTTGGGCAGTGAAATGTTTAATTTTTTTAATTCATGTGGTCATAGTTGTCCACAACTCAAATCAGAATATAAGAAGAAATGTTTTATACCACCTCAAGAAGGCTTCCTATCAGAAAGGTAGGAAGGTATTTCAAATGTACAACTGCAGTACTTAAATCTAAGTAAAGTAATTTCCCTGACATTTTTGTGTTACTTTACTTTTAATAGACCCATGTAAGAGGTTTTATACTTCCTGTGAGTATAATCCAATCAATCTTATTTTCATACTGTATATCCGTTGTGTAATTTGATAAATTGTGTTGTATGTCGTGCTCGCATCTCAGAGAAGACTCTGACTGCAACATGCGTCTTTGTAAAGAGAGAAACGGACAGAAAAAGTCTCTAACTCTGCCTGTCAGCTCGCTCTGCTCCGTTAAAACTGAATTTACCATACAGAATTGAATACGAGTGCACTCCAGATTTAGCTGCAGCCAGCTGACCGTGTGCTTCTCCCTATACCGCAGTTCTGTGTCCATGCATGCAGCAAACTGAAAGCACTGTCTGTCGGTGCTTCTACGTGAAAAGAGAAGGAAGACATTGCTGGTAGTATTGTCTTCAGAGTTGTTAAACACCTCAGCGCACTGAAGGAAGCCATCTGACTGTGTGAGGGGCAAGATCGTTGATGTCTGCAGGCAGAGTAGGAGCTCTCCTGTCTGACTGGTCCACCAATAGCAGAGAAGATGACCCCTTGAGACACAGCCCCTCCTCATTTGCATAGTGAGGCAGAAATGCATACAAAAATTTAAGACAGGCAGAAATAAATACCATGGGTGAAAATAAATAAGGTAAATAAATACAAAGGAAGAATAAAACAGACAAAAATATTAAAACACACACATAAATAAATACATTAAAAAAATTAGTAATAAATAAAGTTGAATAAACAAATAAGATAATTATAACAAAGGTGAATAAGTAAAGGCACTAATTAAAATATATACATTTATGTCTCCTTGTATAATTTAATTACTACCTACATTTATTTATTTACTTATTTTTTTGTGTATTTAATTGGATGCTTATTTATTTATTGAGCATTTATTTATTTCTGTATTTATTTCTGACTGTGTCAGGATCGGTCCTCCATAGCGGGGTGGGAGAGTTATCAAGCACGTAAAGTTTGGTTCAGATGTGAGCATGTACACTGAAGTTACAACAACTTCCTGTGTCATGGCGAAGACTTGATCTCTGACGCCACGCCACGGACACACCCATTGACGAAAACTCGCAAATAGCACAACTTTTCATCTTCAATGCCTTTAGAAGGCACAGCACAAATTTGAAGTCGGTCGGACTAAATCCCTAGGAGGAGTTCGTTAAAGTACGAAGTGTGTAAATCATCCAAAATTTGACGTAAAATTCAAAATGGCCGACTTCCTGTTGATTTTAGGGCATCGCTCCAAGAGGCTTTTTTGTGCGTCTGGACAAGATACACGTACCACAGAAAATTCGTGCACGTAGGTAAAACGTGCGGCGGGGGCTGCTTCGTTAAAAGTCACTTCCTGTTGCCAGTAGGTGGCGCTATGACTGTCTGTGAATGTGAGCATGTACATGTGTTCAGGGCGGGACTCTCATCCTACATGTACAGTTTGGTCCAGATGTGAGCATGTACACTGAAGTTACGACAACTTCCGTGTCATGGCGAAGAGCTGATCTTTGACGCCACGTCACGGACACGCCCATTGACGAAAACTTGCAAATAGCACAACTTTTCATCTTCAATGCCTTTAGAAGGCACAGCACAAATTTGAGGTCGGTCGGACTAAATCCCTAGGAGGAGTTCGTTAAAGTACGAAGTGTGTAAATCATCCAAAATTTGACGTAAAATTCAAAATGGCCGACTTCCTGTTGATTTAGGGCATCGCTCCAAGAGGCTTTTTTGTGCGTCTGGACAAGATACACGTACCACAGAAAATTCGTGCACGTAGGTAAAACGTGCGGCGGGGGCTGCTTCGTTAAAAGTCACTTCCTGTTGCCAGCAGGTGGCGCTATGACTGTCTGTGAATGTCGGCATGTACATGTGTTCAGGGCGGGACTCTCATCCTACATGTACAGTTTGGTCCAGATGTGAGCATGTACACTGAAGTTACGACAACTTCCGTGTCATGGCGAAGAGCTGATCTTTGACGCCACGCCACGGACACGCCCATTGACGAAAACTTGCAAATAGCACAACTTTTCATCTTCAATGCCTTTAGAAGGCACAGCACAAATTTGAGGTCGGTCGGACTAAATCCCTAGGAGGAGTTCGTTAAAGTACGAAGTGTGTAAATCATCCAAAATTTGACGTAAAATTCAAAATGGCCGACTTCCTGTTGATTTTAGGCTATGGCTCCAAGAGGCTTTTTTGTGCGTCTGGACATGATACACGTACCACAGAAAATTCGTGCACGTAGGTGAAACGTGCGGCGGGGGCTGCTTCGTTAAAGGTCACTTTCTGTTGCCAGCAGGTGGCGCTATGACTGTGGGTGAATGTCGGCATGTACATGTGTTCAGGGCGGGACTCTCATCCTACATGTACAGTTTGGTCCAGATGTGAGCATGTACACTGAAGTTACAACAACTTCCTGTTTCATTGCGAATCATCGACGCCACGGACACGCCCATTGACGAAAACTCGCAAATAGCACAACTTTTCATCGTCAATGCCTTTAGAAGGCACAGCAGAAATTTGACGTCGATCCGACTAAATCCCTAGGAGGAGTTCGTTAAAGTACGAAGTGTGTAAATCATCCAAAAATGGCCATAAAATTCAAAATGGCCGACTTCCTGTTGACTTTAGGCTATGGGTTCTTGAGGCTTTTTTGTGCGTCTTGATACGATACATGTCCCCAGAAAATTTCGTACATGTAGGTTGAACGTGAACGAGGGGCTAATCATTTCCAATTTTCAAGGTGGCGCTAGCGAGTCATTTTGCCACGCCCATGTGCGAAACTTGTAGAATACGAAATTTTTCACCGGTTCTGACATGTTTGCAAATTTTGGTGAGTTTTCGAGTATGTTTAGGCCATGTCATTTGGGCCTACTTTGCAGAAAAAAAAAAAAAAAAAAAAAAAAATATAATCCGAGCAGATTCAATAGGGACCTCGCACGGTCGTGCTCGGGCCCTAAAAATAATCCGAGCAATTTCAATAGGGACCTCGCACGGTCGTGCTCGGGCCCTAATAAATCAATTTTCTATTTCTGCTGCTCCTGCCTGTAGATGCTTAACAGGTGGCCAGTGTCTTTACTAAAACTACATATTGTGGTATTATGTGAAACATTTAAATTAAACCGTGCATGCAGTCCTGTCTTGGTCTCAAGGGTTTACTTTTGAGAAAGTGTCCGTAGGCCCCACTTTGTCGCTACTTCCTGACTATGATATCTAGTGTCAAGGTTTAAATATCTTCTGCTTGTTAGTAAGTTCTTATATATAACCCTGTCAAAGCTGACTCACAGCGCTCTCTGCCCCAGCTAACTAAAAATAACACATCAAGTGCGGCAAGGATGAGTGAGCGTTTACAACTTTAATCAACTGGATAAAAGACTTCATGGGATTTTATCGAGAGCAAAGTTGCCAATACCGTCTTTAGGTCTGTAGTCGCGAGTGAGACTGAAGGCCTGTTATCAAGATGACAAACATGACCACGATCAAGATTCAATTTTCTCATTTTCACGTGAAAACAGATAAGGCTCAGATCGCATTCCTGTAGCGTTTTATACCAGAGACCGTCCATCTGGCCTGAAATACAGGCCCTGGGGTCTCATTACAGAAACATTTCCTAACGGTCTTCAGCTTCAAAGACAGGAAAAATCCTATCCTCTAGGACAGAAGTCCTATGCTTTCTCAGACGTTGGATCTTATCTAACTTAAAGGGTAAGTTCGGTATTTATTCTGGGCAATATTTTCTCATGTTTATGTGCCTATTTCAATAATTGGGACAGTGTTTTGAAATTAGTCTGTAGCCGATAGGGTTGCAACGTACTCTTTGCAGCAACTGACCCTTCCCTAAGCCCCGACCCCCTGTTGCTAAGTCTGACAAACTGTCCGACCTGTTGGACTTAATCACGTCACTGCCACTGTCTATTAGGGCTGAACGATTTTGGAAAATAATCTAATTGTGATTTTTTTTTACCAATATTGCAATTGCAATTTAATATGTGATTAACATTTAAGCTCTTTACCTTCTGTATTATTCAAAACAGACAAGCAGTAAATCAGAGTACAGTATGACCAACACAATATTAGATAGATTAAACATACCCTGTTCTTTCTTGTGGGTCAGGCCTGTGTTATGATGAAAGGAGCAATGGTGGAGAAGAAGTATCCAATTTTAATAATATGAGAAACATAATTTGAGTCAAGTAGTCATGGCACTAAATAACATGATATATCATCAGGTCGGCCTACCTACAGACCACAAGAAAAACTAAGTTCACCACAGTGTGCTGTACAGTAAGCGCTCAATACAAAACCCACAGTTCAACCACCTATTAATGCGTCCTGATCTCAGTTCAAATCTCCTCTATCTGTCTATAGCCGCAGCCTGTGATGCTGGTAAGCGGCACACTAGGCTGTAACCGGGCAGTAACTCAGGACAGACTGCACCTCTTTCGGACTTGAGAGTTTGGTTTCAAACGCCGTTTCATAGATATTTCCTGAGCTGACTGGTGGCTGTCTGTGTGATGCAGGCGGCGATCGCCACAATACGCTTACCTTACTACACGTGTCTTTCTGTTGTGCATTTTTCCTGTCTGCCGATTTCACCCACCACCATTGCATTAGGGATGCAATGATTACAGATTTTATTGGTACGATTATTGTCAGAGAAATAATCACGGTTTCACGATTATTATGCATTAATTAATTTCACAACACTAGTAATGACTTAAGTTGATTTTTAATAATTAATTACAATAACAATTATATTTCTATAATATATAAGTATTTTTAATATAAGAGGAATATTAACTTTTCCTCCAGGGGAAATTGTTATTAAGGAGGGGAATAAACTGATCTGTTACTGTCATCAAGTATTAGTGAAAATGAAAAATTGAGTGCAGTGTTAACTGAAGTGGTAGCCTGTAGTCCTGAAAGTCTATAAGCTCCTAATGTTATAAATGTTAGTGTTTTACAGCTGGCAACAGTTTCTCAACACAGACAGAAGGAGGCAACAGGATGTAGCGTTAAATGTTCAGTGACTGAAGGTCTTGAGAGGACTACGTCCTCTCTTCCTTAAAGGCCCTTTCAGAATAGAAGCCATTTGCGCCGCGTGGGAGCTGCTCGGAGCTAAAGTTCAACTACTTTCACCGCAGGATGCGCGCGAGTTCGCGGTGCGGTGCACGTTGCTCGACACAGCAACAGACCAAGCCATTGAAAATAATGAGCCTCATAGCGCAGCAGTGCTGTAGTCGCGGTGGGTCTGAAAGGTTACATGTATGGCGAGTGGATAGTGTCAGAGCGAGGATTACCAGGAGAAGGAGCAGTCTACCCTGCCGTCGCCGCCAGACCGTGTGGATTTTTGAATGGGAGTGATTGGAACTGCAGACGGCGACTTGGCGGCGAGTGCATGGAATGAATGTCTTCCGGCGGCATATGTTAGAATTCCTGTATAAATATACACCTACTAAATACATCTGAACTAGGTACGTCGCCTTAAAACCGTGTGACACACACGTCGTCACTAAGTACGTCGCCACCAGTACCCATTGTCAGTGTTACTTTATTTTAACTTTATTGAGTGAATTTATTTATCAAGCTTCTCAAGTTAAATTGAAGGTGGTGTCTCCAGAATGCAGGAAATTAAGTGTTTAATGCTCCAAATTTTCTCAGGGTGGACCATCAGACCCCCGCTCATATCTTTCTGCATTTCTTGTCTCTTTAAAATAGTGTTAAAAATAATAAATTTATTTTGCAACCGTCAACATTTTGTGATTGGGAGGGGGAATATATCTAACAAAGCTGAAGTACTGTTGTTCGTTTTTTTAAAGTACAAACATCTCAGCTGACATTACTTGCATAATTAAGTTTGTGTAAGTGTAAAAAATTTTTCGGTATTTTCAAGTATTTTTACAGCAACACTTAAAGGCTGGACCATGTAGGCCTATACTTATTAAAAATAATGTCTGGTTCCACTCTCCAGTCCAGTTGGTGGCGGTAATGCACCTCTCGGCTAGTTTGCCAACCGCCAATAAAAACAGAAGAAAAATAAGTTTGAGTGAAAAAATTCACGCCTGACGGCGGCAACGAGCTTATCAACGACGTTGTGCACTGGCGACGAAGTAGCCTATCCACACACGTAGCTGTCACACGACGGTCTCCTTGGCACTATCCTCTCGCAATATACATGCTGCTGTGTTTGTTTACGTTGCGCTGAAAACTCGAGTCTCACCGCTACGGCATCCATTGTGACATGTTTATATTTAATTCCCTACCAACATGCCACGTTATTTAATATGATGTATTAGGCCTACATTTACTTGGGCGTGCAAAGCTGGGTGGTGATCCCGCAGGTGCTGCGTCAAGTTTAATGTAGTTATTCGCTTCTTTAGCAGGAACCTTTTAACGGCAAGTTTTACAACAAGTGAGCCGTCATCTTCAGTGGTCAGACTTGGTGTACCCAAAATTCTCCCACAATGCCGACTTCAGCCGTTTCTTTGGTGGAAATAAAGCTTCACGATTAATGAACAGTGACGTTTTAAAGCACAGTTAATAGTGAAATCCGGTAATCGCTGCATCCCTAGTGGCGGGTGCTACTTTCATTCCCTGTGTGACACTGAAGTTTATGTAGTGTCAGCTTCTGTCAAGCTCCTTACAACAAGAAGGCAAGGTACAGCCTAATGTGCAGACGAAGCATCAACTTCTGCAGACTGCTTTCCTCTTGGGTGTCATGTGACCAGAGTGTAATCGCAGCCTTTGCGATTAGAAAATCTCATTTTATTACATCGCGATAATATCGCAAATGCAATTAATCGTTCAGCCCTACTGTCTATTACTGCACTCCCTGGGGAATATTGTCTAATTTTTGGAAAAAGCGATTTCAGAAAGAAGCAGATAGTTCTGCAGTTGCATTGTGCATTTGAAGGTTGTATTCAGGCTGTCAGACTGACTGTGTGCAAAAAATAAAGACAGAAGCTAAAGCCTACCGATCACAGAGTGAAAGTGAACCACCGCATTATTACTGACTATTGAGGAAGATGACAATGACATTAAGGATCAACACTGTTCCTGTACAGCTGGGCAGGTCTCTAATTCAGTATTACAATTATTAAAAAGCCAAACAGTAGGGCTTTTTAACGTTACATTCAGTAGTAAGCTAGCTAGCGTTAGCTAACTAACGTTACATTAGGAACAATCCACAGCCTACATTTTTCTAGTTTTTTCTTATAGGTTTTTGAAAGGGAATACATCGTACTACACCTTTCAACCTCCCTGGGTAACGACTGTTATTATTACAAGTGCCCCAGGAACAGCGTTTGACCAGATCTTGAAAAAAATACTGAACAAAAAGCTAGAAAACTACTCCTTTGGCATTAGAGGCAATGGAGCGCAGCCATGAAACTGTCAGAGAGAGTCCTTTACTGCACTCTGATTGGCCAGCTGCTTATTTGGGGCATTAGCGAAGGGTCAATTTTGCCTCATCAAAGTACGTCCACTAAAGTGATTGTTTTTGACACCGACAGGCTCAGACCGTCATTGTAAGTCTGACAACATTATGGAAATGATCCCTACACAGAGAGACCTTTTTTTAAAAGAGTAAGATCCTTTTTGTTTAACCAGAAACAGCTGCTATATCGCTCATCAATGCCACCAGACTACATTGACAAAAACAGTAATTAATTGAGAACAGGATCTGTGCCATCTTCAGGACTCCTAACTTTTCTCCTAATTTTCAGTCAGGACGGTTTTGTAATAGCTAAATTCCTCTCAGAACATAAGACAGTATTTCCTCCTAAATGTAGTTAGGAAACATGTTTATGTAGTAACACATCTGTTTCTAAACATCTACTACATGTCATCCTAGACTGAGGTAAGATAGGACTTCAGACTTGGGCAAGTTTCTGTAATCAGGTCCCACCTCTGCAGTAATCATAAAAATTCAATACAACAGTAACCTTCAGGGAAAAGAAAGCCAACACCATGTATTTAACGAGTGCCTATTCATTTATTTACTTACATCATCATCTACTAACTACATTTAACGCAGATGAGAATTATTTGAATCTGGGCGGCTTACAGCTTCACTATTTCTGTTTATCATGATCACTATGCGCTGGCATACCTATGCTTTGTGATAATCTTTGTGAATCTTTGCTCTGTCTTCCCTTGGATTATTTTATTGCCTCATGCCTGCCCTTGGTAAAGTGACATCGTAAAGGTTATATAAATAAACTTGTCAATTTTAACCACATCATTGTTTTTCTGGAAACTTCCCACCAGTTGAATGACTTCCTGATTAACCAGATTTACATCCGCCAAGCTGGGTATGTTATCCAAGAATAACTCCGACATTAACTCAGAAAAAAATAATGTACAATGTCTTCAAGATAACTACGCAATTGAATCGTTATCTCAGAATAATGACATTGAACAATATGAGCACCATTTAGTGTCTGAAGATGAAAAAATTAAGCGTTGATCTAGGACATCCCCTAAAAAAAAAAGGGGGGGGATTCATATAACTTTTCTGTTATTTCCCCGTCCTTCAAAAGTTAACTTCTGACGCTAATCGGGACAGTTCATGTCATATCTGATAACAAAAGAACTGAGAATGACTCAAGATTTTCCCCCCTAAAACTATTCTGTTCTCAAAGCTTTTAAGGTACCAGTTTCCATACTTCCTCACACTGTCCTCTGGTATGCAGGAACAGTGAAAACTGTTTTCTCAACTCATCACAACCACCTCCAATCACATAAACACTCTGCTCTCAAGCGCTCACAGGGGAAAAAGAAAATCAAAAACACTTGAACCGTTTAAAAACCACAGTGATCTGGGGCCAGGGTTGTAATCAGAGTAATAACAGACCAAACCTCATGATTAATGACAGTTCAGCTACACTGACACATCACTTTCAGCCAGGCAGCCCATGCTGTCCCTTATTTTGAAATGACAGCCTTGTGTGTGTAATACAGGCTGTAAGAAGGGAAAATTTATTAAGCAAGTTATCTTACCTAAATAGTCCCACTGAGACTACAATATCTCTTCCAAAGGAAAACGGCTCAGAAGACATTCCACAAATACTAGAAAACTTAAAAGCGCAATAAACATTTTTCAGATGAGCAAGAATCATTAATTATATGACCACACAAAGCATTTTAAGTTTTTAGTTGCTAGAAACGTATAAAGGGCAAATGACCTAAACAGTTTTTTCAGCAGTTGCTTCCTCCTGACCTCAGCTGTCTTCAAGACCTGCACCGTGAACACGAGACGCTTTCCCTTTTAAGGCCACATAATAAAGTTATAAATATTTTATGGATATAAACGATTAGGAGTGGCCGTTCTCACCTGGTCAAAACCAAAGAAACCTTTTTGCTGGTGTACAATTAGCTTCCTTTAACCTACAGACATTTCCTGGTCATTGAGATTTCTCTTGGATGTAGGCTATAATAAGACCTGGATACCAGACCCAAAGATGGTGCCTATTCAGTCCTATAAAAATTGCTCAACTGGCACAAAAAGTTTCTAGCTTTGGTTTTACTCCTGGGAAATGAGACCCACTGCATTATAAGCATTAGGGTCTCTCACGCTCGGCCCGTAGCCTTTACCTTGAGAAAAGTTATGCAAATATAAAACCTCTATGGATCAAACATTCATGAGAGAGCGGGGATGTCCTGAGAACAGATACATCGGTACCAAGTCGATGCCCAAATTCTAAAACCTTTCAGTGAATGTTTTTCTACAGTAACGTAGGGGGATCCAACACGTGGAAGATAGCGACAAGTGCAGCTACAGCGTCAGCTCCACCTCGACTTATCAAAAAGGAAAACAGCAAAAGTCGTGTAAGGAAACTGGGTTAAGTTTAATATTTAACCTTGGTCAGTTTTCACGATTGTTACATCCAATAGCTCCGTGTCAAAGCCTCGATTTCTCCCAGTTTTGGGATCTGTTGGAGAGCTAATTCAGGCAGACGTTTCACAGCTTTGATCAACTCAAAATCACCAAAGATGACAATGCAGTGAGCGCAAGAACTGAATGTCAGTACGACACGCCTGACACTATAGACGGGATCTTGCATCGTTGATAAACTGTTGCTGACTTAATAATCAACTGCCATTTCAGAGTTGGATCTGCGACCACGCAGCAAGTCAGCGACACCAGACCTAAAGTTGACATTATTAAAACAACACTTTCGGACGCTACTCCGATCATTATTTCGGCGCCGTTAATTACATCATTGCCACCGGACATTTTAGTTGGTGGACTGTTTTTCAGCGCAACGAATACACCATCATTCATTGCGCCTGGTTAGTGACCATAGGTTGTACACTACTTCAAAATGCATTCTGGGATACATTGAGTGGTATATAAAAAGGTATAATAATTCTCACTATACATTCGGACAGCACTACAAAATGTCAAGCTCACTATATAGTCCACTATGTTGTGAGTAGTGACACAATCATACTTTAAAGAGGTGGTATTCTGCTCATTTTCAGGTTCAAAATCCTATTTAGGGGTTCTACCAGAACAGGTTTACATGGTTTACCTGTGTTGTACGCTTTGTTTTAGCTATGGAGTGATACATCTTGTCTCTAAATGATCTTTGTTGGGAATTGCACATGCACAGTTCCTAGTTAAGGACTACTAGCCAATCATAAGCAGAGAAGGACGGGTCAGCGAAAAGATGGTAAACAGCTTCGATTCAGCTGTAGGCTACATGTTGCCGACCAGCTTGGCAACATGGACTGGAGCGAGAGTTTCAGAGTGGTGAGTTATTAATCTGTAACAAAAGTATCTTTCATCCATAAAGTTTTAACTGAGCTCTGTCTCTACATCACAGTAACAACTTTATGTCCACTGACTGCCTGGAGGGTAGCTAGTGTTTGGAAGGGAGAGGAGAGCTGTGTGCTGCAGCTCACTGTTTTTCCACCGGTGTTTTTGAGGGCATGTCGGAGTAGCCGCTCAGCGAGCATTATTACACGTATTTTCATTGTCACGTCACAAGAAAGGGAAGTAAAGGCTGGACTACAAACAAGCTGTTTTCAGTTCAGAGCAGAGTTTTCTGTGGGAGATGGGAACTCCCTTTGGGCTGGACTTTGGGCTTTTTCACTTTGCAAACCTGTTACATGCACAAAAAAGAGATCTAACTCAATAAAGGAGAGGGGAAAAAGCCATAAACCATCATACCACCTCTTTAAAAATCCTATAACCATAGCCTATACGATAAAGCATCCTCTGGTCTGAGAGGCTGCAGTGTTTTCAGTTTGGCTGATTGTTGACTCCTCAGGTTTGTTCCTGTTAAGTGGATTCATTATAAAACGCGCTCTGCAATCAAATACGATTTTAAATAGGCCTAGTAAAAGAAATTGACGGCAGTCAGCGTTTTTATTGTGGCGGGCCGCAACAAATAAATGAACATATGGGAAACACTGATATTGTTACTTTTTAAATGAGTAATAGGTAAAAATTAAGTCATTACAATCTGAGTAATTTGCCCAACACAGCTACTAGATATGCCGTATAAACTGATGTGCCGCGAAGACAGAGTGCTGCTTTCTGCCCCCTGGTTGCACGCGCATCTCGGTGATGACCTTGCACAGAAACCCGTCTATAGGTGGGAGTTATGGACTGTCTTAAAAGTACAGTAAGATCCATTCCAATGGTATCCACTACTAAATTTGTAATACCGTGACATCCCTAATAGAGAGACATAATTGACCTAGTTTGCAGTTTCCTGTCAACAGTTTTACTGACGTCTCTTTTATAATGGTGCTCTATGGGGAAAATGCTTTTTGGGCCAAAGGGAAATTTATTACTGCAATACAGAGAGTGCTCACTGGACAAATCTGGAAGCAAGGCAGAACGGCTGCATCGTTTCCAGGTCTTATTATACATCCATGAGATTTCTTTAAGAATTATCACCTTGTAAGTATGTAATGCATATCTCAATGACAGCTTCTGATCCATATCCAACAAACAATAATGCTGGTATGACACGTGTTAAGTATAGGGCTACAATTTTTATTTGTATCATCAATCTGTCAATTATTTTTTTTCTATCAAAGTGTCGTCTTGACATGTCTTGTTGTCGGACTGAATCCCAAAAGTTATTTAATTTACAATTATGTAAAAGAGAGAAAACATTGGAGAAGATGGAACCAGAGAATGGAATGGAAGTTATTTATCAAAATAAAATGTATAACAATTCATTGATTATCAAATAATGAAAGTTGTTACAACCATTTCTGTTGGAGTGGTTCTCATGCTGGTTTTCACTGGAGGCTCTTTGGTTTTTGTTGCCAGATTTTATGCAAACTAGTGTCACTGTCAAAGGATGACAGGACAAAAGCAAAATAAAGAAACACCCAGTCACCACAAAAACTCCAACCTCACGTCTAGATTTAGAAAAGAATTCCTTTAAAAGAAAAACACTGGGAAATTCCAATCTCAGCCGTCAAACTGTGACTGCATGAAGGTTGAACCACATCTCTGTCACGCACCTCGACATTGGTAAGAAACTGTTCAAAGATCAAAACTGAGACAGGCTGTGGTGCCAAAATAAATGAACTTTGGACGCATTATCGTTGTAAAAACTTTAGTCCTAAGCAAATTTACGGCTGCTGGTGTTTGTGGAAAAGAATTAAAAGAATAAAGTTATCTAGAAAGAGCTTGTGTGGGAACGTGTTCTGTCCTGAACTCACTTCTGTCTTCACTGTCAGGGGCCAGGAGCGTTTAATTATCACATATACAGGTTCAGACAGATTGAGTGTACGAGCCAGGGCAATCTATCTAACTGACAAGTCAAGTTCAAGCGTGCAGAGTATTCCCAGGAAAAATAACTGGGTGCAAAAACAGCAGCCACGAGATCTTTCACGTCTTCTGATTCTCTTAAGTCTTTGTAAATATATGCTTCTACTTGCAAGTTTCATCCAGTGTTACACTAAGCATGGGCAGGAAGATGGAAGTATATCGACTAGAGGTACAAAGATGAACTCTTAAGTCAGAAAAAGAAACAGACAGAGGTATCAGAAAATATAGCAGCGGCACCACAGGCCTTCCTGCTCACTTAAGAAGGCCACGTGGGTGCTGATCTTTTAGTCAGTGGCAGAGGTTACCACTACTCCTAGAAGTATTCTGGCCCTTAACTCTTCACAGTTCAGAAAATCTTTTAGTCATCTTCTCCTTTACAGTGACACACATCTGGCAAAGCCATCTCCACTGTTGGAAAGCTCACAGGGATCCCTGCTGTCTATCACCATCTTTTATCCGCAATAAAAAGACACTGCATAAGCCTAAATGTCCTGTCCATTTCAATGAGTAGGTGGATCACACCCCACCTTAGGAACCACTACACCTAAAACTTCAGCATACTGTTTTACTGTCACATGATCCAGACTACGTGCTCAAACACTTTTCCAATCTTACAAACCTCTAAAGGAAACCTCCGTGGCACAGATATAAGTAAGTAAAAACCTACCCATATCAGTCAAAACTAAATCTCTACCACTTTAAACGCAGAGCCAATCCTCACGTAGCACTCATATTTGAGTCTGAAAAATGGCTCAGTGAGCGGTAAACAGTCAAACTTACCAGCCAGCATTGCTGCTCAGACTGAAGTGTTTTCCTGGTCTGTGGTTTACACTTAAATACACATGAAAAACCTGAAGTGGCACCGCTCGTAGCTCAGCGTGTACTGTTGGTGAGAGATAAAAAAAAGAAAAAAGAAAAACGAGACTGACAGGACGGAGTTTCTGAGGAATGTGCTCTGAACAAGCCTCCATCTGTTTCCCTCATTCTGCTGAAGCCT
Source organism: Micropterus salmoides (assembly GCF_014851395.1). Lineage (NCBI taxonomy): Eukaryota > Metazoa > Chordata > Actinopteri > Centrarchiformes > Centrarchidae > Micropterus > Micropterus salmoides. The sequence continues at coordinate 2,551,192 of NW_024040152.1, read as the reverse complement.
GCGTGTGCTGCAGATCAACCTTTGAGCCTTTCCAATGAAAATAAACCCCAACAGGTAGCACAAAGCTGCGACCTGAGAGTTGGCTTTTGCATCCTGCGCTGCTTTTAAAAGGTTATCTCCGGGGGTTGTTGCACACACCATGAAAATAAATATTTTTAAATTAATTCAGCTATATGCCCCAAACAGCAGAGAAAACATCTGGAGGCTACAAATTCAGCCTGTGTGAAGAAGCTGTAGTCAGAATATCAGAATATAAACTTGAGACAGAGCCTGGATGCATGTCTTCAAATTGCGTTACTTATCCATAGTCAGTGTATTACCTGCAGTAAATGGCGGTCAGCATGTCCCCAGTTTGCAAAGTACTGCAAAGGTAATACACTTGCTTGTGTATAAATACCTTATGCAGTCCAATAAGTACAGTCCATGTGTGTGCATGTTAAGTCCACGTCTCATTTTTAGCTTAATACAGGAAAGTAAGTATAGATTTTTTGATTTAGCAAAAGTGCTTCACAATAAAAGCATCACAGCGCGTACAGAATAAAACACTTACAAAAATCACGTTTTCTAAACTTCAATATGAAACTTAAATGGGGATAATTACACAGCAGTGGACATTAACAGTATGATTAAGGATATTTAAGCCTGCAACAAGCTTAGTTAAAACTGCAAAACAGAATCTAACAACACAGGAAATCAGGCTAAACGCCTACGGGCCAACAGCTACATATGTGATGTTATTATTGGCACATCAAGTTTCAGATACTGTCCTGTCATCGTGAGTCTTTTAATCACCTTGCACATGTCTACAATGACACTCTGTGCCAGTGCTAACGTGAGGATAATCAAACCCAGGATTTACAGGTAAAAGACTGGTGCCAAGTATATTTTGGTTATTTTTGGACCTGTTAAATCTGTCATTTTTTGACTCCCAGAACATATTTCACAAAAGCTGATGGTGGCAACGTCGCGTTTCACGCGTGATTGCTGTTTGGAAACTGCAGATACCTTTTTAAGTCCTTTGGATCTGGATCACATGGTATTAGCTTGCTGCTTGTTTTGGTTAGTGAAATGTATAAAATTTGTCCACATTGTAAAAAGCAGCTTGCATGTTGAATTTTTGCACTAGCCTGTGATAAATGATCTGGACAACACAAGTGAAAACAACATGCTGATCTTCCTTCTATCATGTTGATTTTCTGCCGCTTCTTAAACATTCGTAGAAAAATAATAAGCACTTTCACTGAAATGTGGATAATTTGTATAAAATCAGTAAAGACTTCATTCTAGGGCTGAAACGATTCATTGATTAAATTGATTCTGCCAGCCGACCACAGACAAGGTAACACTAACAGCAACTGTAGCAACTGAAATCCTGATTGATTGTTGAGTTAAAGTTGCCAAAGTAAGCCGCAGTCCTCAGGTGAAAATGTGCACACATGAGTTTGTTGTTCTCCTTTTTGGGCTTCTTAAACGAAGCGAAAATGAATCATTGAAATAATCTATCTGCAGTTTGTCTGTAAATCAGATCAATAAAGCACAAAAACCTCCAGGGTTTAATAGTACTAACAAATCTGGACTTTTCCTCCCTCACCATACCCTCCCCCCTCTGTTGGTGAGGGAGCACCAATAAAACTGCAGATTGGAGAAACTGACTTCAGGCAGATTTCCTCTTCAGAGGAGCAGCAGGCCAGCTAACGAGCTCCTGCCGCCCAATCAGACCATTAAAAATATTGCAAATGAAACACCTGCCATAACCAGACCTTCCAATAACCATTTTTAAAATGTGTGCTTCCACTTCAAGGCAAGGAAATGATGTCAGGATGTTGTGACTCTGACACCTCCAACTCAACTAGTTGCTCTCAATCTGTATTATCTACTTCTTCAAAAAAGAAAACCACTTGTGTTCACTTAAAATTATGTTGGATTTCCTTTTAACACAGACATGCCCAATAAATGCTAATGGTCTAGAAGTAGGGCGGGAATTAGTTATGATTAGTTTATTTTTGACACCAGTGATTAAATACACCAAAAAACACCAAACATCTGTATCTGCTCATGATAACGTCAATATTTCATATTTCAGATTACCAGTATTTTCACAAAATGACACCCAAACTTACAGATAAGAGCCTCAGCTTTAAATTATTGAAATAAATTTAATTTTGTGACTTTTTTCCAAGTAAAAAAATTAAATACATTAAATACAAATAATAATAATTAAATAAAAATAAATATAAAAAAATAAAAAATATATTAAATAAAATGAAAAATTTTTATTTGTGAGAACAATAATAACTGTTCGTTATCCATTCAGTCCTGAGCTCAGAGACATCATTTGTGACTGACGTGCTGAGTCATTCAAACAAATATTACTGTCACAGTTATTTAATCTAATTTTAGACAGGTGTAGTCATGTGTTATTTCCTGTCGCTACACGTTTCCACTTCACCAGACAAGTGTTTCTATTGGCTGAGACATCATAGAATGTTATCTAATTTCCTTCGCCTGCAACTTTGATTTCTGACTTTGGGTTAATATGTTTATTCATTACTTCCTGTGGGTGAAGCTCTTTGAACCTTCTGCAGCTGCATGAATCAAAAGTTACTTACAAACAGGAAAAAATATTACAGAATATTACAATGGAAGTTACTAAGGGACTTTAGTTTTTTTTTTTACAAATGATTTTCCATCCTAAATTTTTGTGGCGATTCACCAGAAAAAAATGTAGGCTCTTGTAAAAACGCTACACGTTGTTCTGCTGCTGTGTGCGTCGTGTGTCTGCAGAGTCTATTCGTCCGCTGCACATGAGAACACGTTACGCTGTTCAGTCAACCAACCAGCAGATCTAGAAACGCTACAGACTGCTCTGTATTTATGTCAGTTTTTGGGCTCATTGCACTTACAGTCACTGTCTTCTAAAGACTTTTGTTTTCATGTAATCGTCCACGGGCTCATTGTATTACCTATATAATACAAAATATAAAACCTTAATAATGCACACTTTCATTTTCATATGTTTACAAAAGGTATTTGTTATTTTATTTTTTATGCAAACAAAATGGCAATTGTATTTGTTGTTTTCAATATAAAACTTATTGAAATGGTTTCAGCGTGTGTATCAATACTGTGATAATACTGATAACCGTGATAATTTTGGTCACAATAATCATGATATGAAATTTTCATACCGTTTTATCCCACGATTATGGCCAAAATGATAATCACGATTATTTTGATCTATATTTGAGATCATGATCATTTATCACGATTATTCATTGATTTTAGGGACAACATATTTTTATTGCACTTTCAAATTTAAATAAATAAGCAACCGCTTTTCACATCCATGATGTGCTGAATTTCTGCATAAAATAAGACTAGTCCTTAAAGTGCATCATCTCCTAGAAGCAAAATATAAATAACATTTTCTTGATTTGGTAATCAGTGCTTGCTTTTTGTTCTTCTTCTACGTATGATTAAGTAGGCTATGAAGAGAAATAGTTATTTGTCTGTTTTAACTGTTTATTGTTGATTTTATGATCGGGAGTATGAAAATTGATCGGATTCTCTATGCCATTCTGTGTCTGACTTCCTGCCCAGTTTGATCTGCTTTGTGCAGCTTGACGCGTCTTCTGTCTACTCCGCGAAGAAACTTGTGTATTCTTCGCGGAGCCGAGAGTTTTTTTTTTGTTTTGTTTTTTAAACATAGACCAAAGGGAAAAGTTGAATTATACACTTTTACAGACTGCACTTCACGGGTCATATTTCATCACATGTAAGTCTTTGAGTTTTATTCTAGCAGCATCATTGCTTTACCGCAAAAAAACTGGTAAATAAAATACTTGCTGCTATATTGCATATTTATAAATGCATATTTATCTGCTCATCAAGATGGTACCATAAGAAAATACAGTACTACATAAAATTAGATGTTAGACTTAGTGAAATTTTGGAGGTTGAGTTTAGACCCTTTGAGGTTGCCGTAGCTGGTCTGTGTGGCGTGTTGAAGCCGTAGGGATAGCAAACTGATTCCAGCTTGTCAAATGTGAATTCCTTGCTCCTCTATGTTTTTCACCATTTTCAGACATTTCAGACCTAATTATTGATTGACTAACTGAGGAAATAATCCACAGATTAATCAACAATGAAAAGAATCATCTGCTGCAGACCTAAACCAAACACTGGCTCTAGAAAGGGGGCAGAAACTGTTTTTGGAGTGCGTTTACCATTGGATAGTTTTTAATGGTCGGCTGTAGTGCCACGTCTAAACTATGCTTCATCTTTGGAACGGCAAAATCTAGAATATCCCCAGAACATGGATTTAAAAATGGACCTGGTGTGCCCACCTCTCCACCAGTAGTAATTGTGCTTGTGTGAGCATGCTCATATAACAGCAGGATGTCCACTGGCCAATGGATTGGACTGTGGTTTTACTGGGCAGCTTCCATGTGTGACTGTGTGTAAAAGCATCAGTATGGAACAGAGCTTGAGGGGACCGAAACAGCAGAGAGACAAACTACAGCGACAAAAGTGTAATGCTCCGTTGAGGTCATGTGAGAAATGGAGAAGTGAGCTGTGAGTTGAGTAAGGGTTGTATGTGGCCAGATATGAAAATGAGAAGCGTAGATGTTGAAAGTAGATACTGACTTTACACACTACTGTCCTTTTTAGGTCTTGTACTGTTACTTTACTGCTCCGTCGATATAGTAAATATCCAGCGGCATGTGGCTTACGCAAAATTGTTCAGAAATTGTTTTAGCATCAAAATGATATTCCAAGTATTAAACTGCATGATAGTAACAACTGTGACGACTAAAGCATTTGTAGACTCTGCTGTACTGTTGTTACAGCAGACAGGTAAAAATGCTTTAAAAGCAGCCAAAGCTGCATGTATATAAATCAGACATTTTAGAGACTCGCCACTTTAAGAAACACCAATACTCTATAGGCAAAGCCCATAACGGCACAGATGGCAATTATCCTGCTAGAAAGCCTAACTTCTGCTTTTAACAGCACGGCGGGAAACATTTCAGCTAATCGTATGGTTCCACTGACGTAAAGGTCTACTACGCATGTATCACTATAACCACGATATTTATACATTTTGTTCACATAAAGTCAGAAAAAAACAACAACATATGAATCCAAATTAACACACTCACTGGCTACTTTCTTAGATACACCTGTTCAATTGCTTGTTAACACAAATAGCCAATCAGCCAATCGCATGGCAGCAACTCAATGCATTTAGGCATGTAGACGTGGTCGAGACAACTTGCTGAAGTTTAAACAGAGCGTCAGAACGGGGAAGAAAGGAGATTTAAGTGACTTTGAATGTGGTATGGTTGTTGGTGCCAGACGGGCTGGTCTGAGTATTTCAGAAACTGCTGATCTACTGGGGTTTTCACACACAACCATCTCTAGGGTTTATAGAGAATGGTCCGAAGAAGAAAAAATATCCAGTAAGCGGCAGTTGTGTGGACGAAAATGCCTTGTTGATGTCAGAGGTCAGAGGAGAATGGGCAGACTGGTTTGAGATGACAGAAAGCCAACAGTAACTCAAATAACCACTCGTTACAACCAAGGAATGCAGAATACCTTCTCTGAACGCACATGTCGAACCATGAAGCAGATGGGCTACAGCAGCAGAAGACCACACAGGGTGTCTCTCCTGTCAGCCAATAGAAGTTTGGAAAAATGTTGCCTGGTCTGATGAGTCTCGATTTCAGCTGCTACATTCAGATGGTAGAGTCAGAATTAGGCGTAAACAGCATGAAAACATGGATCCATCCTGCCTTGGATCAACGGTTCAGGCTGCTGGTGGTGGTGTAATGGTGTGGGGGATATTTTCTTGGCACACTTTGGGCCCCTTAGTACCAAGTGAGCATCGTTTAAACGCGACATCCTACCTGAGTATTGTTGCCGACCACGTCCATCCCTTTATGACCACAGTGTACCATCTTCTGACGGCTCCTTCCAGCAGGATAAAGCACCATGTCACAAAGCTCAAATCATCACTGGTTTCTTAAACATGACAGTGAGTTCACTGAACTCCAACGGCCTCCAAAGACACCACATCTCAACCCACTAGAGCACCTTAAGGATGTGGTGGAACAGGAGATTCGCATCGTCCATCTGCAGCCGACAAATCTGCAGCTACTGCGTGATGCTATCACGGCTATATGGACCAAAGTCTCTGAGGAATGTTTCCAACACCTTGTTGAAAGTATGCCACGAGGAATTAAGGCAGTTCTGAAGGCAAAAGGGGGTCCAACCAGCTACTAGCAAGGTGTACCTAATAAAGTGGCCAATGAGTGTATTTAGGGATCCAAGAAGCGAAGCTGCTGGAGCTCTATTGTTTTTATTATGATTCTCTCTCTTTCTTTCCACTAAATGTGTTTAGGCAGCAAAAACTGCTGTACAAAAACTCACCAAAATTCGTTTTAGCATTTTCTCGAAAACGGCTTTGTTTAGAGTCAAACTTCTTTCATTATTTTAATAGCTGGATTCATCTGCATCAGGTCTTCTGCTCTAAAAATGTCAAATTATACAACGTTTTATCATTTTTCTCTAAAACCTATTTTTGTGAACTTGTCCCAGGCGGTTTCGCCAATCAACCTGAAACTTTGGCAGAATCATCTATGGACTGCGCTGATCAATATTTATCAAAAGAAATTTAATACGTCAATCTGTTTTTTTCCTACATTTTTACTTTTGTGTATTTACGTATAATTTTACATAAATGCCCGTAAATCAAAATTGGCTTAAGCCAATTGAGGCGTCTGCTCAGATGCTTGGCCCAAGCTTCGCTAAGCAGTCCTGGGATATTCTTCCACTAGGGGGCGCTACACTTGCAAAAAGTTTATACCTCGTAATTCGCTGGATGGATTCCTACGGAATTCGGTTTGTACGATCTCAGGTCACTACTCAGTTGATGTAAAAATTTGGTAATGATTTCGCAAAGTGGGCATGGCTTCTTACAAGAAATGTACATTTCTAGACATGTCTCATTCCAAACTTTAAAAAAAACAAGAAAGAAAGAAGAAAATCACCCGTACATCCTAGAACTTTTTTCAGCACATCCACTGATATGTGACAAATGTTTGCCTCACTGCAACCTGTGGTCAATTCAGAAGTCAGTAATTCTATATTTTTCAGAATATGCTAATTCAATTAACATCTATATCTCCACAAGTCTTTCTTGAAACGCTACCAAACTCGACAGAGTCGTTCTCCAGATGGCTGATATCAAGTGTTTCAACGTGTCTTTAGAGCGTGGCTACCGGTACATTGAGTGTCAATGAACATTAACACACGTGACAATCAAAACACAACGCTAATTTAATTGTTTTTGTTCATGAAGTCTGTTATTAGGAAAAACACTGCTGTGGATATGTAGGTAAGTCATGACATTTTACCTAATTTTTGTATTTATTTTATTCATGTCATCAGTGCAGTGTCACATCTGTCTGCGCAACACGCGTGTCAGATCTCTCCCCCATGCCGTGGCTGCCTGAAGCTACACTGTAACTTCCACCAACCACAAGAAAACAAAACGACGAGTGTTACTTTGTGGCTATAACAACGCTGTTGACACAATGTACAGATAACCTGCAACCCCTGCTGGAGCGAGAGAAGTATACAACAATCAGTATTTAATGTGTAATTAGGCTATAATCAAAACTCATGTTAGGTCTAATTTTCGGGACAAACCGGAAAGGGGTCGGGACAACTGCTTGTAATTTGGGACTGTCCCGGATTTTTCGGGACGTCTGGTCACCCTAGTCTGCAGTGATATTCAGTATCTTGCTGTAACTTGATGAACAACATCTTCTTTTTAACTCAGTTTTGGATCAAATGCCACCAAATTAATTGACAACACACCCAAAACCAGCAGAATGAAGTGTGATTTTGTTCAGAATCTTCTCACCAACATCTTGACAGTTGTAAGTGTTTTAAGTTTAAACTGAAAACTATCCGGGTCTGGCACGTGTGACGTCACTACCTTAACTTGTGAGAAGGTGTGTGAAAACAGCCTCTCATGAGTAGCTCACTTGCTGACAATAAGGGATGTTCAGATAATAGTGAGTCTAAGGTCTCTATTTTATTTGGATCCTGTGACACTTTCTTCCTATTTTTTTTTTCTCCAGCTAAAATTGTTTGTGCAGCTTAAACTTTAAATCTTCGAAACACAAAATGTCGCATGTGGGTGGGAACAGGTCACTCAGTAGTCAGGTACATATAATGACACACTCTGATCTCAAGGTGAAATCAAGTTTGCCTTTACCCAATTATCTCAAAGTCCAAATTCTTTCATTACTTTAATCTCTTAAGTCGTCTGTGTCTGTTTTTCTCCTCTGAAAATGTCAAATGTAGCATTTTTTTAAGACTTGCATGGATCCCAATTATTGCCACTTGCGGCTATATCTATACACCGGCTTTGATCTTTGCCTCAGAGAGGTAAGAGAAGAAGTCTTAAAGATACTTAAGGCTGAAGACTCCTTCTCTAGAGCTATGGAAATTATTTCATTGTCCCTGATGTCCCAAAGGCAAAGATAAAAAGGAAACTTGGTAAAATATCCCCATCAGGATGTCCCCTATGACCTCCCAGCCATATTCATCATCCTTCAAGGTGTCCAGCATGGTCACCTTGATGCCGTTATAATCCTCTCTGAGGTGCACTGAGTGAGCTAGGGGAAGAGACGGTTACTTAGTTCTATTATGGAGCAGCATGGCTTTGTGGCAAATTTTGTGGGGAATAACAGCTATTTTCTATACTTTTGAAGCAAAAGCAAACAGGAAATAACATGAGTTATTCAATGCACATTTTAGCTATTTATTTTGGCATTAAAAGCGTTTACATGCAGGAGACACGCTCTCCCACACAGTCACAGACTCCCCAAAGTGATTCACCACCACTGAGTTAACTTCAGTTCCAGACTAAGATAACAGCCGGTCGAACATTTGGAGGCAGATCAGAAATAAACTACAACCCTCTGCAAAATATACTACAGAACAATTGCTACTAATGCACAAATCTAAAAACAGCCTACAGTGCAGAATGAAAAATGCATAAAACTACAAAAAATAATATTGAACAAGTACCACAAGATGACAGCAACTACATTTGAAGTTTATGGGATTAAAGCTAAGTATTGTGTGTTTTATAGTTGAAATGATGATGTGGTGAGTCTATGAATAATTGAATGTCAGATAATAAATAATGCTTTTTTTCCAGTGGTCACTCCAAAGCCAATGAAACAGGCTACTAAATCAATATATGGGTGCAATTACCATATAGATATTGTGGATATTTGATCACTTTTCTGGAAAATATTAAATGTATTTTTGTTTAAACTGCATTGTTTTAACAGCACAAAGTGTCAAAACAGGAGCACAACAGAATACAAGGAGGCTTCATCCTTTGATAACGAGAAAAAGTCATATTGCGATTATCATGGACAATATTGCAATTTGCCATACAATGGAACAAATGGTTTCATGAGTCTACTTGCTTGATTATCAACACACACACACACACACACACACACACAAACTACTGACATTTTGAAATGTGTATTTCTCAACAAAAAGTTATTAGCATAAGAAGAAACAAAGTTGTCTTCGGCGACCAGTCCAAAATGACTGATTTTTTGACATTTTAAACAAAAACTCTGCTGCGATTGGTGCATTGTGGCTTGCGGCATGTGGGACTTGCAGGTTTTTGAACCAGGGACGGATACTCGATGCACCCACACCACCCACGCCACAACTAATGTAAACAAGATTGCTTAACAATAACTTAGTAAAACAGATCTACATCTATCCTCTGCACAGACTCTATCCACAACCTGCAGGAGGAACTACTCAAAATGAATACATTAGTATAATAATATTAAATAAAAAGTATATTGTTTATTTAATAGTATACTGTTAGTACAATGTCAATATATTATATAATGTAACAATATGCATTATAATTTTATGTAATAGTAAATTACAGAGGTTTTCTAAGTGGAAGGCGGGCCTCCCCAGGGAGCCCAAACGATTTCAATGGAGGCTCAGTGAATGGGAGTGAAACAATATTAGCCCTACATTAGTTTTAAAAAGGACATCACATAGATATGCTTACATGTGTGACAACATTACAAACTGCTTTACAAGACTCAAATACAAGACATAAAATAATTTATTAAAAATAATTTCAACTAGATAAAACATAAAGGCAGGTAAAACAAAAAACATTTGACAAATAAAAGGAATTTCCTAAATTATACTTATAATACTAACTCGTGTAAAATCAGGGAAGGATGTTCGATAGAAGTATGTCTGAACAAGGGATTTAAAAGAGCTGATTCAGCAGACCTGATTTCCTCGGGGAGATTGCTCCCCAGGCTGCTTTTCCCCCTCTCAACAGACTATAGGCTATTTTGGCTCAATTATTGAGTGTCAGTGGGATAAAATAACATAATTATGATCCCATTGGCATCCAGGAACTCAAAACTAAGCTAGTAAACTAAGACGGGGTGAGGGTGCGCCTTTTCCCAAGCATCGTTAGAGGGGAGGCCCACAGTCTCAGACATTAACATTATATATGTTATATTATTTTGAAGAAGATATTGACACAGTATATATATCGTAGCCTTAAAATATTGAAATATTATTTATAAGCCGTATCGCCCGGCCCTAAAAGCGACATATATCCATATCAGCAGTACCTATTTCGATAAAACACCAATCTGCATGCCAGCTCTAGTGCGTCACATCAAGCTCTCCTCATTCACAGGTGATCTGTTTGTTTACCTGTGAACTACTTGACGTGTCTCAGAGGAAGTAACCTGCTATTCTCATGCTTCTAATCTGCATCCATTTATAAACAGAGACGTATAGGATTAGCTGGGTGTTGGATGACACAAGAAGGCCGACCAGACAATCCTGTGCTTGCAGAGTGAAAGGGCGGGAGGTGTGGGGGGGGAGGGAGGTGATCACCTGTCAGGTAGCTCATTTCCCTCAACCTTGCCCTCCTTTGCTCCGGCAGAACTAGTTTAACCGCTTTAAAGACGCAAAAAGGTGGACGACTTACTTGCCAGTAGGAAACTCACTCCGACAGATTAAGGTGATGAATCCCTCTTTGACTTTACAAGCTGCTCTGGTCAGGGACTGGAAATGGAAAGTGACAGTTTCCTTTCCTGGAAATCAAGAACCGGAGGTTCCCTGTTAGCTCTATATTTCCTAAGCTGCTGGTAAACCTTCCGTTCTCTCTGGAACTACAATGTGGAAATACCCAGAAGACCTGCTGCAGTGCACAGGACACTTTAAAAACTAAATTTTGAGACATCAGTTCGGGTTTAGATCAGTTGGTATCATTCAGAATGATTTCGCTACAAAGCTTCTGTTTTATGTGATTGAATATTTGCTGGCAGCTCAATTAAAAACCTTCTCCTTATTGCGATTTTGTGTCATTGTAAATTGGGTTAGGTATTGTTTCAACTGATTCTACTTATTGATCCAGTTAGTTTTTAATCTCAGCTCTGGTTCCAACCCCTACAGAGCTTCCTCGCTCATCTCCCCCTTCATGGCTAAAGTGAAAGGAGTCTCTGTCCTAGAGGGGCGTCTCTGGGGACTCGTCTCTAAGAGAAATATCTATTGAATCATTTGTAGCCATCACTGCTTTCCCTTCAGTATAAAAGGTGTTTTGTACCTGAGACGTTGCTACTGTTAGCGTTAGCTGGATCTGGGGCGTCACTGTAGCTGGGAGAGCGCGACACGTTGAACACGGTGAAGCGTTCCTTCAGATTCACGCCGTGTTGAAGTAAAAGCTTCGTCATGTTGGAGCTGCTTCCTGCCTCGCACCAACCCTCCTTACTGCAGCTGCTGCATTTTGTTGCATCTCTGTTTTAGTGAAGCTAAGCCAAACTTTGGAGCGTTTGCTGCGGTCCGCCATGGTCCAGGACTGGAAACAGAAGAACTCTCTTCTTCATGCTTTGTTCACATAACAAATGAGGTGACGTTAGGTCGGCGTAGCAGCTCCTGGCAGATAAGAGACACTTTGATGGAGTGTAAAATGCTCACTGCAGTTCAGTCAGGAGCTGAAATATGCAGAAAATTAGGAACAGAGGAGCAGAACCCAGACGCACAATTCTCCGGATCTTGGCAATTTTGTACCGATTTGATTCGTGAAACACAACCTTAATAGTAAACTGAATATCTTTGGGTTTTGTATTGTTTGTTAAATTAAAAAATAGCTATGTAAAGATGTCACCTTGGGTTTTGGGAAGTGTGACTGGCACTTTGTTTAATTGTACGGCCAGTTAATTGGAAAAAAACAACCACAACAAGTTAGGACTGGGCGATATGGCCAAAACTTTTCTCACAATAAAAAGTTTCATCTTTCGATATCGATAATTATCACAGTAATTATCAAATCGTAATTTCTTTCGAGTTTAATGGTTGCTTCTGAGTGGAAGTTGAAGAAACCTGATGGTTAATTGTGGTTTAAACTCTTCATTATGGTCAGAACAAACAGTGGATTTTTTTCAACAAATATGCACGAGTAAAATTAAGTAAAAGCTTTTTTTTCCCCAGTCCCTTTTCCTCAACAAAATATCTTAATAGAAAAATTAAGTTTTTATTAATTTGTGATTTACATTTATTAAATCAAACATTTATTGAACATTTGTTATATTGCTATTGAGAAATAGTATATTGTGAAAATTATTGTTATTGTTTAATTGTCCAGTCCTAGAATGTTCTACCTTGGATTGCTTTACAAATCCAAGGTAGAACATTCAAAACAATTATGATAAAATCTTTAATATGCAAGTAAAATTAAGTAAAAGCTTTTTTCAGTCCTTTTTCCTCAACAAATAAAGATCTTAATAAAATAATAAAGTCCTAATTTGTTTATGATTCAAGTGGATAAAATCAAACATTTATTGAACATTTGTTATAGAAAAAAATTACATCGCGATAATTATTGTTTTTGTTTTATTGTCCAGCCCTACAACAAGTAAATAAAGTCAGTAATTAATAATGAAAAGTATCCCTAGTTGCAGCCCTTGTGATATTAATACAATTCAGCTGGATTTCAAGAACAATAAGATTTGATGCTTCATATAAAACAGGATGGCATTTAAATCTCATTATCAAGAAGGTCACAGGTATCCTAACAACCATGAGCCAAGTATTCTGTTGAAAAGTCTCTAAGCCAGAAACTCAAACTGCAACACTAAACACTTAAAACACCAACATTAAACCTCCAAACCAACTTCCCCCATAACCAGGTGTAGTATGTCACTGCAGAGCTGCATTACCCGTTACGTGGGACACCATCTCATTACAAAGCCCAAACACTTGCTGACAAATCTGATGACGGAAATACATTTTATACCAAGATCTTATCTCAACACCCCCCCATTTCCTTTAACCTTTTCTTCCTGCAGAGGTGCTCAGTCTAAAACCACGACTACGCCATGACATTATATTGAACATTATATAACAAATTCAACCCCGGGTTTAATCCATTATGTTTCCATATCCTATTCCAGAACTGTCGCCACCACGAGCCATCAAAAGGCTCTGTAGAAGCAAACACTGTATTTATGACTGAGCTTCAGCTGAAGGACACACGCGAGCAGGTTTTTTTTCTTGATCCATAATTTGTAATTAATCAAACTGGGCGCCCGTCACCGGAAAGTAGATCATTCAGCTCCAGTTTCGGATCGTGAAAATCGCTCTTCACACTTTCTCCTCTACTCACATGTCAGAGACGCATCACTGCTCAGGGGCTGCAATGTTTTGTTAAGCAAGTAATTTAAATTAAATACACATCAGGCTCAGTACGTGAGTTTACTCACTGTAATTGATCTGTCATAACTTTTTTGATAACTCAAATAGGACCCCAGGAAGAGTAGTCTGAATAAGCTTTATTGCCAAGCAGGTTTACACAATACAAGGAATTTAATTTGGTTACTTGGTGCTAAACATAAATATAGTATTCACCTATGTACTTTGTATGTACTACCCTGAACCAGATGCAGGTCTCCTCCCAACAGTGTGTGTTTTTCTTACTTACTTAAAGTGAAAACAATCAATATTCAATTTACAATGAAAATCCCACTTCTAAGTAAATGTGACTACGGAAACATCTGGTTTCCTGCTTCTCAAAATGTACTGGTTTCTGTTGTTTTATATTAAATATTTGTGTTTTGATATTTACAGACACCACCTTGGACTCCTTAACACTGTGATAGGCATTTTTTGCTGATTGATAGACTGAGCGATTAATCAGTTTAATGCCATTAGATTAATCTACAATGACAACAATCAGTTGCAGACCTGAAAGGAAACAAAATGTAAGACTGACTACCTATTTTGAAACTCACAGCACAACTAGTGGTTTGACAACAAGTCTACAAACTGTGCAAAGGGTTAGGAATTCCTTTCTTAAACTAAGAAGCAAGTAAGTGGATGTAAATGGATAATAGGCTTAAAACCAACATGGTACACTACATGTGAATGAGCCATAACCTTGACATAGAGGCACAAATACAAGTCTACTGAAAATCTTTAAACTAGTGTATCTAACTCCTTTGCAAACTTGACTTAAGGAAAGAAAAGTCAAGGCAAACTTCCCCTTTTTTTGTGGTAGAAAAAGTTTCACCAGCAGACAGGATCACATTCACTTCCACAAGTGCTGTTATAACAAGAGTCAGATCCTCTAGTAAATGACAGGATCACTGCACAGTGAGGTACAAGTGCGTGGAGTACACCCAGGCACGTCCTAAACTGTTTTACAACTTTAAAAAGTACTTATAATTAATTAATCAAGCTAACTTTATATAAGCTGTGGAACACTTGATCGGTGGTGCGTTCTCGGTCCGCCCTGATGTGCCTTATAAATAAATAACCCACACAGACTTTTATCCCACAAGCTTAAAAGACCAAACACACAGGAGAGCCACGAAAAGTCACCTGGAATTTATGTCTCCTTTCTCCACTCCACTCCTTTCCCGCAAAACAATTAAAAGTTCCCACATTTACTTTTTTAAGTCATCGCACCAAGTTTGGCAAAGTGGTGGCAGCGTTAGCCAGCTAGCACAGAAGTTAGCTTCCAAAACTCATGTGTTTCTACATGAGCTGAAGCTAATTTAACTCTGCGTGCTCATGTTTGACACTAATACACACACAGTTGTCTGTCTTATCTCCCAGTTTAAGATCTTATGAAAGACGAAGAGATGTTTTTATGGGCTGGGTGTGAGTTAACCAGCTAGCGTTACCGTTAGCATGAATGGGGGAGAAAGTAGCACCAAGTGTGACAGAACATCAACTTTTAAATCAGAAAGAAACTAACGTACATACCTCGACAGCTCCTCTCGTTGTCCGATAACTTTTACACCGACTTGAAGTTCAGTTGTATTCCAGATAACGTAAGTAAAGCAGTGCCCCCTCCTCCTCAGAGACCGCTGAGTCCGCAGACAGCGACAGCTGGAAACTCTGCCCCTGAAAATAACACAACAACATGGCAGCGGAGCGCCGCGCTGCGCTGCGTTCAGGGCGCGCTGCGTTCATGGCCCCTTGGACGGTGGGGAAATACAAACAACGTACTAACAAAACCATACCTTTATTGACAACAACAAAAAACCCAAACTTATTTATCATTTATAAACCATGAAACAACAAAACATTCAGCCCATTTAGATAAAATAGGCAACTAGAGAAGAAAATATATAAATTAAAGGAATTTATAGTATTACAATTCTGTTAAAATTCTTATTATTTAGAAGGTTAGAAGGTTGTTTATTTGTCATTTTACAACACAAGGTTGTATAAGGAAATAAAATTGTGTAGACCCTTCATGATACACACAAAGAACTTTAACAGATACTTAAATTTGTGTTAAAATATGGTAACATTTGAAATAAAATGAAATAAAACAAAAGCCTATATACAGTTATTTAAATACAAATGCTATATAGTTATTATATTAAAGTTATTATTTCACAATATTATCATTCTATCCAGTAATAATGATTAAGCTCTCCTAAAATTATGACTTATTTTGAAGAAAATATACACAAACATTTTGACTTGTATGTCACAGTCAATTTAATAAGTCATACTAATGGCAAGGCAATTATATTTGCCTTGTATAGGACATTTCATTACAAGTAAACTCAATGTGCTTTACATAAAAAAAAATGCATACATCAATATGTGCATGTACAACATAATATAATAAACAGAATCCCGGTAAGGCACCCTCTTCCACCACCACAGATACAATAAGTAATCACGAACTGCAATCAGTTTGTTTCTGACAACACGAGCAAAAGAGAAAAATGCTGAAATGATATTCAGTTACTAAATCAAACTTAAACTTGAATTAAAATCGTATAAAAAGAATTAATGATTTCCTACACCTTCCTTTTAAATTGTATAATTTTGACTTGACGTTACTGAGATTATGGTTTTGACTTACTAAATCACAAGTCCAATAAATAAGGATATAGTGAATCTGAATGTTAAATTATTCTGTCATAGTCATTACATTTACATGAATGTTTTTTTTTCATCATCCCTAATGTTTAATCAGTCCATGTTCCTGGTGGAATTGTGCATTTATAAACATAACTGCATTGATAGGTTTCTGTCAACCTGTTTCTTCATTGGTCTTGTTTTGGGCTTTTATCTATACTGGTATATCCTGATTTGATATTGATCCTTTGGTCATGTAACATGTCACATTTTCTAACATGATCTTTTTATATTTCTTTTACTTTTTTAAACAATTTTAACTGAATGACATCTTAGCTTTTCTGTGATTCTGCTTTAAAATACTTTTCACCTCAGCTGTTTGGTAGTAAATGATGCTTTCTATCTATCATAATCGCTTTTCAGAGAGTAAATACCATCTTAAAAATGTTTAATGAGCTGTCAAGAATGAAACTCTGGAGGTGTGGTTTTAATTATCTTTTTATTACATAACACACCGTCTAACCTGAAAATGTATTACTCACAGGCGTGCATGTGTGCAGAGGCCTTAACATCTTCAGTCCTTCTATCTTGAGGCACTGATACAAGTTTCAACAAGTCACATGACCCAACAACTTCTCTCTCTGTTTGTTTCTTCTCACAGTGTATTCAGTTCCTCCCACGTACAGTGAAGGCAGCACGAGCTGGGCCTGAGGCTGAGCCTGTTGGGAGGAGACCTGCTTCTGGTTCAGGGTAGTAAACAGGACAGGACATGCTGTGGCTCACCAGGCAAATCTACAGTATGTCACCCAATCATATGAAAACAAATTGATTTTAAATTTCTCTTTAGTTTCTTTGCATCATGTTTTATTCACTGAAATACTTTTTTATTTTCTCTTCTAAAACCTCTCAGGGTACCAGAGACAGTGAAGAAGGCTGTTGCTTTGTTGACAACACAATCCCAACTCAGCTTTTTGTAAAGCTCTCAACCACATTACACAGATTACAGTTTCCTGAGTTGTTGTGGAGTCTTGTGTGTTGGCTGAAAAATAAAAACATGCGCAAAAGTGTGGAAAGCTGGACCTTGAGTTGGGTCTGTTTTGTCAAATTTCCAAAGTAAAGAATTAACTTTCATGCTTAACTTTTAAACAGATGAGAAGTCCTGTGGACCTAAAAGATCATAACAGCTGCTGAGCTTGTATGCCAGAAGACTCACAGATGAAGACCGTGTGGTACATACAGTCAAAAGCTCCAGAAAGCTAAAGAATTTGGTTTTGAAATTAACTTTGTACAAACACAAAAGTGTGTAAGAACAATCACTGACAACTCACTGCAACTTTAAATTGAAGTTTTCCTGCACAGGACAGTTTCATACATTTGCGTAAGTGCAACATGATACAGGGAAAAACAATCAGCAGGCACACAAACACCACATGTCTTCCCTTTAGTGCAGTTTTCTTCAGTTTCTTGCTAAAAGGCTTATGACATTATCAATATTTCAGATGCTAAAAAGTACATTCCATATCAAAGTTTAGCCTACAGTTTTTCTTGGCCAGCGGCATATTTGCAAATTCTGGGACCCTGAAAAAACATTAAACACTGTTAACAGAGAAAACATGGAAGGAGGACGTTTGCGGCAGTCAGAAAGATTTTATATAATTGCTTATTTTTTAAAAATACCCTCCAGGCAAATTCTGGGATATGTCAAAATATTCTGCTCGGAATAATAATTATCGTCTGATTTGGGTTTTCGACCAAACAACTATATAATAAACTACTTAAAATAAATCTGCTCCTTCAGTCTTATTGAAAAATCCAGAATCTCTGAATATATCTCATTTAGTTGGTGCTGGACACAAGATGTCTCCCACTGCAGGCTTTAAGTTTCCACAACTGGCTTTAATGTGACGTCGAAAAGTAATCTTGTGTGTACTCATCCCTGAGGTTTAGTAAGGTAAGCACAGCAGATCAACGTGAAAACAGATTTCTAGTGTCAAACTTAATCATTCTCCACGGTGAAGCTTGAACATCCGAGAGAAGAAACATTTTTATTTTCGAGTGGAAGGGGCCAAAAAGTTGAGTTTGGTTTGTGGATTTTGAGGAGGCAAAAGGTAAAACAAAGAAAAAGGAAAATGGATGAAAATGGGACCAAAGACAGTAAATATGGGAGGCAGAT
The DNA here is from genome assembly GCF_014851395.1 of Micropterus salmoides. Classification (NCBI taxonomy): domain Eukaryota; kingdom Metazoa; phylum Chordata; class Actinopteri; order Centrarchiformes; family Centrarchidae; genus Micropterus; species Micropterus salmoides. Next base: position 2,532,543 of record NW_024040152.1, on the reverse strand, counting down.
GAGGGCTTCGGTGGTGCACATAACATTTCTTTGGAAATTTGCAAGATGAGAGAGTGAAGAGGGCTTATAGAAATTGGGGTTGTTGGGTGTGCTACAAAGAATCCAACACATTCCTATCCCAGCTCGTCACATATGGATGCTTGGTCAAGACCTCTTGCTGCAGCTTTTTAATGCCCTGGGTACCTTTTAGTGTGGTATTCGCATGTTTAGGCAATGTCTGGCTAGAATTTCAAAATAAAACTAGTGGTTGACGTTGTGAAACGTCGCAATTTAGTTAGTTTTAGGCACCAAAATTACTTGGTGAAGTTTAGGAAAAGGTCATGGTTTGTGGTAAAATCAGTACGTTACTTAACATAAGTTACAAAACATTACTAAAAAGAATCAATGTTGACTTTCTGTTTCACACACGAAACAAACAACCCATCAATTCATACAGCCTGTTTTCTGTTATTACTACAAGGCCTAATTTTAGTGTTCATAAATGACACTAAAGGGGCTTCACAGTGCGTTACAAACTGATGCCAACCGCCAACAGGTCCAAGCGTCCATATGTGACGACTTGGGGTAGCAGAATAAGAGACGGAGAGAGTTCAGTATAAATCAAGGAATCTAACACAGTAAAGGTTGTTTGTATTAAATGGACAATAAGACGGGCTGATGCAGAGCCAGGTGAAGCCCTGCACAGGTGTTGTGATTCGGTCTCTCCTCTTTTCTCTCTCCCTTGTGTTTCTGTTTCTTTCTCCTACCTGTGTGTTTGAGTTTTGCCTCTTGTGTGTTTGTGTAGTCTGTCATGAAGAGGTCATGTGGCCCAGGTCTGTTTGGTGACATGAGGTTGCTCAAAGTCCGTCTGGATCAATTCCTTATATACTGTAAAAATCTGTTTATAATTCTATAATCACAATTGTCCATCCTTTAATTTCACTATGTTGTGCTATTTTAGACAAATGATATATATTGCTCTTCCTGAAGTTTCATCCATTTTTTCCCCTTAAAGGTTCAGTGTGTAAGATTTAGTGGCATCTAGTGGTGAGGGTTGTGAATTGCAACCACCTGTCCAGTCTACCACTGCCCCCTAACCTTTCAAAGAGAGTAGGACAGCTACGGTGGCTGACACAGCACAAAAGGTGTCTCTTCTGAGACAGCAGAGCGGCCAGTCAAGAAATGAGGTTTGTTTAGGTAGATTCATTAAGTTAAATTATATTTACTTAATTATTCAGTAAAACCATATGTTATTGTGACTTGGCCACAGACAGATAACATGGAAAATATAAACCAAGAGTGTGAAACGCTGTTACTGTTTCTGCACCACAGTCCATTATAAACCACACATTAGATAAAGTTTATACAAACATTGAAAAAGGAAACACATTTTTTCTCTGTGATTATGGATTCTCGCCAACACTGCCCACCAACAATAATATCTGGCCCGCTGCCAGATTACAGTGCTTTGATAGCGGCAAAAAATATAAATCAATAAATACTTTGAAAGCGGTGCTGAAATAGATCTCAATCATGGTAGCAACAGTTACTCACATAATCACTTCCTCTTTAGTGGTTTTGCCTACAAAATAAAAGCGCGAGAAGCTTGCTTACTGTAATGCAGTACTGGAGTTGAAGTGAGCTTTTTTGAAAAACTGAATGACATTAAAAGAGTCTGTAGCCTGCTTGACACACCCCTGAAAGAGCCGTCAGAAAACATGATTCCCCTAAATGTCCTCTGCCTGGAGACACTGGGGAAAAAGTGTCCGTAGGTTGATGGATGTGGATCAAACACCGAAACAAAAGCAGTGCAGCACATGCTGTGATCTGAGAAACATTCGCTGCAGAATCATGCAGTTTGTTGAAGAGAGAAAAAAAAATTGTCCCAAGGGGAGATAAAACCCTGAACCCTTGGGTTGTGAGTCCTGCACTTTACTGACAGAGCTAACCAAACACGTTTATGCAGGTCAATATTATGGTTTATATTCTCACCAACCATCTAACGGTTGAAAATATTGCTCCGATACAAAACTTATTTGCCGACCCCTGCAGTATATTATTATTACTACTTCTTCTTCTTCTTCTAACGTACATATTCAACACAGTGATGAGAGTCTGCAGAGAGTCTGAATTCTACCAGAAGTAGAACAAGAAGAACGTAGTTATGAAACACGATCTGTAGCGCTGTTTGTCTGTTTTAAGCTACTGTAGGAACATGACGATGCAACGTGGCGACGTCCACGGAAGTGGGTGCCCGCAGTTATGTAGATATAAATAGATCATTTTAAGGTAATAATGGATAATGGATCTTATATTGCATTTCTGGTGATAGATCCTCAGAAATATTACACACTGAACATTTAAAGGGTATCTTGGGGAGTTTTTCTTTAACCAAATCATAAATCTAAGGATAAAGTGTGTTGTGGAATGCCACTTGAGGCAAATGTGTGACTTGTAGCTTTATAAATAAAATATTTTACTTGATTCTGCATCATTGTTTTGACAGAGACAGAGAAAAGGGTGGGGGAAGGGTTCAGAGTGTGACAGCAAAGAAGAGGAGGAGAAGAGGGTTAGCTGGGTGTTTATGGAAATGTTAGGTGATTGATGTGGGGTCCTGCTCCTGTGAAGCAATTCCATATTCAATTTCAATGGTCCTGGCATCCTTGATGATGCCTGATGAGGAGAGGTTAAGAGGATCAGGAAATCACATCAAATGATCTCTGAAGAAAGGGATCCAAGCCGAGGTGATTACTGACCTGAGGCTGCATCACAGAGGTAAATCCTGTACTGAGACATAACAACAATTATAGGAACACTGATCAACACAGTGACCTTTAGTTTGTTTTCTGTTTTCATTTTACACACAACAAAGGGGGAAAAAGAATATATCCTTATTACACAAAACTACAAAATACTTACATACATACAATACATCCACCTAATTGGACGTGACTTGTATTTTCACACTTTTATCCCAAAGTTTTCATCACAACTAATGAATTGCTAACGTGCACCACTTTAGCACATTATGAACTAAAGTGATAAGGCAGCTCCTGCATTTTTACTTGAAATTATTGCAGGGGCTTGTGTGAAATCTCATTTGCACCTCATTTATTACCGCTGGGTTAATCTGGCCTCGCTGTCATTTTCATTTTAGCTTTTCTGGTGATACATTTCACCTTATTAATCTGAATATCTGAAACATGCCTCCTTTCGTTTACAAAATTTGAAAACTGTTTGTTTGTCAAGAACAAGCTCCAGCATGCAACTCTCTCTAAAAACAAAACTTCCAACTCAGAAGTGTTAGTAGGCATACTTTTTTTATTTTGTGGACTTAGCAAGGCTTGCTGTTTTCACTTGCTTCCAGTCTTTATGCTAAGCTACGCTAACCACATCCTGACTCCAGCTCTGTAAACACACAGACATGAGACTGATATCCATCCTCTCATCCCACGCTTGGAAAGAAAGCAAGTACATATTTCCCAACATATTTAACTATTCCTCAATAAAGAAAATTTGGCACTGACCCCTCCTCTCCCAATACATGATGCCTCTCTAGTGATCCATGGGGCACTGATAGAGTGGTGGTGGGCCAAAGCTGCACTGACAGCAATGACAGTGGAGAGGCAAAACAGATAGATTACATATCCTTCAGCAAAAATGCTCATAAGTGACAGAAAAAAGATCAGGGAAATCACCAGATATTATGATACGCTTCAGTCTGCCCTGCAGGCGGTGAAGAAGTGCACCATTGACTTGGCATCACTCAGGACAGGAGGGCTCTGCAGCGGGTGATTAAAACCGCTCAGAAGATCATTGGTATACTATAGTGACGGTGTCTGCCCCCCGACCATCGAAATGATTTAAAAAGGTAAACAGAAGAGGAGCTGTGCATTAAAACCTCATAAAAATTAAAACCACAAAAGCAATAGTGCAAACAAATAGGAGAGATAAATGTGGACTCTTAAACATCAATTTTTTCAATTCAATTTTATTTATATAGCGCCAAATCACAACAACAGTTATCTCACAGCGCTTTCCATAAAAGAGCAGGTCTAGACCGTACTCTGTGATGATATTTACAGAAGCCCAACAGTTCCCACCAAGAGCAAGCACTAGGCGACAGAGGCAAGGAAAAACTTCCTTTTAAGAGGCAGAAACCTCGAGCAGAACCATGGCTCAGGGTGGGCGGCCATCTGCCTCGACCGGTTGGGGTGAGAGAGAGAGAGAGAGAGAAAGAGAGAGAGAAAGAGAGTGAAAGAGAGAGAGAGAGAAAGAGAGTGAAAGAGAGAGAGAGAGAAAGAGAGAGAGAGAGAGAGAGGGATGTAAGGAGAGAGAGAGGGGAGGGAGGCAGCCTACACAATATACACACAGAGGTACAGACAGCGAAGGTAATGTTGCTATAAACTAAATGAAAAATGGTACAGATATTTATAATAGTGTTAATGGTAACCATCATAATGTTAATGATTATAATAACAATAATAACAATAAGACTAGCAACAATAGTCGTTGCAGTAGAGGGTGTCGAGCAGGAACACGGGGGCAGCAGGCGACCCGCAGCCACAGATCCAGACTCCACAGCTCCAGAGCCAGAAAACCTGCAGGAAGTGATAGGAGGAGAGAGGAGAGGGACGAGAAAGCACAAGACTACCAGAAAGGGGAGAAGTTGTGTTAGTAACATGCAATAATGGGATAAGGTTGCATACAGAGGGAGAGAAAGTAGAGGAGAGAGGAGCTCAGTGCATCATGGGAAATCCCCCGGCAGTCTAGGCCTATAGCAGCATAACTAAGGGATGGTTCAGGACTACCTGAGCCAGCCCTAACTATAAGCTTTATCAAAGAGGAAAGTCTTAAGCCTACTCTTAAATGTGGAGATGGTGTCTGCCTCCTGAACCCAAACTGGAACCTGGTTCCACAGGAGAGGAGCTTGATAGCTGAACGCTCTGGCTCCTAGTCTACTTTTGGAGACTCTAGGAACCACAAGTAACCCTGCATTCTGGGAGCGCAGTGCTCTGGTGGGGTAGTAAGGTACTATGAGCTCTTTAAGATAAGATGGTGCCTGACCATTAAGAGCTTTGTAGGTAAGAAGAATGATTTTAAATTCTATTCTGGATTTTACTGGAAGCCAATGCAAAGAAGCTAAAACAGGAGAAATGTGATCTCTTTTCCTGGTTCCTGTCAGAACACGTGCTGCAGCATTCTGGATCAGCTGAAGAGTCTTAATGGACTTTTTCAAGCAGCCTGATAATAAGGAATTGCAGTAATCCAGCCTAGAAGTAACAAATGCATGGACTAGTTTTTCTGCATCATTTTTAGACAGGATGTTCCTGATTTTCGCAATATTACGTAGGTGAAAAAAGGCGGTCCTTGAAATTTGCTTAATGTGGGACTTAAACGACATGTCCTGATCAAAGATAACTCCAAGATTCCTCACAGTGGTGCTGGAGGCCAAGGCGATGCCATCCAGGGAAACTATATCTTTAGATAATGCGTCACGGAGGTGCTTAGGCCCCAGAGCAATAACTTCAGTTTTATCTGAGTTTAACATGAGAAAATTACAGCTCATCCAGGTTTTAACATCCTGAAGGCACATTTGAAGTTTAGCTAACTGATGAGTTTCATCTGGCTTGATCGATAGATATAACTGAGTATCATCTGCATAACAATGAAAGCTTATGGAATGTTTCCTGATAATATTGCCTAAAGGAAGCATATATAAAGTGAAGAGGATTGGTCCGAGGACAGATCCTTGAGGAACTCCATGAGTAACTTTGGCGTGCATGGAGGACTCATCGTTAACATGTACAAACTGAAATCGATCTGATAAATAGGACTTAAACCAGCTTAGAGCGGTTCCTTTAATGCCAATGAAATATTCCAGTCTCTGCAATAGGATCTGATGGTCAATGGTATCAAATGCAGCACTAAGATCTAATAAAACCAGTACAGAGACAAGTCCTTTGTCTGATGCAATAAGGAGGTCATTAGTAATTTTCACCAGTGCTGTCTCTGTGCTATGATGAGCTCTAAATCCTGACTGAAAATCCTCAAATAAACTACTGCTCTGTAGAAAGTCACACAGCTGTTTAGCAACTGCTTTCTCCAGAACCTTAGAGAGAAATGAAAGGTTAGATATAGGTCTATAGTTTGATAAAACATCCGGATCAAGTTTGGGCTTTTTCAGAAGAGGTTTAATTACAGCTACTTTAAAGTACTGTGGTACATAGCCTGTTGATAAAGATAGATTGATCATATCTAGTATAGAGGTGCTGACTAAGGGTAAAACATCTTTAAGCAGCCTAGTCGGGATGGGGTCTAAGAGGCAGGTTGATGGTTTAGATGAAGAAATTATTGAAGTTAGTTGGTAAAGATTGAGGGAAGCAAAACAGTCTAAACATGTATCTGGTTCTACAGCTGTTTCTAAGGTTCCTGAGTTAAGAGATAAGTCGGTGCCAATTGAGGGCAGGTCTTGGTGAATTTTGTCTCTAATAGCTAGAATTTTATCATTAAAGAAGCTCATGAAATCGTAACTACTGAGAGCTATGGGAATACTTGGCTCAATAGAGCTGTGACTCTCTGTCAGCCTGGCTACAGTGCTGAAAAGAAACCTGGGGTTGTTCCTATTTTCCTCTATTAATGACGAGTAGTACGCTGCTCTGGCATTACGGAGGGCCTTCCTATAAGTTTTAAGACTATCTTGCCAAATTAAACGAGAATTTTCCACTTTGGTGGAACGCCAATTCCTCTCAAGTTTCCGTGATATTTGCTTTAATTTGCGAGTTTCAGTATTATACCATGGAGCTAACCGTCTTTGTTTTAGTATTTTCTTTTTTAGAGGGGCTACAGAGTCGAGTGTCATTCGCAGCGAGCCTGCAGCACTATCAACAAGATGATCGATTTGGGAGGGACTGAAATTAGCACAGGAGTCCTCCGTTACTTTGTGACTAGATAATGTATTTAGAGCTGATGGAATCGCATCCTTAAATTTAGCTATAGCACTATCAGACAGACATCTTGTATAGAAATTTTTGCCCAATGGCGAGTAGTTCAGCAATACAAACTCAAAAGTTATCAAACAGTGGTCGGATAAAGAGGGATTCTGTGGGAACACCACTAAATGTTCAATTTCAATACCATACACCAAAACAAGGTCGAGGGTGTGGTTAAAACAGTGAGTCGGTTCATGAACACTCTGAGAGAAGCCGATGGAATCTAACAAAGAGATAAACGCAGTACTGAAGCTGTCATTCTCAACATCTACATGAATATTAAAATCCCCTACAATAATAACTTTGTCCGTTTTAAGGACTAAAGTTGACAAAAACTCTGCAAATTCAGATAAGAATTCAGAATACGGGCCAGGTGCTCGGTACACTATAACAAAAAGAATTGGTTGCAGTGATTTCCAACCTGGGTGCGAAAGACTAAGAACAAGACTTTCAAATGAGTTATAGTTTAGTTTAGGTTTAGAGCTGATTAATAGGCTAGAGTCGAAGATAGCTGCAACTCCACCTCCTCTGCCTGTGCCTCGAGGAATGTGAGTATTAATATGACTGGGAGGGGTGGATTCATTTAGGCTAACATATTCTCCATCACCCAGCCAGGTTTCAGTAAGACCAAATAAATCAATATCAGATCTCTCTCTTCTAAAGGTGTACTAGTAAATGAACTAATATCAGATTATGATATTGATTTATTTTGTCTTACTGAAACCTGGCTGGGTGATGGAGAATATGTTAGCCTAAATGAATCCACCCCTCCCAGTCATATTAATACTCGAGGCACAGGCCGAGGAGGTGGAGTTGCAGCTATCTTCGACTCTAGCCTACTAATCAGCTCTAAACCTAAACTAAACTATAACTCATTTGAAAGTCTTGTTCTTAGTCTTTCGCACCCAAGTTGGAAATCACTGCAACCAATTCTTTTTGTTATAGTGTACCGAGCACCTGGCCCGTATTCTGAATTCTTATCTGAATTTGCAGAGTTTTTGTCAACTTTAGTCCTTAAAACGGACAAAGTTATTATTGTAGGGGATTTTAATATTCATGTGGATGTTGAGAATGACAGCTTCAGTACTGCGTTTATCTCTCTGTTAGATTCCATCGGCTTCTCTCAGAGTGTTCATGAACCGACTCACTGTTTTAACCACACCCTCGACCTTGTTTTGGTGTATGGTATTGAAATTGAACATTTAATAGTGTTCCCGCAGAATCCCTCTTTATCCGACCACTGTTTGATAACTTTTGAGTTTGTATTGCTGAACTACTCGCCATTGGGCAAAAATTTCTATACAAGATGTCTGTCTGATAGTGCCATAGCTAAATTTAAGGATGCGATTCCATCAGCTCTAAATTCATTATGAAGTCACAAAGTAACAGAGGACTCCTATGCTAGTTTCAGTCCCTCCCAAATCGATCATCTTGTTGATAGTGCTGCAGGCTCGCTGCGAATGACACTGGACTCTGTAGCCCCTCTAAAAAAGAAAATACTAAAACAAAGACGGTTAGCTCCATGGTATAATACTGAAGCTCGCAACTAAAAGCAAATATCGCGGAAACTTGAGAGGAATTGGCGTTCCACCAAAGTGGAAAATTCTCGTTTAATTTGCCAAGATAGTCTTAAAACTTGCCAGAGCAGCGTACTACTCGTCATTAATAGAGGAAAATAGGAACAACCCCAGGTTTCTTTCCAGCACTGTAGCCAGGCTGACAGAGAGTCACAGCTCTATTGAGCCAAGTATTCCCATAGCTCTCAGTAGTTACGACTTCATGAGCTTCTTTAATGATAAAATTCTAACTATTAGAAATAAAATTCACCAAGACCTGCCCTCAATTGGCACCGACTTATCTCTTAACGCAGGAACCTTAGAAACAGCTGTAGAACCAGATATATGTTTAGACTGTTTTGCTTCCCTCAATCTTTACCAACTAACTTCAATAATTTCTTCATCTAAACCCTCAACCTGCCTCTTAGACCCCATCCCGACTAGGCTGCTTAAAGATGTTTTACCCTTAGTCAGCATTTCTATACTAGACATGATCAATCTATCTTTATCAACAGGCTATGTACCACAGTACTTTAAAGTAGCTGTAATTAAACCTCTTCTGAAAAAGCCCAAACTTGATCCGGATGTTTTAGCCAACTATAGACCTATATCTAACCTTCCATTTCTCTCTAAGGTTCTGGAGAAAGCAGTTGCTAAACAGCTGTGTGACTTTCTACAGAGCAGTAGTTTATTTGAGGATTTTCAGTCAGGATTTAGAGCTCATCATAGCACAGAGACAGCACTGGTGAAAATTACTAACGACCTCCTTATTGCATCAGACAAAGGACTTTGTACTGGTTTTATTAGATCTTAGTGCTGCATTTGATACCATTGACCATCAGATCCTATTGCAGAGACTGGGACATTTCATTGGCATTAAAGGAACCGCTCTAAGCTGGTTTAAGTCCTATTTATCAGATCGATTTCAGTTTGTACGTGTTAACGATGAGTCCTCCATGCACGCCAAAGTTAGTCATGGAGTTCCTCAAGGATCTGTCCTCGGACCAGTCCTCTTCACTTTATATATGATCAATCAAGCCAGATGAAACTCATCAGTTAGCTAAACTTCAAATGTGCCTTCAGGATGTTAAAACCTGGATGACCTGTAATTTTCTAATGTTAAACTCAGATAAAACTGAAGTTATTGCTCTGGGGCCTAAGCACCTCCATGACGCATTATCTAAAGATATAGTTTCCCTGGATGGCATCGCCCTGGCCTCCAGCACCACTGTGAGGAATCTTTGATCAGGACATGTCGTTTAAGTCTCACATTAAGCAAATTTCAAGGACCGCCTTTTTTCACCTACGTAATATTGCGAAAATCAGGAACATCCTGTCTAAAAATGATGCAGAAAAACTAGTCCATGCATTTGTTACTTCTAGGCTGGATTACTGCAATTCTTTATTATCAGGCTGCTCGAAAAAGTCCGTTAAGACTCTTCAGCTGATCCAGAATGCTGCAGCACGTGTTCTGACAGGAACCAGGAAAAGAGATCACATTTCTCCTGTCTTAGCTTCTTTGCATTGGCTTCCAGTAAAATCCAGAATAGAATTTAAAATCATTCTTCTTACCTACAAAGCTCTTAATGGTCAGGCACCATCTTATCTTAAAGAGCTCATAGTACCTTACTACCCCACCAGAGCACTGCGCTCCCAGAATGCAGGGTTACTTGTGGTTCCACTACTATAAATATCTGTACCATTTTTCATTTAGTCTATAGCAACATCACCTTTACTGTCTGTACCTCTGTGTGTATATTGTGTAGGCTGCCTCCCTCCCCTCTCTCTCTCCTTCCATCCCTCTCTCTCTTTCTCTCTGTTCCTCTCTTGCCCTCTCTCTCTCTCAAATTCAAATTCAAATTCAAATTAGCTTTATTGGCATGAATGTGTAACAACAACATTGCCAAAGCATCATACATACAACATAAGAACAATCAACCCCATACATTTCATTAAACAAGTAATTAAAGCTTAAAATAAAATAAATAAATAAAAACAGTAAGTGTGTGTGTGTTAAAAAAATATATATATTAAAAATAAAATAAATAAATAAAACTCACAATTGCTTTAGAGAGAGACGTCAGCAGGCTATTCAGAAGGCGGAACCCCCACAAAGCAGCTGGGCCGGACTCTGTCTCCTCATCCACCCTGAAGCACTGTGCTGATCAGCTGTCTCTGATGTTCACAGACATATTTAAAACCTCGCTGAAGATGTGCCATGTACCAGCCTGCTTCAAATCCTCCACCATCATCCCTGTCCCCCAAAAAACAAGGACCACAGGACTAAATGATTACAGACCCTGACCTCTGTAGTAACGAAGTCTTTTGAGCACCTTGTGTTGCCCAACCTAAAATCCATTGCAATGGTGCAGCTACAACTACCTGGAGCTCAATGCTCCTAACAGTGACAGTGGAGAACATGGTGGTGGATTTCAGAAAGAGCCTGACCCCATCAACCCCCATCACCCTGTGTAGTCAGTCGACACTTCCTTTTCCAGGCCACCATCATCTCCCAGGACCTCAAGTCGGGGATGAAAATCTGCTCCCACAACTGGAAAGGGCAGCAGAGGATGTATGTCTTGTGGCGACTGAAAAAGTGCAGTTATCGGTTTGAACAGATCCAAAAGCAGACACAGACTCTATGGTGGTTGTTTAGACAAAAGTATTTAATGACAAACCTGAGGCTGGTGGGTCGGGGAAGTATAAGTGGCGAGGAGTTGCAGGCAACACTTGAGAGCACAGGAGAAACAATCACAAAAGCACTGGAGATTTAACGGGAGACAGTTCTTTGGCCAATATCCACAGATGTAATTGGAAACAATCTGGCGTTGAATGACAGGAAAGCAGGAGTATTTAAGTAGAAGGCTTGATGAGTAGACAGCAAGCAGGTGTGATGCACACAGACACACAAGGAAGGTGGGGAAACAATGGGAAAACACAGAACAAATATAAAAATGTACCTTGACATCTCTCCCTGCTTCTGGTACCTTCTGGGGCTACACGTTGGGGAATCCATAAATATTACTTGTAGAAAAATATGTTTGTTTACGACCGATTATTTCCTGGATGAGATTCTCATTTGGTCCTTTCGTCATGTGATCATCAGGAACATAATGCAGTATGGATCATTTCTGTTTGTCTTGCAGGGCATTTTTGATGTTTGACAGTGTTTGTCAGATAAGAGCTGAAGGGTTGTAGTTTATTCTGACAGCAGTAAATTGGTCCTTTGATGTGTGTGGAAATTTAAACACGTCCCCCTGCACTGCAATTTAGTTGCCAATTCTTAACAGTAAAGAGACAAAGAAACCCTTTTCCAAGATACACAGGCTTTACCACTGCTTGGTAAAGAGGAATGCACACTTGCTGTAAAGGTAGATTTGATTGGGGTGGGCAGGACAGCCTGGTGATGATCTTAAAATAAAATGCCTTAAAGGTCTCAGGTTCAACTCTGCAAAGAAGCTTGTGTCCATCAGCAGCTCTGTGACCCTGAGCAGGACACAGACTCCAAAACCGCTCACTCTGACTCTGAAGTGTCATGTCATCTAAATGCAAATTAAGTTGCCAGTGAACAAGGAAATACAGCAGTGTGTATTTTGACTTAAATTAATGGATTATCCTGGTGGCCTCGTGTGGGTGTTGAGAAAATAGTTGCTTTAATTTCCAAAACTCATCTCAGGGTCTCATTTCACACATCCCTGGTCATGTATCTGAGATCACTGGTGGTGTACCCGTCTCCTTGATTGTGGTCCCTATAGAGTCTGAACGGCCTGCCGGTTATTTGTGATTACATTTAACTAAGTTTCAGTCCATGTCTAAAGCATTCGAAGACAAATATTCAGGTCCCTAAACACTCCGTCCGTTAAAATGAGTAATTTAAACAATTTCTTCCAACCTTGGACACAGCAGATGACAAAACAATCTTACGATAGATAGATGAGTGTGTGATGTGTTATTTTGACAGCAAATTTACACTGTTATACAAGCTGTACAGTCGCTACTTTACATTGTAGCAAAGTGTCATTTCTTGAGTGTTGTCACATGAAAAGATATAATCAAATGTTTACAAAATGTGAGGGGTGAACTCACTTTTGTGAGATACTATATATTTTCGTTTATAGTTTCAGAAGTTCAAAACTGAAGAACGTTTTAATTTTTGTGATATAATAAACACATTGATATGTGGGGCATTAAAGCTCTTACTGAAGATTTAAAGCAACACTGTTCTTATTTTAATCATTTCTCTACGTCAGTTTAAATAAATTACATGCTGCGAGGTGTAACTGGACAGGCATGGCACCAAAGAATAAAGAATCTTGTTTTTGTCCCGTTGAAGAGTATTTGTGCTCCATGATGAGTTCTACTTGTGAGAAATGTCAGAGTGTTTCTGAGGTCTGTAGGTGGTTTTGAAGACAAAGACGGGCCTGTAGTTTCAGAGATGATCCGATGGCCTCTGCTGGACTCCCGCTGAGGATCATAATAGCTGGTGATCCAGCTCCTGGTGGGGGGTGTCTGTCTGGACGTGGCTCTCTGGTTCCCCTGCCGATACTGAACTCTATACGATTACAATGACACACAGTACATCTCCATCGACTCCCTGAACATCACAGACTGATCCGTACATGATGTCATCTATTACACCACACTGCACTTCACAAACGTGACAAAACCCGTCTTTGTATGTTTGAGGATAAGATCAGTGTAATTTACTTATTTCCTTATTATACTCTAGTGATTATTTGGGGTAGCAGGACAGTGCTGCCCTAAATAAAGGAGTCAAAATAAACTACAGTGTGTGTGATGAAGGAACATGTCACCCAGTGCCGCAGTGCCGCTCACTGATGTGTTTTTAATGGTTTCTGGACAACAATGGAGCTCTAGGGCTCAGAGGAAGAAGATGCATCAGGCTGTGAGACATACCTGTTAGCAGATACATTCACTGCTGGTTTTAGTCTTTTATTGACACGAAGGAAAATATTGATCATTGATCATTTATTAGAGAGGACCACACACTTTTCTCAGTTAGCTTGCATTCCACTAAGTTATGGTCAATTTGATCTTCTGTGTTGAATCTATGGCCTTGCCTACTCGTACAAGAACTGTGATTGATCAGGTTCTTCTGCCTCAACCGGTTCAAGGGTCTTGCTTACAACAGGGGCGGAGCTAGATGTTGTAAATATTCGGGGCTTAGCCCAAACCTAGGGGGGTCCGGGGGCATGCACCCCTGGGGAGATTTTTTTCCCCATTAAGCCAGCTAAATGCACTAGTTTTCATGCTGTTTGAGATGATAGAATGCCTAAAAATCTATACACTATCTGGGAAAAAGATGAATGTTGCTTTGAAAAATAATTGTCCTGTAGAGCCTACAATCTATTTTTTATTTAATTGTTTTCCAGCTGTAGTTAATCCAAAACACAACAAATATTGAGGATCACTCATTTTCACTCCTGGCAACTAAAAAGAGGCAAAACTTATCTGATGTTACTATGTTTAGGTTACATAACCAAGGTACGGTAGAAATAGTAATAGTTTCTGATCTTCATTGGTGGTGGGAATCTCTAAGCACCATACGATTCGATTTGATTATGCTGCACAGGGCTGCGATGCCATTATAAAATGATGATCAAATATTTGAAAAATCTTTTTTCTATTTCTCGATAATTACTGAGCATTTCATTTGCACATTATAATAAAAAACAAATTGCTCCTCATCAGCCTAAAAGGGCTAGTTTGCATCCCTAATTCACTTTATGAATTTGAGCTCCTTTATGGTCACCTGATTGTAAACTTAAAATGCAAAAAATGCATTAAAAAAATTAAATGCATATCTTATTCTCTAACATTTACTTCTGGGATCTGTGCTACCTTTACTCATCTTCTATTCACTCCTTTCTTCTAAACACATTTTACTACACATCTCTTGTCCCTCCTTCATTTTACCTGTTTTCACTTTTAAATTTCTTCTGGAGTCCCAAGATCACCCATTTGAAGTTAACCCACCTGCTGTCCCTTACTGTGATGCCCGTCCTTCTTCCCAAGCTGACTCATCTGTGTGACAAAATAGTCCTGAAACTCCTGAAACTCCACCATAACTCGCTGATACTAATAATTTATAACTTTTGTGCAAAAGTCAGAAAGGGTTATTTATGAGATTCAGACATGTGATGTGATTGGACAGTGATATTCATTAAACTAGCCTATTATTACTTCTGTTAGATTAGTACAGGAGCATCTTAAATCTTAAAAAAAAATTGAATATGGTGGAAAAGTTAATAGTGAGCACCAGAACCAGATTGAGAGATTAAAGACACTTTTGCAGGTGTTTTGAGTTAATTAGCTGATTAGAGCTCTTCTCAGGTCGACATTTCTGTATAATAAATAATTTATTCTGAAATTCTAATTAATTTTGGGATACTAGAGTTTTGATTCTATGAGCTGTAAGTCCTAATCATCAAGATTAAAACGAGAAAAGGCTTGAAATATTATAATAAGATTATATTTTTGAATTAATTTATGAAAGAAAACTAACTTTTCCACAATATTAAATTATTTTACAGCAGATGCACCTGTAGGGTACTTGGTATACTTGTCATCAGGAGGAAATGTTCTCATACTTTCTCATACTCTCTACCCTGTCTTTCTAATCTTTATCGCCGTATTTCTCAATTATTCTCTCTCTCTCTCTCTCTAACGTGCTGAGATCAGCTGTAAAACGCCCTGAGATGATCATATATAAGCGCAGGCACAATGTATTGAAACTGTGCGCTTCACAGGAGGGAAACGAGCCTCGGAATCAGCTGAACATCTTTAATAGTGAGCTAATTTCATCAAATATCTGAATCTGAATCAAACTAGCCAGCAATACACTTAACTCAAGTGTTACAGCTGTGCACTCACAAACCTGAAACACTCCACGGTTCACTGTCTGACGCTGCTTCTCTCTGTGAATGGTCGGTCAGGTTTACCTCTCTGCATAAAAGACTTTGTCCATAATATAAGCTGGTTAGCTAGCAAGCTCGCTCACTGAGGGGGCGCCAGTGAAAAACCACAGACAATAGCCCCCTATCACGACGACAAAGAAGAAGTTCTATTTTTCTTCTTCTTTAGTATTTATTAGCTGTTGGCAAACTGGCTGAAAGATGCATAACCACCACCACAGTAAAAGAGTTTTGCCACTCCAGTCAGAAAGAAGGAGGGATTTTGACAAAACATTCGGGGCTTAAGCCCGATTAGCCACCCCCACGCTCTGCCTATGGCTTATCTCCTCCTCTGACGCCTTCTCTTGTTTCCGCGTTTTAGTAATTTCACTAAAAGTAACTGCTGATCAACATCAACCAGCTCCAACATGATCCGCTCAGTTTCAGCCGCCATTGTTAGTAGCAGCCCACACCAATGAAGAACAAATAACTCGACACATTGGAACATAGGCAGCTAATGTTTTGGAGGTATACCTGCAGAGCAACACAGACACCAACACACATGTATAAATGCTCACAATGCAAGTCTCATTTCTATAACCTGCGACGTAAAAGTACTAATTTGCCTTTAGTCTAGTTCCTGGCTGTGAATCAAATAACTACAAGTAGAATCACATTTCCTCCTAAGCATTTACGGCTTGTCCTTCTTCTTCTGCTTCAACCTGATCAAAGGTCGTATATACATCATCTCCTCCGACGTGTCATGTGTTCTTACTCTAAAGCCTCCTTGTGGCATAACTTTTACATTATGTTCCATAATTCTTTCACCACGGTCCTATTTATTCATATGTTGCCCTTGCTGCCCTGCTTCCCGTTGTGAAATGTGTTTCACATTTTGATTGTACGTCTTGTACTTAAAGAAGCTCTGTAACCTTTGACCTTCGCTCTATGAATCCGGACTTTATGTAGACAGGTTGGTGGGTGCTTCGTTCTCTGTCTACTCTACTTCTGTCTCTGGCAGGTTGTCAGGTCAGATGGGAGCTGACTCAGGTTCTGCAGACCCACGATGCATCAGTGCAGCTGTCACTTATGTTAAACATTTGACTGACCAGCGGGAGGTCACATGTGCAGCTGATGGAGGAAACTGGACGTCCATTGTTTTAGATTTCTGTGGTGGCTGAATTATGCTGACGGAGCACCCATGGAAACACATCGGTACACGTTTTATATTTGAATAAAAGCCATTTGCCCACTCCTATAGCTCCCCTTATATACTGTCAAACTCAAAATACATTAAAGAGACAGTTAACCCAAAAAGCACAGTAAATTCATGCATGGGGTCCACATTTGTAGTCAGTTATTTTACCTCCATTTTGGGTTAATATATCCTGTTTATGTTCTCGAAGCCAGAACTAAAATTTAGAGTAAAATGTAGTTTTTTACACCAAAACCAACTGTCTACGTACGTGGACGTCATGCAACAGTGGTGTCAGATTACATTAAGTCAGATTTTTTTGTAATCTTCTAGTTTATCTATTCTACTTTTTTAAAGATGTATGGAATTTTATTATTAATGTAGGAAATGTATTAATTATATTAATTAATAATGTTAATAATAAAACAGACATTTAACAAATATATGAACATAAGTAACAATGCAAAAGTGCATTTTACAGAATTAACTGGCAACATTTCACTGCTTTTCAGGTTTTCACATGAAATAAAAATAAGTATTTTACTGACAGACGGAGGAAATCAGTTTTAACAAGGATCTGTTGAATTGGGATGTTATGTTATAACTGAGATAATTCAATATGAAGTTAGATAAAGATGTAAAATATGCTGGTTTCCGAATACCTGTGTCTAACGTTATAAATGAGTGTTTTCCTCCATTTGTTACTAATATGTTTGGTTGTTAGTTTTCAATAATTGTACTTAAATGCATAACATGACATAAAAAAAACCATTATTACACATATAAAGTAGAAGGGTTTGTATTTTAGCACAATATTGAGTAATTCAAATAATCTTTCAAAATATCTAGATAATGTTTTTAATAAAAAAGGATTAAACCTAGAGCATTTTTTCTCCCGTCCAGTGAAACAAATAATTTCTTTGAAATTTTGAGGCTTACAGCAAGCAGCGGTAGTGTTTGACGTTGGACATGGGCAACACAAAAGATAAAGACTCTTTTCACAACCTTTCGTGATTTGTGCTTTACAGTTTTCATTGACCTCGCGATGCTTTTCATCAGAATCAGGAAAACGTGGTTTGGAAAGGGAAAGAAAACTATTCTGCTCCAGCGTCAGACTCCTTATTCTGGCAGTCCTGCAATAAATCCTTAACCATGAAGTTGAATCAACACCTCTCTTAAACAGTTTAAACAAAAACTGAAGATTATAATCTTTATGACAGTTGGATTTATTGCACAGCTTTTGTATTAGACTGCATAAGTTTCAGCCAGGTATAACAAATAAAGTGGCAAGTGAGTGTTTACGGGTGTGGTGACCATTTTTAAACACCTGAAAAAGATATTTGTAGTTTAGTCAGTGTGCAGGTGTTCCTCTTTTCATGATTACTGATAACTTTGCTCCTTTCAGAGACATAACAAGTGTCTGTGATACAAATGCCATTTGGGTTTGCAACAACTTGTTTTTATTATCAATTAATCATCCATTGTGTATCGGATTAATTAATAAATCATTCAGACAACAAAAATTGTGAAAAATGCCATTACAAGTTCTTCAAATGTCTTGTTTGATCCAGTCAAAGATGAAGCCAGTAAATCTTCACGTTTAAGAAGCTGGAACCAGAGAATAACTTTCATTTTTGATTATAAAACAACTAACCATTTATTTATTATCAAAATGTATAATCTTATTAATGTGACTGAATGGGAGCAAAATCTGGTGGAAACCCTGGAACCAGACGAGGTTGTTACACCAGTACAGTAATATCACATGTTTAAGTATCACATACGTGTGTAATGTTCATCTGTCCACATACTTTTGGCCATGTTTGAATTCAGCTCTCTTTGTCGTATAAGAGGGTTATATATATTCAAAGTGCAGCATGCAGACAGCTGTTGAGGCCCGGCTGTGACCACAACTCTCCTCCTCGCTCTGACACGCAAGTCCAAACAAAGATGACCTCACCGCCGCACACTCAAACGTGACTCAGAGAGGCCGGGCCGCCAAGCCAGCGGAGCGTGAAGCTCAGCTGCCTGCACATACTCTCCCATATGTCGCCTGAAATCCACAGCATCAGCCCCCAGCCGAGCTCCATCAGCCCTCCAGAGATTGACCCAGCAGGCGTGGGAGGAAGTATTGAGGAAGGGGAGTCAGGGTATAAAGTGTGTGGAGGAGGAGGAGGAGGAGGAGGGGGCTTGTCTTTCCCCACAGACAAGAGAGCATGTAATGGTCAGAGAAATTTAATCCAACACTCGGTGTTGGCGTGCCGGCTCCTGGCTGCAGGATTGGGTGCCCTGGCTTGCCTTGAGAGCTGCTGTGTGTCCCCCTCCCCCTCTGTATAATGTCCCCGCTGGCTTCCTCTGTTGTTGCTCTGCTGACCTGATTCTCTGCTTTGTCAGGGCAGTTATTTGGAGGCGTTTGATGACACACTGGGAGTCTGCAGCCTGATCATGCCTCTTGGCCTCTTCAGAACGTGGATTTGACCTATGCTCCTCTCCAGCACAACAGACATGTATTATAGTATGTAAAGCTGGATTTACTGTGTGCAGGAGCTCAGCCTTTATTCTGGGAATTGCTTTCATCTTGGACAAACTTGTACCTTACGATTAATGACTAGTGTCAACGTTCAATGCCTAGCAGTGTGTTCTTTATGAAGTGAGGTACAAAACAAGGGGGGTGGAGGTGATGGAAGTCCAACTTTCATGCAGGAAACCACAGTTTGCATCCTCTCACAGATAATACAGGAGTTGCTAGGAACAGATCTTGAAGACAGCAAGAATGTTTTTTAAATGTTGGTGTTAAATAGAGCAAAAAACATACACTCTGAATTTATTCTGGGGTTTTGCAATACCATCCAATATTGATGGTCTTGTTTGATGTTGGCAGCTGACACTACTCCTTAAAAATCTGACTATACACATCAAGCTTATAACATCTACAGATATTCACTGAGACCAGAGGTGGAAAGTAAAGAATTACATTTACTGCAGCCGGCAAATCGCTTCAAATCTGAAAGGCCCAACTCTTAGGGTGCAAAGTGTCGGGGGGCTGCATACTGCGTTGCAAGAGGTTTTCAACTCAGTGCGTATCAACTCTGCCCAGCTGATGACACCAGCGATTTTAATCATGTGCACCTCACGCTGAGTCCAGACAGTATAACGTAACTGCTAGGCAACAGTTTGCAATATAAAACTGAAGCGGAGCCTTGCTCTGTTTTGGACTGTGAGCTGCACTTTATCGGAGATGCTGAAGTTAACATCTCTGTGGATTTGTGGTGAGATTTCTGCCTGATCAGTAGTGTTTTTGGTTGGCTTCGGTTTCACATGCAGCATGCTGTCCCAAACTCCAACGGTCTAAAGGGGATAGGCTATATTCCAGCGGATCAACTTCAACAAAAATATTATGAACTCTCATTAAATGATGACGTTAGTCTCGTAATATTACGATTTTTTTCTGGACATGTCTGAGAACCAGAATATATGGGAGATATATTAACTGTGCAGAAAGTTTTGAACATGAGCAGAAAACCTGCTGAAACACAAGAGCTATTACAGGCCAGGAGTTTCTAACTGAATTCATTTATCATTGAGGTGAAAAGGTCCCACGTAGGCCTATTAAAAGAGGTTATTTCCCCAAACGGAGACTCAAAAGAGAAGGGAAGGCCATGCATGTGTACTGACTCAGCAGGGATTTTATTAAATTAGAAAAGTTGATAGGATAGGGAGTCATCCAGACAGAGGGAACGATCACCGACTGTCCGCAGCGTGAGGGAGTGGACAGAGCAAGGGAGATGAGGTCGCGGAGCGCCCTGACGTTGTGGACTGTTGGACGCTCTTCATTTTACGTATTATCCATGATGATACGGAAAATTTAGAAACTGCAATGGCGAAAAAAACATTTCATGGGTTACTAAGAGGAGCCAAGCTCCCCTGTAGTTTGCACCCTGCTTGCACCACGAGTAGTTGCTAAAAGAAGTTTTCATAGTTTAGTAAGAGGCTTTGCTCAAATTATCCAAAAAGACATTTGACATTGCTAATGTTGATTGGCACTAGCAACTTGCCACCTGTTTGAATGTAGCATAAATAGGGATATGACTTTATGTACAGTCCAGTGCGGCCTGCCATAGTCAAAATTTCTTCTTCTCCTTCCTTGAGGGCCCTTTGTACTTGTAGCTGATTAGGACAACCAGCTGCAGCCGCGAGAATGACATTACGGCACATACCTGAAGAGAGAGCGCGAGAGAGAGAACACATGGACCACAAGACACAAACACTACCCCAACACAGGAATTTACAGGACGTAACAGTACGTCAGTTAACAAGCGGGTTAAGAAACGTTACTTGTGTAAGCTACGCAATTTGCGGAACCTACGTAACTTAAATAAAAACATTTAATGTTGACTTTTTCTTTCAGGAAACAAAACACCGGCCTCCTGCTTGACAGTCCGGTTTCTGGTCTCCCATCCAACCCAACCACCTCCTTACTCAGTGTTTTCTGTTAAATATCCAAAACTGAGTCTACAGGGCTTCCCCCACTGCGTTGAAATATGACGCCATAGGGATCCTCAGTGCATTACAGACAGATGCTCACGGTCTTGACCATGCATCCATATGTGGCGAGTTGGGAGTGAAAACGGGTTGGTCTTGTCACTGTGTGTTAAAGCTCAGTGTGTTTTTCCACATTTGAGGGCGTGCCACACCAGCTGCTAGGTGGGCATTATGATGCGTGTTTCATAGTGACACGGATAGGTTACGAAAGTAAAGCCTGGACTATAATCGTGAACATCAACAAAAACAAAATCTATAACACAATAGAGGAAAGGGAAAAAGCCAAAAAGCATGATATGACCTCTTTAAAGACTGTCGACACCAACTGACCCAGACTGGAACAGAGCCGTTCTGTCCTCACCTCTAAATCATATTCCCAATCAGCTCAACTGTCGCACTGTGTGTCCTCACTTTTAAGCTGCTTTTTTTCCCTCCTCCATGTGGTGCACCAGACATATTTTGTGATCTACCAAAGCTATTTCCTCACATTTCTAACTACCTAGTTTTCAGTTCGACTGGGTCGTAGCAACTGGGCTCGGCATTGATTTCACTTCAATTAGATTAACAAGTAGATGCAGACAGAAACTAAATCAAAATACTGCATTGATAATGTTTCCATCATGGTCTCAATGAAAGAGTCACGCAATTATCTGCAGCACATGGGAAATATCTTCTTTCTCTCTCTCCTGTGGTGTCTGCCTCTGACAGGCTCATATTATGTGAAACCTGCCTTCCTGATTTTTGATTGTGACACAATTAAGCTAAATAAATTTCATTGTTATGGTACCTGTTTTTTTATTATTCTACTGCAGACAAAACTTTCATGTCCCATTACAGTCCTCGACCACACTAGAAAGTCCCCAAAAATATAATGATTATGTGTGGTCACATCTTCTGAAACACATTTACATAAAAGTAGTTGATGAAAACACTCTGAATGACATTTTACTTTGCCAAACTTTTCGGAAAGTCAAGGTCAAGATTGAACTGTCAAACTCAATTCCCGTTAACTTTAAACTTGCTCAACAGGTAAATGGAAAATATGACTACGGCAGAGCGGCTCTCTGCAATTGTCTCTTTCCATCACAGTAAATGACGGGGCTTTGGGATACATAATGAATAAACAAACTGCATGGCTTATGATGTATGACACATGCATCTGGTGAAGCAATGGGGCTGAAATCCTACACTGGACTGTAAATTAATGCCTACATCAGAGGTATCGACGACAGGACAATCATCATGCCTGACAAAGAAGTATAATTCATCTTAATGGCTTAATTCGTCAAAGCATTACACTTAATTTCAGTATCACATGATGCTTTAAATCTCATGGTACCTTGAGGTGTGTTTCGCCATGTGAGGCTCAGTGTGCATAATGCATTACTAGCATACAAGTATAAATAATGAATCGCTCTAAATGTCAGTAAAAGGCAGCAAAATGTCTTTGTTTCTAGGATAATGACAACCATTTATCAGGAGACATTCTCTGGGGATATCAGTAATTCCTTCAAAAATACATTTTATTGTGGTCTCAGACTGTTGTTGATCTCCAGGGAATTACATATTTACCGTGATTCAAGTTGGTTTTAATTGCATTGCAGAAAAAGCAGATCTAACCAGTGGCAGACTTAGGTTGTTTGTGGGGCAGGGGCAAATAAAATAAAAAGCCATACCAGCTAAATGCTGTACAGTATACAGCACTATATTGCATTTTCTCTATTAAAACAGCATCCTAGGGCTCCTCATCATGTTTTATCTACCATAAGGGCATCCAAATCCGCTCTTTTGCTGCATTTATTCAAACACAGGGACACCAGGAGGGTGCAATTGCCCCCCTGTCAGTGTCACATTCCTCATCACTCCACACAGATCTGATGATTACAGCTTTTCGCTGGAAGCTTAAGTGACATTAAAGTCACATGCTTCATGTACGTCATCATGTTCACCAAGTCCGTTTCCATTTTGCATTTTGTCATTAACAGATCAACTTTTACACCTCAGTCAAGCATAAATAACTTTTTTGCATCCAGCACATTGTCTGTGAACATTGAAATTTGAGCTAAATGCTATTGTCATCATACACTGAACAAACGCAACACTTTCATTATGAGCTGAACTCAAAGATCTAAGACTTTCTCTATGTACACAAAAAGCCTCAAATATTCTCTCAAACATTGTCCTCACAGGTGTGGCGTATCAAGATGCTGATCAGACAGCATGGGGATTGCACAGGTGTGCCTTAGGCTGGCCACAATAAAAGGCCACTCCAAAATGCGCAGTTCCATCACACAGCACTATGCCACAGATGTCTCAAGTTTTGAGGGAGTGTGCAGTTGGGATGCTGACTGCAGGAATGTCCACCACAGCTGTTGCTTGTGAATTAAATGTTCATTTCTCCACCATAAGCCGTCTCCAAAGGCTGTTGGTTTATAAAGGACTGAATGGTTAAGGGCAAAATACATTTCTGATCTTTTGCCACCATCCAGACCTCTCAGGTTGTCTGGTATCAGGTCTGCTTTCTGTCCCCAGAGTCAAAACTAAACATGGGGAAGACGTTCAATTTTTATGCCCCGTATATCTGGAACAAACTCCCAGAAAACTGCAGGTCAGCTGAAACTCTGTTCTTTTAAAGGAAACCTATTATGCTTTTCCATATTTTATGTCTTATCTACTATGTTGGATGTTCATGTTAAACATGGCCAAAGCTTCAAATGATGAAGTTAAAGGATTTAAAAGAAATCCTTGTGAGCAAAACCCTCAGATTTCCTCCTGTTCTGAACACTGTTTTTTGCTTTTTCTACAACACCTGGAGCTACACAGAGCTGGTATTCCATATGTGGTCATTTGCTCCTCACAGCAACACTCCTACCTGTACCGCTCAGGTCTTGGCCAATCAGAAGACAGTGAGCTTAAGGGCTGCCATACAGGAATCACAATACTACACTATAGGACAGGGGAAGCAGTATTATAGGTCTCCTTTAAATTAAGAGTTTTTTTTTACCACTGCCTTTAATTAAATCATTAGGTTTAGGTCAATATCTTACACTGCACTGTGACTTTTATTGTCCTGTTTTTGTTATGAAGTTGTGTGGTGTGGGGACAGAGAGGACCCAAAAGCAGCACTCTGAGGGAAGGAGGTTTGAGGGATAAAGGGGTAGAGGGACTGGAGTGGAGGGAGAGGTGGATGTCGGGGAAACACAGGCATGGGGAACCAGGAAGACTGGGGGCCAGGGAGCCGGGGAACACTGGGGCCGAGGAAGCGAGGAGAGGCGGGGGAACAGGGAGGACGCCGTGAGGGTAGTCTGAGGAGGAGAGGGCCGGTGGATGAGCCCAGCCGACTGAACGGAGGACGAGGGTGAGTGTACCTGGGAGGGAAACAGACAGAGAGACAGGGTTAGGGATGACAGCGACAAGGCACAGGGAAAATGTGAAAAAACCTGAACACAGAGGTGGCACCGGGTACGGAGCAACGATGATCAAGCGAGGATGGTGTGGAGAACCGGGGTTGAAATACAGGCAGTCATGAGGTGATTACTGGCAGGTGTGGCAGGCTGAAGAGGTGGCTGATGGGATGCAGGTGCAGGTAGTTGGCTGGGCTCAGGAGCAGAGGGAGAGAGAGAGAGAGAGAGAGAGAGCACACAGGGGAGAAAACACAGGGAGGCAGGCAGAAAACCAGGGAAAAAGCAGAATAATTGATAAAAAGGAGAAAAAAACAGGACACTCACTGTCAGCCGGGCTGCCACCACAACAGTTTTACCCTGGTTTTATTTCCTATTTAATTTTTTATCATGATTTATTTTCTATTTCACCCTTTTAAAAATTTCCAATTTCCCTATTTTGCTTTTGTTTTATGTAAAGCACTTTGAATTGCCTTGTTGTTGAAATGTGCTACACAAATAAACTTGCCTTGCCTTGATGTTTAGTGGGAATAATGTTTACCGTGTTCACCATCTTAGTTTATCATGTAAGAAACATTTGCTAATCAGAACAAAAGTAACAGCTAAGGCTGATAGGAATTTCATTAGTAAAAGCCAGAGGCTCACCAAAGGTAATACTATTTTTTCTGAGGGGAACATGTCTTTCCTTCATTGGAGTAAGCAAAAGTCACAAAAACCATTGGGATACATCATCTGGGAACAATGATTATATCCGAGCCCGTTCTCCTTCTCAGAGTGTCAAATAGCTATGCTTTGTCACGTCTTTTGGTGTCTGGTATTAATGCACATGGCAGCCTTTCGCGACATAGTTCAACACACTGGGGAAATCCCTTAAGCGCCATTGTTCAATGCTTAAACCTAACCCAGTAGTTTTGTTGCCTAAACCTAACCAAACTGTGCTTTTTCACAATGTTAACCACTAGGTTTATTGTGAAAGTCCAACCAGACGTTGCATAGTTATTCTTGATAACTTGACCACAATGTTAAGTGCTATGCTCAGTGCATTAAAAAGCGATGCAAAGGGGTCTTGACAAAGCCTCCATATGTGATGCCTTGAGATGAGAGCGTGTTGAATATACACAACTGTGTTCCAATCTCCCTAGAAGATCTTACACAGGATACATGAAAACTTTGACCTACTGTCAGAGTCAGAGGATCGTCATTGTCATTAGGATTCATCCTCTGGGGAACATGACTATCTGTACAAAAGATACTTCAGTCTGAACCAAAGCGATGACTCTTAAGTGTTTTTAACCGGTTTGGAGCCGTGTCAACAACAACAACAGCATGATCTTGGTTTGATTTTGTCTCTGATTTTCAACTGATACCTGCAGGTCAGGACAGAGTTTCACATCCTTTTTCGGCCTTGCAGGGTGAGGTTTGACCGTAGACACACAGACAGAGAGGAATTGGATTGCTGTGAGGACACAAACGGCGAACATGACATAAAAGGAAATGGTTTTACATTGTTCTCTGTGTGCCACAGCTGGAGAGACTCAGTTCAGCCTGGGAGACTTCATTATTGTGGGATGACTGTGATAAACCCTGCTTATTCAAAGTTTGATCTCAAAGAAGTAGAAACCAAATGAGCTCTCCATTTTTACTATGCCTGACTGTTTTTCTTAATAGGAAACTACCTGAAAAACCAGCAAATTCTCACTCCGAAGTCATCAAATATGGACGCTTGGTCAAGACACGTGTAAGGCTCTGCTGTCAAGTTAGCAATAATACGGTAAATATGCAACATTTGGTTAGACTTTCAAAATAAAACTAGTGGTTAACGCTGTGAGACGTCGCAATATGGTTAGGTACCGGCACTACTAGGTTAGGTTTACGTAAGTCACATAACGTATGCAGCATAAGGAAAAAGAATGTTGACTTTTTGTTTCACATGGTAAACAAACATGTTAAAAACTGATGCCAAGGGGTCCTGATCAAATGTTCACATTCGTGTCTCCAGATATCCCTGTGTCCTCCTCCGCTGTGTGTGTGTGTATGTGTGTGTGTGTATAGCCGCATTTCGACCCAAGTCCCCGGATCTCTGTTCAAGAACTAAAAGGTTCCTTCAGCCCACTATTGTGTGCGTTTCCACCATGGTCTAAAGACCTGCGAAGATTAGAAATATTAACCAGCTGATGTAGGCTGTAAGCCTGTACGCCGTACAAAGTGATGCACAGGCATCATTATTTGTAACCACTATCCATGAGCAAAATTTGTAATGAAAAACTATAGGCCATGCGTGACCAATTTAAAGCAGCTTTTTTGTGTGGGAGTATAATGAAGAGACACATGATAAAGATCATTACAAATTTAATAACAAACTGTCACAATCCTGTCCTGAGGTTGCTGGGGTTTCATTATTTTGGCCGTGCCTTCGCTGTGTTTCTGGGTTTTGGTTCTTGATTCTGAGGTTTGGGTTTTGTATCTGCATTTTAGTTCTGTTGAGTTTAGTTCACTGTAAGTTTACTTATTTATCAGTTCGGTATCTGTTATTTAGTCTGTGTTATTATTTATCTGGTTATTATTTTTCAGCTAGTGTTTAGTGGTGTTTTGGTATTTTCCTTATTTCTGTCTATTCTATGTTTACTGTAGTCCTCCGTGAGTAAATGGCAGGCGCTCTATGGATAGTAACCATGGCTATGGCTTCTCTGTGCTACACAGCTGCAGCCTATTTAACTTAAGTTAAAATTATAGGCTGCAGAACTTTATCTGATAGGCCTCATCTAGTTTTGTGGGGTTGCTCTGCCATGTGAATTCCTCCTGTTGATGTCCTATTCAGTAAACATTAATAGATTGTAGAAACTCACAAACAGCGAGGATCAGTCTCTCTTCCAATGATTTGTGCTGCACTTCACGTACAAAAAGTTCAAGACAATTCAACAATACAACTGAGGCGAGCACGACCGCGACAGTTTCACAGGAACGCTTGTCGCTACACCTTGTGCTCGACTACTTCACCTCACTCTAACAGGGACACTTGCTACTGAACACAGACTGTTTATAAAAATGTTTCTGCTGATACCTGTTACCTGTACACAAGAAAACAGATTTATGTTACAAAGTTGCTCAGAAGGTGCTTGTTATGATGTTCTGATCGTGGCTCTGGACTCAAACTTAGATACTAGGTAATGGCCTGGCAGTGACAAAAAGCTTTGGTTTAATATTTGATTTAATTACATACAAGAAATATTTTAGTGCTACTGTGTAAAGGGAATACTGCTGGGAAAAAGCATCTTCTTTGTTTAAAGTGTTTACAAATCACGTCATTGCACTTTTGTGTATATAGCAGTACATTTAAATTAAAAGAGTGCAATGCACTACTTTAAAATTCATTATTCAATTTTGCGCATAACAATGCAATTAATTGCAATTAATTTACTTTCACAGTCAGCCCCAGGCCTACATGCTTGGAGCTATTAATAATTCAGCAGTAAGAATCACAGTCTGCCTAACCCCCGCCCCTCCAGGAAAAAAAAAGTGAGCTCCTCCGAAAGCTAGGGTGTAGTTCCCACACTGGTCTGTGTGCGTGTTTGGGTCTGCCAAGAAAAAATCCCAACACTGTGTTGTATATAATGTCACAGAATGAAACCCACATCTTTAAATGCTAATGTACTGTTTATAGGAGATACAAACAATACTTTTATCCCCCAGTGTTAGAAACAGAAGGGCATAATGAGAGTAGAAACAGGAAGCATTTAGTGCCATTTTCAGTTTCAGGTACAGTTTTTCTGTTAGCATAAACCAATGAGCAAATGTGTTTTAGTGGCCTTTCGATGTGAAACTGGTGCATCAGGTTTGTTACTTAATCCTTCTTTTAAATAGAGACGTAAACAACATTAATGTAATTTTTTTAAACGTTTTTTCTTGCTTCTTCTTGAGCTCTTGAGCTTTTCATACCGCTTATCTGTCTTTACATTCTGAGGAATGTTGAAACGTTTTAACTTAAATCAAGAGACAGCTGTATGTGGGTTGCTGATGTGTGTCACATTCACGTCATGGCAGTGTGTGGCATCACTATGACCAGCTACACTGAGGGGTACTATCGCTGGGTACTATCTGCAGTGGGAAATGGAGCACGGCCAAGTCGAGTCGAGTCGAGCTGGTTCTGGTAATGGAGAAACGGCATTAGTTGAGTACTTTAGGCTATTTGATTATTAATTTTGTTTGGAAACTTTAACTCCACTACATTTGAAAGACATATTAATTGATATTGTACTGTGTGTACTGTGTTTGCCATAGAAGAAATAAAAAACAGTCACAGTAAACTCCTGCCATGCTATCAGTGAAATTCCCAACTGCAGAAACTGCTAAAACAAGGCTGGATCAGTTTTTAAAAAAGGAATCAACTAACAGTAACGTCTAAGCAAAGGGCAGTCCATACAAAAGCAAGGCAAGAAAGAAGGTAACAAAAATAGTCCACTTATCTCAAAATAATCCAAACAAATGATGAGCAGGGGTGAAACCAAAAAATACTAATAAAGCCTAGTTCACACTACACTATAATAGGCCCGATTTGCCGGTCGGCGAGCTCGGCGACAGTCAGGCTATGATCAGGGGTAAATAAGTGATCGATCGATGGTTGCCAGTCGTTACGGGTGAACTGTTCAACAGAAGCAGGTCTGCAGACAAGGATAATACAAGACAAGCATCCAATGAGGTCTGAAGAAAACAGCAGGGAGGAGCCGAACAGGTGAGACTGGTAAGGGGTAGTCAAGGCTAAACAGGAGACTGACCGACTCAAAACAAAACACAGAAACACAGACCAAACAAACCATTACAAAAAGAAACAGGGAAACAGGCTGAGCCACAGACCTAAAATACAAAAAAAAACCAGACCCTAACAAACGAGACCGTGACACTGCTGTACAGTTCATTTTTGAGACTTGAGACTTAAAATGAAGAAATCTTACGTATGTAAGCATTTGTTTAATTCCAGAGAGAAAATGTTAAACTAAGTTGTCTGTGCTTGTAGTAGTTGCAGTTTTTATGCTATGGTTGTGCAGATTACTTTAGCCAAATCCACTGTTGACACACAATAATAGTTATAATGGTCTCCTCAGCGCTGAGAAGTACAGGTAGATACTTATTCCTCATGTAAGACCATCAGGGAGGCATCTGGCCCCAAATTTATTCTACAGTGTAAAGAAGAAAAAGGAGTCCTGGAAGTGATGGTACAGCCCCCGAAGAGCTATAATCTCAACATCATCGAGTCAGTCTGGGTGGCGGCTGTGGCTCAGGAGGTAGAGCAGATTGCCCTCTAATCGGAAGATTTCCCGTTCAATCCCCCAACGACTGCTGTCTGAGTGTTTAAGCGCTTGGGCGAAATACTGAACCCGAAATTGCTCCTGATGGCTGTGAATGTTCAATTCTGTTTCTGATGAGCAGTACCATAGCCTCCGCCATCAATGAATGTGGTAGTGTAAAAGAGCTGTGAGTGGTCGGAAGACTAGAAAGTAAAGAGAGAGAAGCAACTAAGGCTGCCTAAATCCACAGGAGGAATGAGGGTAGATGTTTTAGCCAACCTACCTGCCAATCGCATCACAGCGATTGATCCACATCCATTAACCTATTGTTACGACCCCCTGTTGTCTAGGGGTGTGGGGGCCATAAACATATAGGCATAAACTGGAGTTGTTCTTAAAAAGGTAACTTTTATTGGTAACCAGAGGTGCAGGCAGGTAACAAACAAACAAAAGGAGGGTGGATGAGGGTGCTGTGAAAATAACAAACCAAGTTGAAGAAAAGAGGTCCTCAAAAGGAGGACTGTGCCTAACTATATATATTTAAACAAGGTAGATTCTTACTAAGAAACACAAAGACACAGCACCCACTGCACCTAATGAAAACTAACACAAAAGTACCAAGTGTGGTGATCAGTGTGGACTCTAGCTTTTGCCAGCCACACGCTGGTAAATGCGCACAAAAATCACTTAAAAGGTACTGTGACACTGGCTACTAAACATAACCACAAACAGGCTATGACAAACTTAAGTGAATCGCTCCACTAAACACAACTGCAGAGGCTAACTAACAACGTACTTACTTCACTAATATGGCACACAATCAACACATGAGGCACACAAGTCAACTGGCTGTGACAAGCTGCCCAGAGCAACTGGTGGGATCTCCTTAAGAGCAGGAGGTAATACTGAGGTGGTGACGAGCCATTGGTCGAGCTGGAACAGAGGGAACCAATGGGTGGAACTGAAGTCAGCCTGACAGAGCTCCACAGAAACCAGGAAGTAGGTGGGTCTTCATTCCATAGGTAGGGTCACACAGCCTACTTGGTATAGGTGAGACAGAGGGTGGAAATACAGAGATGACAGTGACATCCGTGACACTATGGTTGTATTTCGTATAGGCTTTGCCCTCTAAGGCTATCGCTATTGGGTTTACCCCTTCCGCGTGCCACTGAGAATTTTAGTCTACGCCCACCCACAGCGTGGGCCTCTCCTACGTCCGCACCTTGTATATATACACACACAACGGTGAGACCCAGCCTTCGGCTCCCATTTTTCTTCAGCACTGAGCTGTCTAAAGAGCAGAAGATTGTCTAAAGAGCAAAGACTTTCCAGCCAGAAAACAAGAAGAACGATGTCTTCCAGCAAGCTGGCCAGAACAGGGCGAGTCGCCGCTGTGTCTGCCACACGGGCTACATCGTGCTGGGTGATCTCCGTCCCCGCTGCGAGGCGTGCCTCGGACCGGAGCACGCCGGCTGAGCGCTCACTCTCGGTTCGCACTGCCCGTTCTTTGCCCTTCTGCCCCCCCGAAGAGTGGCGGCGCTGGGCGGATAGCTTTGCTGTTCAGGATGAGGAGGTGTGGCAGTCCAACCGCTCTCTGGACGAAGCCCTCGATCTGCTGTTGACGGAAGAGCGGGATTTGGATGGCACCACTCTTCCCATTCACGGGTCTCTGAGCGGCTCCTCGCTTCCCCCGTTCCGAGAGGGGACGCTCTTTCTCAGGCGGGGGGTACGATCAGGAGTTACACGCTCCTCGACCAGCCTCTTCTGGGTCTCGCTGCTGAGAGGCGACGCCTGGAGGGCTTAGATCTCTCCCGTGAGGTGGTTTGCACCATCCAAGAGTCGAGAGGCACCTCCACTCATTCCTCTTACTCCTCTAAGTGGTCGGTTTTCCAGCGCTGGGTCTGGACCAGGGGACGGATCCGGTCGCCTGTCCGCTGCCGGGGGTGCTTTCGTTCCTCCAGCCGCTCATGGACAGGGGGCTGGTGTTCAGTACGGTTAAAACCTACACTGCCACCATTTCGTCCTGTCACGAGGGCTTCGGGGACAGGACTATGCTCTCCCACCCCCCGGTCGAAGCGCTTCCTTAGAGGGGTGCAACGGCAGCTTGACTATCCAGCGCCCTAACCCAACATTCATGCCTAAAAGCATTACGAGCTCCTTTTGGTTGCGGGTCATCACCCTCTCTGGCTTTTTCCTCCCCCCCATGGGTCGGCGGAGGACGCCACGTCCCACCTCCTCTACCTGGTGCGAGCGCTGTCCTACTATGTGGCGTGCACAGCCACCTGGTGCCGTTTGCAGCGTCTGTTTGTGCACTACAGGGAGCGGTCCAAGGGACTTCCCCTGTCGGTGCAGCGCCTGTCTCACTGGCTGTGTGATGCCATTTCTCAGGCTTATGTGTCTGCCGGGGAGTCTCCCCTGGATGGCATCAGAGCACACTCCACGAGAGGCGTCTCCTCCTCAGTGGCGTTGCACGGTGGGATGACAGTCGACGACATCTGCACGGTGGCCTCCTGCTTGTCCCCATGTTCTTTTGTTCGTTTCCGCCTGCAAGATGTCTCCCGTCTCTCTCTGACTCACTCAGTACTGAGTGTTTTGGTTGAGTGATCCTCCTTGTGAGTGTGCGGTGCGCCCTCTCCCATGGGACGGTGTGGGGGGGCGGCTGCTGCTTACGTGACCCTGCCTCGTAAGCAACTGACGTGGTTGCTGTCGTGACCCCGCCTGCGTCTGTACAGCTGCGGGGCCCCCCACCCAGTTTCCTGACTTACGCATCGGTCGGCCCTCGGCCTCCCATGCCGCGCCGTCGGTGCTCGCACGCACTCCGACACCAATGCCACGGTCAGTGGGTGACTGGGTGGCTAATTATGGCTCTGGGCAGGTGAGTTGTGCTTGGTGGTACCGTATGGGCCAGTGAGGCGTTGACTCATCCTGCTTCGCCTCTAACCCAATAGCGATAGCCTTAGAGGGCTGTGCCTATACGAAATAGAACGGGGGTTATGAGTATAGGCACAGCCCTCTAAGTTGTAGGCATCACTGGACCTTGGTTCTCAGTGCTGAAGAAAAGGCATTTGGGAGCCCAAGGCGGGGTCTCACCGTTGTGTATATATACAGGGTGCGGACGTAGTAGAGGCCCACGCCCACTTCAAAGTCAATATCAATTCAGACCTGAGTGTCCACACTCAGGTCGCATTTAAAAAGATCCGATCTGTATCGGACTTGGACCACATATGGAAGTGGCCCAAAAAAAAGATCAGATTCCATGTGACTTGGCCTGTTCACACTGTCATAAAACAATCAGATCTGAGTCACATATGGACAAAAAAAATGAGATTTGGGTCACTTTGGCCTGCAGTCTGAACGTAGCCTAAGTGTCTCTTATCTGCCAGGAGCTGCTACGCCAACCTAACGTCACCTCATTTGTTAGGTCAACAAAGTGTGAAGAAGAGAGTCCTTCTGTTTCCAGTCCTGGACCATAGCGGACCGCAGCAAACACTCCAAAGTTTGGCTTAGCTTCACTAAAACAGAACGCCACAGCAAAATGCAACAGCTGCAGTAAGGAGGTTTGGTGCGAGGCAGGAAGCAGCTCCAACATGACGAAGCGTTTACTTCAACACGGCGTGAATCTGAAGGAACGATTCACTGTGTTCAACGTGTCGCGCTCTCCCAGCTACAGTGACGCCCCAGATCCAGGTAACGCTAACAGTAGCAACGTCTCAGGTACAAAACACCTTTTATACTGAAGGGAAACTAGTGATGGCTACAAATGATTCAATAGATATTTCTCTTAGAGACGAGTCCACAGAGACGCCCCTCTAGGACAGAGACTCCTTTCACTTTAGCCATGAAGGGGAAGATGAGTGAGGAGGAAGAGGATGAAGGTCACCGAGCGCTGACAAGACCTGTGGTGAAGGGACCAGAACTAAAGTAGAATCCCAAACCCTATTGAGATTGTACTTAGAAAAAACATAGTATGTCTTATGGAAGTGCATCGGAGAGGAGAAAACTAACTTTTTCCACGTAGTGTTGTAGTACTCGAGACCAAGACCAGTCTTAAAACCACTTTTTGATGGTCTCTGTCTCATCTCGGACTTGACTGCATTTGTCTTGTCTCGCTCTCGGACATCGAGGACTCTGGATTTTATTTCAACCATAACTTTGGGAATATCAATAAATTGCTTTTGCATTGTTTGATTTATTTGTTAACATCCGAACTTTGATTGGATGTAAAACTTATTGCTTCAGATGACATTTTTCCCTAAAGAAAAATGTGTTGTTCCCGTTAACAACTGTCCCCGCGATGGTAAACATGGAAAAGGAGTGTTGAATAAAGATGTTTAAGTCTTAGTGTTTGTATGTGGGTGTTTTAATGGGAATGTGGATCTTTTAGATCAATGTGAGAAGTACCTATGATCTTGTTCCACATTTTATTGTGGGTCATGTAATGCAGGGAACTGGTCTTGGTCTTGACTCGGTCTCAACCTCCCTCGGTCTTGGTCTCGACTTGGTCTCAGCCCCTAAAAGTCTTGGTCTTGTCTCAGTCTCGATAAACTCTGGTCTTGGTCTTGACTTGGTCTCGGTTTGGGCGGTCTTGACTACAACACTAGTTCCACGTGTGAAAAATTCACATGTATGTATTTTGTAAAAGGCACAATCTGAGCCAGGTAGAAGGAGCAGATGGATGAAAGCCACGTAGATGCACAAGAAATAAATAAATAAATTTCTTTTAATGCCTCTCGTTGGAGAGCTGCAGTTTATTTTATTTTTAACAAGGCAATTATTCTGCACCCCTGCTACACAGTTGAAGTTCAGAGTTTAGGTGAGCACTGTGAACAGATTAGATTTTTGATTTTCTTTAAAGGAGACAGTACTAAGCATCACCAAGGTGTGATGAGTGTGCTTGATGCCTTCAGGGTGTTCACGTAAATAAAGAGTGTGTTCTTCCCCCAGTCTGGTTAGATAGAGGTTTATATAACGCATCTATCTTTGGTCTTTGTTGTCTTTCTGCCCTCCTGTCCTTCAGCGTCATCTGTCCATTTAAAGACGCTGGTGAAGGCCGGGAATTTGTCGACTCTACCAGCCACTTTAGCATTTAACCAGACATCATTTCGTGGTTCTTTTCAGCTCGCAAAATGATGCAGGGTGTAAAAATATTGTTTTCATGTCACCTGTATGTTTTTTTTACTGTATTTTATCCATTCTATTCTATCTTTAGTAATGTTTTTATTCATTTATAGTTTGTTTAAAGGGCATGCTCATGATTTATAAAAATCTATTACAATTGTTGCATTTCCTGGGTTATGTCAATTGTGTAATTGCCTTTTGCTTTTTGTGAATAAATATACAAAATTGTAATTAGTGTTGGGGGGGTTGCAGCTCTTTTTGTTTGAAATAAGGAATGAGACACACTTGAAGATTATTCATCATCTGCATGTCCCCGGAGTTTCTTTGTTAGATTAAAAAAAACAATCAGAGCGCCCATTCTGTGTGAGATTTATTTTTTGTGCTTGTGACCCGTGTTTTGAAGTGGACGGAGCACAGATGGGACAAGATAACGTCATGTACTGTTTAAGACAATAAAAACCGGAAAATAAAACTCAAAAAGTGGGATTGTATTATATTCAAGGATGAGATGTTTACGTATTCACAAGAGCAGATATTCTTTTACAGGTGTTACACAAGAGTCTCTCGACAGACCGCTACAACTTGCAAGTCTGGGGTCATGTGACTTTCTTTACATGTCTCTTTAACATCAGGCTTTTTGCAAATTAAACACTTAATAAAACAGTTAAATAAAATCCCGCAACTATCTACAACAAAAATGCTGCTCACACATTAATGCATCAGTGATTATAATCATATTACAATTTGAAAGGGGTTATTCAGCATAATAAGTTATTTTAATTGCCCATTAATCCCGTAGTTTTAGTTAAGTAGGATTTTGAATGCAGGTCTTCCACTTGTTTTTACATTCTTTTAGTACTAGTTTTACTTTCAGCTTTAATTGTTTTGCAGGCTATCACTTAACAGACTCTGAAAGTGCAAAGTAGCCCAAATACATTTACTCAAGTTCTGTACTTAAGTAAATTTGATAAACAAGATGTCTGAGTTGTTGGCGTTTCAAATTATCAAATTGTTACAATAAAAAGCAAATATTAGAGTAATATCTAAAAAAAATGTAAACAGGTGTATCAGAACCATAGACTGTATATAAAAAGATCAGAACTTTAATTTTTTCTTCTTTCGTCTTGCATCAATCATCTCATAACCCCACATATTTATCTGGTCAGCCTTTGAAGGGGCCCGGCCCATAGGTTGAAAACCACTAGACTAAACTCTAATTGTAAATAAAGGACTCAAAACTAGATAACTGTATATAAAGCACTAAAACTATGCTGATTAAACATTGATGCATCAGTATAAATAATCTAATAATGTCAGATGTACTGACTGAAAAAGTGTCAGGGTACTGTAGTACTTTCACTTTTGATACTTCAAGGACATTTTGGAGGAATGATATTAAACAAAGCATCGGTGAAGAGCAGCATGTGTCAGCTGGGATATAACTTTTATGAATCATTCCCTAAAATCAGTCATTTGTGACTTCAAATTACAAATCATCAAACTGCTAATTCATACACTTAGTAGATTTACAGTATTTCTTCTCCCCAATTTAGCAAATTTGTGTTCTCAAAAGACCTTAATTTATTCCCCCAAATTGAAGGTGAATGCCACCAATTTCATAAAGAAGGGTCTATTTAACGGTAATATTGAGTATCACAAGTATATTTCTTCTGTAACTCTGGAGGAGTTTTATTACGGTTAAGAAAATAACATTTTATCTCAGTTTGGGATCCAGTGTTTTCCAGGGATTCAAAGCCATGATACCTTGGCCTCTGCTGGTCTGATTTTGATGTTCCTCTTTATGGAAGTGCCATACTAAATTGCTGGAGTTCTCTTTTCAATATAGTATTAGCATACAGTGTGGAAAAAATGACACTATCACCAGACAAGACCGTCTACATTTTGTGCCAAAGTGCCAATGTGTTTGGGGTTTTTTTAAAGGTCACTTTCTACAGCAACAACTGTGTGTTTAGGATTACAGTGACATTTATTTTTTTATTTAAATTACATAACTAAATTACATGTAACTAGTTACTCCCCAACACTGCATGTGCGTTGGTACCAGATGCTAAAGCTGACGTGACAAAGTGCACTTACTTGATGCTCTGTGAATGAGAACAGATAAACAATGAGCTGAAACTATGAAGCTCTATAAAGCCGAGAAGCCGCAGCCTCAGCTGATGAATCTCTGTAGCTTCATCACTGCCAAAGACACCCAACACATTGTCATTTCATACATTGTTATTATAATAAATTATCGACTATAGACTGTTTAAGGGATCACCAGAGTTAATACAATTAATCTTAAGGGGAACCTGCATGTGCATAACAAATTTTATGGCAACCTAAGCTGTCACTCAGACTACAAATGTCAACCTCAGTAAGTGGATCGCCAAAGTGATTAGGATGAATCCTCTTGGGACCAGGGATGTCTGCACAAAATCTCATGACAATCCATCCAATCCGTCATTGAGATATTTCAGTCTGCACCTAAGTGGTGGGCGATATCGTTATTCCCGGAGACACACAGCTAGCGGGGCCACTGGAAAGAGACTTTCCAAAATGAAAAATGAGGTGATGAAATTGTCATGAAGGATGATTCCACTGCCTGCAAGAATGCAGCTCTACCTCTGCATTCAACACTTACATTGTGTGTTACAACAAAAAACATGTTCCTCACTCTGTAAAATTTTTGTCTCAGATTATGCGCAGTACGAGTTAAAATTTGACCTGAAGCTGCTGATCCCAAACATTTCCGTCTTTATTTCACGTGACAAAGAAAGTACTCCTCCTACGACTTCCAACAACTCAGAAACAGCTTGAACGCTGAAGCTCTCCATTAAAACCTGTTAAGCTCTTAATTTAGAAGCCGCAGTAATGAAACTGACATTTCAGTCATAAGGCTGTCGTTATATCCGTGTGCTCACTTGACTTTTAAATTAAATGCGTAGTAACCTGACAAAGTGGCGTGTCTCGTTTGATGAGACACTGTGTGTGTGTGTGTGTGTGTTTGGGGGGTTGGATTGAATTCAACAGAAATCTTCAGATAACTTTTTTTGTGAGGAAGAAACCATCAAGGGCTACATCAATTTCAGTTTTACGCAAACAAACAGAAGTGGTGAAAGGAAACACAATTGCCTAACAGAAAGGAGTTTGTTTTCCTCGTATTTTTAAAGGGATCTCTGGTTTTTCTTGAATTTTGTGCTTCCACTGGGATGTAAAAATTGGCAGCTGTTCCACAGATAATAAATCTGCTGCTGAGATTGTGGAGCAATGAGATGAGATAGAGCACACTGTGTGGTGGTACCAACATGTATGAAGCAGAATTCGATACAGAACCACACTGTTGGGCCATGGGCATGCTTTATTCAAACCCAGACATTTCTTTTTTAATTCTTGGGATCTGAATTTTTCCAAAGATAACACATATGGGATGTGTACAAAACGATGCTCAGCCTTGAGTCTAAATATTGCATTAAACACTCTAAGCAAGCACTTTTATTGCAATTTCTAATTTAAATTGATTGTTTTGGCACAGACTCCCACACTATTTATTAGCTGCTCTGGAGCTTTTAATCATATCACATGATCTTCCTCAGCAGGTGTAGTTTGGTTACTTACTGGTCAGATTTATTTTCTGACATTGTCAAACTTAGGAAGAACTTTGAACCTCAATTTTTTCACTTATAGCATCAGCAGCGTTTGGCAGCTAATCCGCAATCAAATAAAAAATAGAATGAGTCAAGAGAGCCAGTTACTGTGGTCAAGTGTTCAAATTCAAGTGGAGCTTCGGCAAAACTACAGAGAGAGAGACACAGAAAGTTGTGCGAGCTGTGTTGCATTCGTTTTCTATAAGAAGCAGTGAATCAATCCCTTGCAAGGAGGGCAACGGGACATCCAGCAGCGACAGAGGGGCAGGTTGTGCAGCTGGGATCCTGGTAAATTAATTTTTTGGAGTTTGTTATTCAACAGCTCTCTGATCAGATGCAGCTCCCACACTGATTTCTATGACTGCGAGCTGACCGACCCGTTGCTCGATCTGCCCACCTGAGGCAGAGTGTGGGAGGTGTCGGTCCACACAGCTTTCCATGTGTGTTTATACACTTTAACTGCAGTCAGATCAAAATTTGCTTTCTGAAATGTACTTGCGTGACAAGGGGCTGGGCAGGAAGTAGCGTGGGTAGGGTTGAAAACACAATACTGTGAGGTCCACAAAGATAAACATTATCCAATGTTTTAACAAACATTTTACTTTAATCAGTGGTGAAACGTAAGTATTTCCATTTTATGCAGCTTTAAACTTCTACTCCACCAAACCTCAGAGGCAAATGTTGGACTTTTAACTCCACTACATTTGTCTGAGAGCTTGAGTTGATTTACATATTACTGTTTTTCATCCCCTTCCTCTCCAGTGAAAGGTGTTAGTTATAACCTGCAGAATGAAGTGTTCCTTTAAGAAAATCGTCCTCCTTCTTCAGCTAAATAAACAAGTTAAGCCCCTCTTGGATCAGCTGGAAAATTCATCAGTTTTCATTCATCGTTTTCTGACTTCGGACCACAAGTGAAATTTCCATTTTTTGCTGAGCACTTTGAGGACTGCTTGCCCATGTTGTGGTTTATGAAATGCAGTTTTCACAGGACAGGGATCCTACAATGGTGAATATGAATATGATGCATTGCTGCCAGGGGTGTACTAGGACCGAAATTCAGCCTGGGACTTTGACATGGAGATTTTAAATCATTGTGTGTTTGTTGCATACAGTCAGTCAGATTATGCTGAAGACCTTCAAGAAACTTCAGGATGACATCTGCCTCCTCAGATTGTATAAGTAAGGTGCTGTTGCACTGAACAAGATCAGGTCAGGCAAAATCTGAGTCAGTCAGAGTGCTAAAATTCTTAAAATATACACTCAAAAACTACAATGCTTTCCCATAAAATAGAGTGTTTGTGTGTGTGCATACAAATGAAATACCTCATCTTATCTCTGAGTAGGCCTTTCCCTGGCTCAGCTTCCCCTGTTCTGGACTCTGCCTCTGCTTGTACTGTGTGTGCAGCTACATATGCTTGAGAAGAACATCAGCAATAAATATGACTAACAATAATCCATTTTCTGATTGCCTACCCGGACCTGGAACCATAAACAGAGATAGCGTGGTTGCATGTGGGCAGCCGATTCAGGGCCCCGGCTAGGTAGGGGACCAAAAATGTGTACTGTGAATATGCTGTCATATTGTAGACATAAGCACAGAAGATAATCACATGCAGGTAACATGCATTGTAAAAGTAATCAGTGCAGCCATACTTATGAAATGAAACAGGCACTTCACTCCTGGTTTCAATACTAAACCAAATGCTAAATATAAAAAAAAACACCTCAAGAATGACAATTAATAAAAACACTATATTCTAAACAGACATAACTCACAAAGTAAATTTTGTATTTCAAACAAATTAGACTTATTAGCTAATTTTAACAAAACTCCCTTCACCACCGTGCATCAAGGGAATTCAGAGGGATGGACTTAGGCTGCTATATACACCATAGACTGTATATAAGAAATGGACGTAGTCATCCTGACGTCACCCGTTGGTTTGTGGACTGCCGTTCTGAAGCCTTGAGTTTGGCCGATAGGCCGTCGCCATGTCGAGTTTTTGCAACCAGGAAGTGCCCGGAAGTGACGCGATGGCCAATCCGCCCCTGATTGCTGCAGGATTTAACTACCCAACAGGATATAAAGGAGTTAAACTGAGCTCAACCTTCAAGATCTACAACAGTAACATGCAACATTTGCATTAATGCAGCAGAAATATTAATCCAGAAACATCAGAGAGAAACACTGACAGGCACTTTTTACTGCACTTGCTGTGGTATTACATTGTGGTATTAGTACTTCTACTTAAATAACTTAAATAACTTCCCAGACTTCAGAAGTTTACCCATGATTCATAGCTGAAGCCGGATTTTCTCTTCGTTTTAGGTTTGTGTTGCTGTCGTGGTCGTAAAAGCCGGCATTTAACACAAATGGTCAAAAATCAGAGGTGGATAATTGGTACGGATGTTGTACAAAGACACATCAAGATTGCTAATCAAGTTGTTGGCTTTTTTGCCTTTCACGTGTAATTTCACGCGACAAAGTCTAAGTCAGAAGGTGAATGGATGTTTGGGTCAAACCTAAACAGGAGGGTTGGTGTTTGTGTCCCGTGTGAAACCACTTTGACTTTGAAGTTAATTTACGTTACTCAACATTTATAAGCACTTATGTGACCAGCATTACACGACTTACATATGGTACTTATTTTAACCCAAACGATAACCACGTGTTTATTTTTTGTTAGCATGATGACAAAGGTCGCCTGACTATTGGTCGCCTGACTTCGTCCTTTCTTGCACATCCAAACTCATGAAATGCAGCATCTATAACAGCGTTAAATGACACGGGGAAAGCTTAAAATGTGCCCACACGACACGCAAAATGTCCTTAAAAGCTATTTATATGCGACCCCAGGTTGGAGACACAAACAGGGAAAGTGGCAGGAGACATTGCCGCAGCTATTCTGTGGAAGGTATTTAGAAAATTTGTCCTTTCTATTGTTTCAAATAAAATATTTACAAATAATTATGCTTTTGTGCTTTTTAATTGTGCATATCTTCATGCTAAATGGTAATCAACATTTAGTGAAAAAAAAGAAGATGTATCTATTAATGTCATCATTGCAGGTGCAGAATGCAGTAATCAGTGGAAGATGGGTCAAGTGCAGATGAGTCAGATTAACGTCAGGCACCACAAGGCGGAACAACAATACAAAGTGAACTGTCTCACTGACTCACTCACTCCAAAACACACCACATGATGTTAAAGGGTTGCCAAGCTCAGACACAGGAAGAAGGGATTTGGGCTCAGATGCTGACACTTAAGACAGAGCAGGTACTGTTTCTCAGAGTTTATTAACAAAGTGATGAACTTATCAAAGCAGAGAGGGGAGTCCAAAATCCAGAATCCACAGATAAGCAATTGTCCAAACTGAAAAGACAAACAAGAACCAAAATATGAAATACTCAATGTGTCAGGGTATTCCACAACATAAACAACCAATTCGACAAAGACTGAGGAACACAAGTCAATACATTATGATTAACTGGCAGTGGCAGAACTGTAACCAGGGCTTCCATGAGAGGTGACTGTGTGGCACAGAGATCTGGAACAAGTTACCGGCTGCAGTAAGGGAATGTCTGACTTACCCTACATTTAAGACATCTAGTCTGTGATCACGAACTGACGTTGTTGCATTGTATGTGTGTATGTATGTGAGAAAATAATTGTTTGTATATTTGTGTGTGTGTGTGTGTGTGTGTGTGTGTGTGTGTGTGTAAAGTAGGAGGTTCAAAAGGTACATTTACTATCATCATTGGGGGCATCAGTCAGAATGCATAGAAGTAAGCCAGGAAGCTATCCTCTGAACAAAGTTTAATTTCTTCCAATTTAAAGGTTGCATTTGTCAACATAATCAGGGAAAAAAGATTGTTCAATCTGAAAGAAAGCAAACATAAGATTAGAAAACTAAATCCACATGTCCATCTAAAGGAAATAAGGAAATATAAACATCTAAGCTCTGTTTTTCATAAACATGGACATGGACATAGGATAAAACTAAAGAGTAAATTAAACTTCTCTTACCAGAACCCCTGTGGAAGTGAAAGGGTATGCAATCCTTAAATAACGTGTGAACAAGTGAACTCAATCAGATCAATGAGGAGGAATGAAAGGTAAAAGCGGGAGCCAATCAGTGATGAGAAAAGAAAGGAAAGGAAGTGAGGTGGGTGAAAGGAAGTTAATAAAAATAGAGATAAATTGGGGATCTTTACTCCAGCCGCCCCCCAGATTTCTAGTGAGAAATGTGATAGAATATACCCAATCATGATTAAGGGGTGTCATCAGGTAGGGCAGGAAGTACGATCAGATGAGCCACAGGTCTAACATAGTGTTTGTCTTTAACTGTGACTTCCGGGACGAGTTCAATCTCAAAACATTTTGCACCGGTTTGTAAAGTTTTCGAATTGAACGATGTGTTTCCTTGCAACGTTGTGCAACGTTCCGCAATGGGCTTCGAGGTATGTTTTCTTCTGTTTGGTGGGCGTATCACAGGTGTTACCCAATCAGCTGCGACAAGTCTGTAAACACAACGGTGTAAAAAAGGCAGGAAAATGCAGTGCGCTTGCATACACAACAGGGTGTTCAGGGAACCACTGTTTCCGTTGGAGAAAACGTTTTGCTACCTTTTGTCGGTGCTGAACTCGCCCCAGCTGTCCTGATGCGGCCATCTTTGCTGTGTAGGAGGCGGGTCACTTTTCCTATAGGCCACAGGGATCTTGGTAGCAAGGAATCAACAATCATCACTATGGTATTCACCTGCAGATTTGGTTTGTCCTTTTGCCATTTGTGCCGGGTTTGGAGTAGTTTACAGAGAGTTATAAGCACATTGTGAGAATTCTATGTACATTGACCCTCCATAACTCTGCACTTCTGTGGGGCCCCTTCTTGTGGGATCATACAGTTGGAGTGTCACCCTGCTGTGTGGCCCCGCACAAGGTACAGCACCTTTATGCACTGATTTAGCACTTTAATACATTTAATTGACTTGATTGCTTGGAATGGCACTTTAATGCTTGAATAGCACGTTACTACATAAACAGCAGTTTAATAACATAAGGTAAGCATAGCATCTGAACAGATTACAGTACGATTCACTTTGGTAGTTCATGACCTGTGTACTGTTACATAATGACTGGTTTGTATATTGTGGTGCATGTAATATTTATTTTATTGTTTTTATTGTGTTGTCTGTTTTATATTGA
Source organism: Micropterus salmoides (assembly GCF_014851395.1). Taxonomy (NCBI): domain Eukaryota; kingdom Metazoa; phylum Chordata; class Actinopteri; order Centrarchiformes; family Centrarchidae; genus Micropterus; species Micropterus salmoides. The sequence goes on along the minus strand of NW_024040152.1, from coordinate 2,488,709 downwards.
CTTTTACTAACCGGGGACTACAGATGAAAAATAGGCTTCTGGCAAAATCTGGCATATTTATGTCACTGGCGTTCATTACTGTGCACTGTCCCTTTTAAATACATAAATAAAAATTGAAAGAGGGAGGTGACAAACGGGGCACAGGTGGAACACATTAGGTAAACATGACAGGGGCAAACCTTCAAACCAAGGAAAAGAGAAAAACAGGAAGTAAAAAGTTCAGACGAGACAGAAAAGTAAAGCACACAAAACAATGAATTCCCCCTAAAAACACAGACACAAACAGAATGAATGCAGAACTGACAAAAAAATCATAATCAAGATCATAGAACGAGAACGCAGAGACAGAAAGTGATAAACAAACTAAACAAAAACAAAACTCCAAAACTGTTACATGACAGAGACAGCGTAGACAGAATAACACCTCACTAGAAAAGTGTTATAATGCCTCACCATGAGCAGAACAGGTCAGATGATGAAAAGATATTTTCAGCCACACCAGACAGAAAAATTGGAAACAAGAGCGCAAAGTGCGTCTGATTCATAGCACATCCAACACTTCTTTTGTGGGAACTATGCGACTAAATACGGTAAAGGAAATGAAGTCAGAGCTGGCCACCAAATGAAAGAACAGGGCATGGATATTACTCAGAAGGGCACTGTTGTAAGTGTCCAAGAACCATTGCTCTCAGCAGGTCCTGCTGGGCTGCTGGGGTCATTGACTCTTCTAGAGATAAAATGTCCTGTGCAAACAAGGCCCTCACTCACTGACCAGCCTACTCAGGAAAGCAGTGATATCAAAGTGCAAAGTTCCTAACCTGCAGATCCTATCTTAACTGCTTAGAATAGTAATAAGCCTTAGGAACTGATTTAGAAATAAGGCCATTACAGATGAACAGTTCCTAAGTCAATGTTCCTTTCCTAACTTAAGATAGGAAAAGTGTATTACAGAAGCATCCTAACTTTGTAAAATCTTAAATAAACTCTCCTAACTTTAGGATAACTGTTAAGATGTCCTAACTTTTACTTTTCCACCAAGTAGTGTTTGCGACCTCATTTAATCCGCATGGCTGCTCTTTTATTACTTTCACAAAATCAACAAAATGTCAACAGGTAAAACTTGGCGACGTAACGCCAGATAATGTCTCATAATATAACATAATGTAAAGGATTGATGTAACAAAAGGATCCTAATGCAAGTCTTTGATAGGAGGAGATTGTTAAAGCCTAGAAATACATGAAAAAGATGATGACGTTAGACTGCAGCCTTTATTATTATTATTATTTTTTTTACCATCATTATTAACTTTCCCCAACGCCGGGTTTCTGCCGGGGTCAGTGAGGGAGCACAGGAGGAGCCACCACCGGGTTTCCTCTGCTCTCTGGACACAGCAGTTGCCTTTCTCTTCAGATCACTTGTCAATGGACTTATTTTCTTTTTGACAGCATCAACACTTTGCTGGATGCCAGATATGCGGCGGTGACTATTCCGCTATTTTAGCCCACTCTCTATCTTTAATCTCCAGAGTTAACCATTATGTGAATTTGGATTTCTCGACGGAGATTACCAAAACCTCTAAGTCATCTGACTTAGCTCCATTTTTCAGTTTGTTTCATTAAAAAACAGTGATGAAAAGCCGTTTGGCTTGCGAGATGAGAAAAGCTGCATCGGTTGCTAGGTAACAGACGAAGAAGATGTTGGATTGTGTATTTAGGATTTCCTACCCTGAGATAAGATGGTATGAAGTAAGATAAGATAGGATTCCTAATGTTAGTTAGGATTTGCTTCTGTAAAAATCCTATCTTAGACTCTTCCTGTCTCAGCTTAAGACTTAAGATAGGAACTTTCTGTAATACGGCCACTGGTGTGCAAGCTGGAGACGGATCAGATGGTGGGAAACCTGTTGAGGAAAACTGGAGGACAGGTGGGGAATGACAGCAGGATGACCGACAAAAGAAGCTGGAGGATAAAACTGTGGCAATAAATCTTCTGGCATCAGTAATAAAGTACAAAACAATAGGGTAACATGACAGGAGTTAAAACAAAAAATGTAATAAAAAGTATTTCTTAAAAAGAGAGTACTGCATAATTGTAATGGAAGTAATATCTTCACTTTAAGGCTACTTATTGGATGTCACCAAGTTCAATGGTTTCTTTCTTCAGTTTATAGATTTGTAAAAGGAGGAAGGACATTGACAAGCTTTCACTCAAGAAACAGAAACAATGATATGAAGTTTTAAAATAGGTGGAATTCCTCTTTAATCTTTATATGATAGAGAAGTGGAAGTTATAAGAGGAGAGGGAATTATGTTATAGAAGTTTCGTGTTGCCATTCGGCTGATCTAGGCTCCAGGAGCAAACTCAAAATGCTGTGATCTGAAGCATTGGACTGAAGCCGCCCGCTGTGACCTCCGGATTAAGGATTACCCACCACACACTGAGAAGCACGGGATTATGTTTTTGTTATGTCATGTCCACGGCTGCCAGTACGGGATTGGAGCAAAACCTGCAGATAAATGATACTATTACACTACACAAGCAGTGTTTACTACGGCGCTGTAGTCAGAGGGTTTCTGAAGCTTCCTGAAAGACAGGAAATAAAAGGGTGTTTTCAAGTTTAAAGAAGAAGGAGAGTCAGAGGGAAAACAAAAGCTAAAGACTGGACAGGATGAGCTCTACAAAAGTAGTCTGTGCTGTTGGGGTGTTACTAGACTCAAAGAGGTGGGTGTTATAATTGTCAGTGGGTTCAAAAGTCACCAGAATTCAGATGTTTTTATCCTAAATCAGATTTGAATTGAATTTTCGGAAAGAGGCCACTTTCATCATACAGTACACACATATAGCAACATGCGATTCCACGTCATCAACTTTCATTGCTATGCTGATGACACCCAACTCTACCTCTCCACCAAACCCCCTCCCTCCCTCCCATCTCCCCCATTAGCTGCCTTCAAGTCATCAGGAGCTGGATGAATATGAACCTCTTTAAACCCAACAGCAAGTCCACATTATCACTACTGAAGATTTCCCGGTCATTCTGACATCAAAAGTAAAGCCCTCTCAGCCTGGATAACACCTTTTAATCACCTTTTTTCAACCTCCGCAATATCTCAAAGACTTCGACCCTCTCTTTTCACACTCCAGCACTGAAACTCTCATCCATGCCTTTCTCACTTTCCGCCTAGACTATACCGGGTTCCCCACCAAACTCATCAATCGACTCCAACTGGTTCATAACTCTGCAGCAAGAAACATATCACACCTTCTCCCATCAAACTTCACTGGCTCCCTCTGCGCAGCCCTTGTCACCGCATCTCTAGGACCTAACTGTCCCATCAAAAGCTTTACACAACTCTAATTAAAGGCTTGCTACTGTCTTGCTTCTAGTAATTCAATACTAGTACTGCACAATATTTACTGCTGGTGATTTGTACATGCATGTCTGCATAAAGTATGCAGTTCACCATTTGTTACAAGATTAAAAGCTACCATAAAAAATGTCCTCAGGGGAATCTTCAACAGTCTCAATGTATTTTTATTGTAAAATTAAGAGATAAAATTCTCTTAACATTAACATTTAACGGCCATAATTCAATCTAAATGAACTGGATTACTTTAATATTGTCTGTAACTTACATGCAGGCTGAGGTAAGCTACTCACTGTTTCCACTATTTCATAATGATCATTATGTGAGAAAATAATTTGTGTAATTTCTGTCATTTTTGTTACGGTAAAAAGAGCAAGAGACACAGAGAAATCCCCACAGACTCCCTGGCATTAACACAATGTTGCTCCCCTTCTTCACGGGGACAGGGAGGCTACAGTTATGGGGAGACTGGGCTGCTGCTGACTCATCTGTTGTTAGTCTGCTTAAAGGGCAGGGACAATGATTTAATATGAATATCTTGCTAAACGTTTCCCTGCACTGATTAAATGTTGATGAAATGTAGGCTAACACTAGTCTGTAGCTAGCTAGCTTATTTCACTGTGGACATTAAGCCAACAGGTTAACACCACTCACAGACTAAAGGCTGCCCACCTTTCTTGGGGAAAAACTGGGTTACAGATTAACATCCTTTTCTTTGTCTTTTCTCTCTTTCCTTTTTGGAAAACCAGATTTTGGTTTACTAGGCAACATCGTGATTACTGTTCTGGCGCATCTACTGACTGCATCTAAACACCGTCACTGATGAGTGCGCTAAGGCAGGACCAAATTATTTCATGCAGATACAGGGGGGTGGTCGGTCAGTATGGAGGTTTACTTTTTGGTCAATGGGGATTTTTAACTTTTACTGACAAAAACAAATAGATCATTCATTTTATTATAATATTTGAATACTTAATGATGGTTTATGTAATATTTAATATAATATAGTTTGATATTAGTTCTTACCTATTTTTTGGGGCTCCTGTCAGTCAGGGGCCCTTGGAATTGTCCAAACTTTCCCCCCCATACTGCGACCCTGGCAATACCTGATTACCTGACCCCACTCCAAAATCCGAAATCCACCCAGGTTGGGTACCTCCACACTGAAATCCACAATATCACAGGGTAGTCCAAAAACAGGGAAGACACTTGACAACAAGAACGAATGAACCAACAAGAACAAAAGGAACAATCAAATCGATATGGAGCTACCGAGGGGCCAGGGTAATTGAACACAGGTGAGAGACATCAGGACTAATCAGACTAAACATGAAACAAAGCTAGACGCAGGAAGTGATAAACACACAAGGAAATGGGAAAAACATGACAAAGAGGGAAAAATAAACAACCAACCCCCCCCAAAACATGACAATGACTTTTTTTTTCTATTTGTACTGTTTGTATTATGCACTTTAATTTCACCTTTGTAGGACCACTGGAATGTAAGATGACCTTGAGTGTTTAAAAAGGAATCCTGCAAATAAAATGTATTATTATTATTAGGGATGCACCGATACCGATACCAGTACTCAGGTCTCGACCCGATACAGCGCTCATGTACTCGTACTTGTAGAATTACTCCGATACAACAGCACTCGATACCCTTTTACGGCAACGTAGCCTTTCGTGTGAGCTAACGTTAACGTCTCCTCAGATGAGCAGGTAACGTCGGAAGAGAAGCAATGTCAGCCGTTTGGAGATTCTTTACAATAAGTGACGATGACAAAACTAGAGCAGACTGCAAAATATGCTCTGCTAGATTGTCGAGAGGAGGGGTGAAAAATAGTTCCTTTAGCACAAGCAATTTGATTAAACATCTAAAGAACCAACATACCACAGAGTTCAAGGAGTTTGCCAATGCTAGCAGCGGGAAACTAACTTACGACAACCAACGTTGGAGAAACTCTGGAGAAGAGAGAGAAAATGTCCAGAGACAACCCACGGGCGGTAAAAATAACAGAAGCTCTTACCCAGTTCATTGCTCTTGATGACCAGCCGTTGTCAGTTGTAGATAATACTGGCTTACGTCGTCTTCTTAGCGTACTTGAGCCAAAGTATGAAATTCCCAGCCGTCACCACATCACAGACACTGCATTACCGAAGCTGCATGACTTTGTAAAAAAGCATATCAGCAACCTGTTGCAGGACATCTCGGCCTTCAGCTTCACCACTGATATTTGGACTAGCAGTGTCAGCCCAATGTCTCTCATCAGTTTAACTGCGCAGTGGATTGATGGAGAATTTACTGCACAGAGAGTCGTTCTACAAGCAAAGCATTTTCGGGGTTCGCACACTGGCCAAGCCATAGCAGGTGCGTTTGATAATATGCTCCAGACGTGGGGCATTCCAAAAGGACTTAATGCTCACAGACAGCACTTACATATGATAACATACAGTGTCCTTTCATTTGTTCTTCAACAGTTGAACAGAAAGAATAAAAACAGAAGTTAAATTTATGTGAAATGGGTAGCAGAAAATGCCGTGTTTCTTCAGGAAAAGTTGAATGTTAAAATGACAGCAACTGCATCAAGATGTATTTGTTACAGTCAGGTAAGAACAAAACATGCAAATAAAACTAACAAATTGTAAGAACTGTAATGGTATTATTAAGTACTCATATCGGTACTCAGTATCGGCAAGTACCCAAAAGTAAGTACTTGAACTTGGTCTGAAAAAAAGTGGTATCGGTGCATCCCTAATTATTATATATATTATATGTATCAGTGGATAACTGCATTGATGAGAAAAATAAGCAACAACTAACAACTAAACATGCACTGAATAGATGTTGCAAAAATTACGTAAAACAATATAAAAGACAAAGACAATGCAGAAGGTTTATGATCAATAGATTAGTTGAGTGAGTCACGAGATAGTTGCATTACAGGAAGACCTAGATACAAACAATTATGTTGAACTGAAAAAAAAAAAGCAAAATCCTAAATATCCTCTGGTTCCAACTTCCCAGTTGCTAAGATCTGCCACTTTTCTTCGTCTTTAGTGAAGGTTTTTTATGAATATTAGAGATAACAGATAGATCAACAATTGAAAAAAACTATTTACAGTCCACAAAGTTGCAGGCAGCTCCAGTATAGATTTGCAAAAGGGGAACAGACGTTCACAAGTATTTACTGAAGAAACAGAACCTGTGAAGTTTTAAAATGGTGGAATGTTACAGTTTCTTCTTTTATTGCTCCCTGATTGATCAATAAATAAAAATATTAAAATTATAACTTCATAAGAAGGCTGCGGTGTTTGATTATCCTTTTGGAGTTTTATAATGTGGTTGAACATTTGCATATCACAAACCTAATTTCAAACTTGTTACCAAGTGACAAACGATCTCCTCTCACCTGCTCGTTGCAATATCTGATATACAATAGCTGCTTGTAGTGAGGACTGCATTATTAAACTTGTTTAAGGTTATGTTTTGGAACTCACAGCACTTTATATGATTAGTGAAAGATTGTGGTTTTGGTGACTTTCGACCCAATGTGTCAACCCTTTCTATAAACTTAACCAAAGTGCTTTTGTTGCCTAAACCTAAACACAGATGGGAGTCCCCCAGAGTCTGGAATGGAAAAACAACTTAGTACAATATAAACATAATTTATAGGAGACAGGGCTACGTCATCAGAGTGTGAGTATGTGAATGGAAAGCACTTTGGATAAAAGCAATACATTTACCATATGGATAAGGTATTTTGTGCAGAAATCAAATTCCTCATCAGGACAGAAAACGAGGCCTAAAGGTCTGATGGTCACATTTCTCTTTCTCTATCTCTACGATTATACATGTCTGGATCAACCACACCCTGTGCTAGGGTTCATCTCTTTCCACATTTGCTGTGTAATGATTTGATTAAGTCATGCTGTTGCATGTTCCTAATTTCAGCATAAACCACATAAACAGGGCCCCTCTCAATACAGGGACTCAAGATCAGGTAACAAAGCAGGACCCCCCCTTAAGGTCTTTATCATGCCATTTGATACTTTGCTTTTATCGTGCATACATCAAAGTTTACGATCAGTATGATTTTCCTATAACAAAATTTTTTGAATCTGTGCAGTAGATGCTTCAGACAGCAGCTGAACCGGCTACAGCGCCTGCAACGTATACGTTCAGGTTAATTGTGCCCATCAAAATGGCATACTTTTTTTCGCCAGCAGCAGGCTCAGACCATTATACCAGGTGGCCCCTTTTGTTGCAACTGAAGTCCCGCTCGAGGACAATTCTCGTTTTTGAAGTCTTGTGAGAGGCAAGTTGTTGCAGGAAGACGCCGGTGGAAACGAGAGTCATAGGGCCTTTCTCTTTTCCCAAATTTGTACCTCCTCAATCCTTGCTCCTCAAGGCACATTTAGGAACTGAGAGTTTCTTCAAGGAGGCACAAATTTGGGAAATGAGAAAGGCCCCTTGTTGGAGAGAGGAGATTTGTGTAACTTTAGCAAATAAATCTTGCTAGCAGCTCCTCTACATACACTACAAACTCCTCTCCCCTCGTTTCCACCGGTGTGTTAGCCACAGATTACAAAACGTCTTGCACAAACTAGTAATTTTACTGAAATTATACAAACATAGGCTAAGTCTGGATTTTCAGGGTCTCTACAGTTTTGGGGAAAGTTACCCACTTTGCCTGCTTGGTAATCCGGCTTTGCAACAATGAACTGTCAAAAAAATAAATGTGACAGAAAAGAAAATGAGTGTGAGTTTCTCATGTCTAACTAGAAGTGGCCAGGTGATACTTATTTTCAGGCTGTAGCAATGACTCAGGCTGCAGTGGCCGAAGAATCAGTGAACACTGAAAAGAGGAAATTCGGTACTATTTTAGATACCAGGGTAATGATGGGAAATTCTTCTTTAGCCGAGGACAAGACTGTCCTCACCTTCTGATGTGCGGGAGTGTGTGTATGTGTGTGTGTGTGTGTGTGTGTGGGGGGGGTCTCTGTCATCGACATCCTCAGCCAATGGAGAAACCAGCCGGAGGAGACACTTTAACCCTGTCTCCGGAGCAGCGCGGACCAGAGCGCAGCACCTGGTGGCGCGGACACATCTTCCCGATCAGCACACTGGAAAGTGAGTTTTCTGATTCTGACCTTGGATTCTTTGATTATCTTGAGTACTGCGGGATGTTTTAAACTGCGGTGGGAAACCCGCTGTGTGGATATCCACCTGGGAAATGTTGCTTCACGGACGGCTCGATTCTGCGTCTTGAAGGGAGTTGAGACCTGAAAGTGAGTAGAGTTGCCTGTTATATTCAATATTATCTAAACATGAAAACATGAGTGAGTGGATGAGCTATCATTCTATAATGTCGGGAAACAGTTATTTTCCAGAGAAGCTGGAAGCGCGCAAAAACCCAGAAGGTCTGTGTGGTTCCCCTAAACTGGAACAGCCAAAATTATAAGTGCATTCCTTTGAGAAAATGTAAAACAGAGTGACTGTGGCAGTAATCTTGTGGCGGGTTTTCTAAAGTGAGTCCTGTAAGACGCACAGACTTGCTGGACAGCGTTGATCCGTGCGCGCTGGAAAGTGATGCCTCTTTGCATCTTGAGGATTATTGGCTGGATATGCGGGAGGCTTCTGCATGACTGCGCGCTGTAGATGGATATAAAGTGAAAACAAAAGCTTGAGGACACGGCATCTGAAACGGAAAAGCAAAATAAGTAATGACAGCACAGCCTGTAGCTGCGTCTTTGACATATTTCTGAACATGGAAATCCTTAAAACTGAAAACATTTTGTTAAATATTTATTTAAATAAGAAATCTCTTGTTGACTTTTTAACTGAAAAATAACAATAAGGAACATTTCTAAATCAAATGGAGCTCCAGGGCGCGCTGGAGGCTTTCCTGATGACCATGTCTGTTTTTAGAGTTTCACCTTCCCGCTTTATGTCCTGAGGACATTTGAAAAACTGCCCAATGGGTGCAAATGTATATTTAATAATAAGCGCCCTATTAGTTAAATATACGTAAATTAGACTTTAAAGATAAGTGTAACTGAAGGAAGATGTCCAGGAACCGGCTTGACTTTGCAGCGGATTAAAGATGCGCAAGCGCCAGCTGCGTTTTGTTTACTACTACAGCTGTCCGGCCAGATTATGATGTCATATTATCCTTCTGGGGTAAGTAGTATCCATCCCTCCATCCATCCATCCATCCACCCATCCCTCCATCCATCCATCCACCCATCCATCCATCCATCCAGCACCAGGGCTGTCCGGCCGACCTGACGTGAGTGCGCCTGCATGTCAACAAGCCACGTCAAACCAGTTGCGTTCCTCCGGCTGTGTGGGCTGTTACAAAGATGACAACACTTTGCTAAGTCAGCAGCTAATCGTGTCAATCCGCCGTGACCAATGACGTTAGAGCAGAAGCATGACACACTGTTGTCTTCGGGGAATGGGCGTGAGAACGTGCGTCTTCTGCAGAAACTTTATTTAGTCATTTTTCACCAAATAACCTGGTTGCTTAGGTTTTAGTAAGCTAACCTCCATGTCAATATAGTTTTGTTAGATTTATAGACATAATGTTATACTGCACCTCTACTACAGCTTGCCAACAATAAGTCTTTCATTAACAGGGTATTGATGTCAGAGGTCACAGTACATGTGTAGGCCATGCAAGCTGATATGGAAAAGGGGATGAAGGGGCTACAGCTCTGAGCTGGCTTTCACAAAAAAAAAATGTTATGACCAAATGAAATTGGGCTTAAATCACATCTACGCCCAGTTTCCTGCTACCATGTATTTTATGGTGAAAACTTTGTAGTTTTGTATAGACATGTGATTTCCATAACCTTAATATGTCGAAATAAGGAAATGCATAAATTTGTTAAAGCTGATAAACTTGTCAAGTTCTTCGGCATACAATCATACAACTGAATAAAATGTTGTTTCGTACGGACCAAGGTGCAAAAATAATGTAAGGATGAACAAACATACTACAATAAGCAGAGGAACACAGCCCTCAAACCATTTCGACGATACACAATACAGGACACAGCATTATGTAGTAGGTAGTTGCTGCAATTTGAACAGGGTTTAGGGTAAAGTTGTGCATTTTAAAATTGTGAATCCAAAGGCCTCACAAAACTTAACACACAGAAACTAACTTTAGAGGGTCGGTGTAACAGAGGCGAGACAGATGTGCACATGATCCGGGCACAAAGTAGAAAATATAAATTTGTGTTAGACAGTCTTCTTAAGAGAGGACAAAAATGTCTGCTTTGCTAACAAACACACAAAAAAGATAGACACAATTATCCTTAACATCAATCAATCAATCAGTCAGAAATGAAAAATAAACATTTGTCATTAAACACAGTGTCAACATCCTGAGTAACAATGTGGTTGTAGTGTTAGGTTTCTTGTCAACCTGTCCTCCAGCCTTTCACAAAATAGGCTGTTTGTCAGTGCCTCCCAAACAGACACATAGCCTTTGAGCATTTCCTGTACCAGGTCAGCGACAGGCGACCGGATCTTAACTATGTTGCGTAAGTCACATGACATTAAACACGTGGTTAATGTTGTGAAATGGTTGCATTTTGTTAGGTTTAAGTAATAAAACTACTTGGTTAGGTTTAGGAAAACATTGAGGTTTGGGTTGAAGTAAGAAATCAGAAATAATTTACTTGGCTTCACATGAGACTCGAACGCCCTTCTCCTGAGTGAAAGTCCTGGGTTTGACCCATCCACCACCCCATGCTACCTCCTTACATGGACTTTCTTGCTCCTTTGCTATTTTTGTATGCCCACTAGAGGTTGCAGCCACAACAAACATTAATATGGGTTGTAATAATGTGCTTGTACAAACAAACCTATATGTTTTTTCTGGTGACGACAGTCTCTTTTTTTTTTTATTGTAAGCCTTCATTTGCCCTTAGTAGTGCATGCAACCGAATTCAAAGCTCTGAGATTGAATGTTTCTTACTGAAATGCACCATGGGAGTTGACGTCTCTCTTTTCGTCTTTGCATCAACAGGCTCATACCTTTGACTTTTTTATCAATAAACAAGAAATTTTCTAACACATTTCTTCATCTTTTATGCTGATGATTCAACCAGGAGAGTTTTAATGTCACTCCAAAACTGGAGGAGCAACTCTAGAGATGTTTTCATATATGCACTTTTTTTGTGTAGGTCAACCTAACAATTTAACTGACCAGTTTTTGCAACTCTGACACGACATGTTCCTCTGTTTGTTTTAATTTTAGGTCATGAAGTGAATGTTGCAGCGACAGTTTATCCTATGATTGACACCAGCACTCCGACCATGTTGGACAGAACTGAACCGGCACACTGCACCGTGTGCTGCTGTACACTGGCCAACAAAATCCTCATGGTGCTCTTCATGGTGCTGCTCATCTTCGCGATCTTGTTTGGGAACTTGGTGACTCTGGCTGTGGTTCTCGGGACTAAACACTTCCACACGCCGCAGGGCTACCTGAAGGCGTCACTCGCTGTGGCTGATCTGGCGGTTGGGATATTCGTGGTGCCGTTGTCCGTCTACGCCGAGGTCTATCTCATGGTGACCGACTCGGCACCGGAGTGGACTTCATACAACTCGCAGTCGGTGAGTTTCCACCCGTGCAACATCATCGGCCCCATCTTTGCGGGGTGCACCTTGGTCTCCATCACAACCATTTTCCTGCTGACAATCGAGAGGAGCATCGCCGTGTTGAGGCCTCTGCACAAAGACTCTGTGATTACACGTAAAAGGACCACGATCCTTATCGTCCTCTCCTGGGTGGGGAGTTTCTTCTTGGCAGTGTCTCCGATGGTTTTTAGCAGTGAGATCGCTCTGGAGTACAACTCCTGCAGCCGGATGTGTAATTACGCACTGGGAACCATCGGCGAGTTCCCCAGCCAGGCCTGGAACATCCTCCTTCTCTTCCCCGCGTTTGACTTCACCCTCCTCGGTGGAACTGTGGTCATTAACATCATCTCTCTGTCCAGCATCAGACAGCATTCAAAACGCAGGAAACACCTGGCCGAGACAGAAAGCCAAAGCACCACCAAACCTACTTTCTCTGACATCAAAGCGGCCAAAACTATTGGGACGTTGACTGTGGCGTTTACTGCGTCGTTCACCCCCATCGCCGTCTTTGTGGTCGGGAACGTTTTGGGGAATAAATGGTGCAACTTTTCTTTTTTCGCCTTCTGGATTTTGACCACCAACAGTTGCTGGAATGTCATAATTTACAGTGTGAGGGATCAGAAATTCAGACTCCGAGCACACAAGCTCCTCATGCCTTTCCAGAGAAAAAACACAACCAAAACCTAAAAAGAAAATTCAGGTACCGAAGACTGGATCAGGAGCAGGACTGCATCATTTAGATGTTTGTTTGTCACACAAACTCTTTGTTCAGCACACATTGTGAGTCTCGTTAAGAGACGTGTCTGCATGTTTTGTGCATTGCTGTTGTGAAATTACAGCTTTTTTACATCCTTTAAAAAGCATGGAAAGTTTTCAGATAACAAACTGATAATGGATATTAAATGTCCCGCTTCGTGGGCATTTGTCTTGTTTTGTGTAACACTGCGATTACAGAAGCTTGTTTCAGTCTGTGGAATGGTTGTTTTACCTGAGTGTGATCAATTAAAACATAAACAAAATCTATTTTCTGATTCCTTAAGGATTTATTTGAATGTCACAGTTTAGATGTTAGTCAGGGAGATAGATTAGTCAACACATGTTCTCAGTGAGCTACTGACAGTCACAGTACAAAGTGGGAGTATTCGATATTCTAAACTTATACTATATTTATTATAAACTATACACCAATATTAATATGAGATAAGATAATACTGTTTTGATCTGCAGGAAGGAAATTATTGAATCACAAGACCATATCTATTAAACTGCTCTAATGTTATTCTTTCATATATCAGATTATGTGGTAGCAGAACAATTCCTCTTCACCATCTTTGAAGTGGAAAAACAACAGTGCGTACCATTCAGAATCATATGATCCTCTGTATTTAAGTATATTTTCTTCACATTACCATTTTTATTATGTCAAAGTGGTAACAGGAGAGTGCAGGAAAATGTCGGAGAAGTAACATTTGACACATGCACACATTTCAGAGGGGTATTTCAAGGTTGAAGGCACAGGAGCGGTTTTGTTTGATCAATGCTGCCATTTTTGCGTGCAAAGTAACTGGAAGAAGCTTGCAGGTACAAAGCTGATCAGGTTTAATCATTGCAGCATTTCAAAGTTGGACAGTGGCATTGTAGTGTTAAGGTGGTTTGTTAATAGTCTTCAGTTTGCAAAAACAAGTTCAGTTTGAAGGAAGAGGATCATAGACGTCTTCTTCAGACACCATTTTGCTCAAAGCTCATTTCTGCTTACACCTTCATCAGGAGCCAAACAGGGATACACGTCATATACACTTTAAACCATCATACTGTATGCATCATTCTGTCATCAGGCCATCATCAGTGTCAGCTCTAGCCAAACACAACAATGGTTACAGATACATTCAGTTTTTTACAAATAGCAGTCAAAATAGCAGCGGTGGAGGAAGTACTCAGATCATTTAAGTAAGAGTACAAAGATACCATGGCCTACAAAATTGTATTGTCACACTGTATTTAAAGTATGCAGAATGGCTCCATTCACAGTGTCATATTATTTTAGAATATTATATTCTGTTTTTATCACTAACAAAAATACCTATAATTGCATTGTAATGGTGTGGAGCCAATTTGAGGAACTTTGTATACTACTGGGTAGATTAGTAAAATATTTCCGCATCATGGGGCTGTGGCTCAGGAGGCTCAGGCTTCCTTCAGCCTGCATGTCGAAGTGTCCTTGAGCAAGATACTGAACCCCAAAGTGCTCACTATGAATGTGAATGCGGGTGAATGTGATGTAGACTAGTACACCAGAAGGACCAGTGTCAGTATAAATGTCAAAACCATCCAATACTTGCAAATACGACTAAAACCTGGTGGATAATAATCAGCACTCGACTGGAATTAAAAAGATGGAGACAATTAAATTGGAGCACAACATCAATGTAAAAGAATTTTAATTTCACATGCCCTGGCTTTTACGCATATTTCTTAATAAATACCAGAAGTCCACAAAACCCAGGTAGCCACAGGTGTGTGTGTGTCCTGCAGCTGTTGATCAGTAGATTATATTTCTCCAGCTTCAGGATTCTGTGCTACTCCGTTCCGTTTAAGCAATTTCACGCATCTGCAAAGGTTATTTTTCTCAACTCCCCTAAAATTACCAGCAGTCATGGTCAATATATTGATGACACCAGACCTCAAATCTGTGACACAGCTTTTAAATCACCACAGCTGTATTTTCGGGACTGTTAAAATAGCTTTTCTAAGAGAACTCGCTATATGAACTTCACATATGATGCTTAAAGGTTGCAGAATTTCCCTTACTTTGTCGGTATGTGCCTCATATAAGAGGTGCATGATAAACAGACCTGCTGCACCTCAAACACACCTCAAAAACGAATGCACAGACAAAAAAGACACATAAGCAAACAAACTCCTGCAGGAAGCATGACTGACTATTGTAAAACATTTGTTTGTGTGTGTGTGTGTGTGTGTGTGATGAGAAGGTGGCTGCAGATCTTTTTGTTTTCCCTCTGATGAAAATAAATAAAAGTTTCCGATGCCTTGTTATGTTGCTAAAAGGACACCCATGAGGGGAATGAAAACCGAAAATTGCATATTTAAACAAGGCTGCATTCAAAAGAAAAAAAACGATTAGGCAAACTTTCACAATGCTAAAATTGCTTTGTCTCACTCTGCATAAGTACATGCAACGCTAGCATACTTTATATGTAGATTAAGAACATCAGAATCACCTACAAGAATGTGATTCCCTGCTTTTGAAGTGCTTTTATCGCACAGAAGCTGAAGAGGAACAAAGGTAAACAATTACTTCTGAAATATATCTCTTCCTGCGTGCCGTGTGATTCCACAGTGACACTGGTGAGTCATAGAATAAAGTGGATGAAAAAGGAACAAAGACAGAATCAATAAGAACACGTTGAAAGGAGAGAGAAACGTTGGCGCCACTGTCCTTGACATATAAAGCGCATTGAATGGAAGTGAAGAGATTTCAGAGATGAAGTGAAAGAGGAGAGAGAGGCAGATGGAGAGAAAAAAGGGAAACAGAACGAATGAGAGTCACAGTTGGTATGTTCCCACAGAGAGACCGCCAGGTTTGCAGCCAAAACCAACTACACTGAAAATAGATGGTTTCTGATGGCTAGGATCATCTGCTGAAACACAGAACAACAATGTTGACTTGATGTCATTTTGGGTTAATGTGCTAGTCGTGTGGTTTAAGTGACTTATAAATATCCAGAGTGAAACATCTTAACTAATACTGGATGGATTTCCACTTGTCCAGGCAAAGATGTCTGTACTACAAAACTAAAGACTGAATTCCTTCCAGCCTCAGCTGAACCTTGAGATTAACGTACATATGGCAACATAGCATGCTCAAAGCACAGCTGAGGCTACACAATGTCTACACTTCATGTAGCAGAGCAGCAGAGCCTTCAGCCCTCTGTCACGATGCGTACAGGAACAGTATTAGAAGAAGATATACTTTATTGAGTGTAGGTCACCTGAATTTGGGGAGCACTCAGAACACAAACCACAATCACTGTTGTTACACAGAAAATATACTTACAGCATAAATTCTAAAATTCTTTAAGTAAAGCCCGAGCCTGTGTAGATACGTGGACTGGTTAAAATAGAAGTGTATCTGTTCTCTCAGACAGACGACTGAAAAACGCAGCTGAAAGGCAGCCTGTGTAGACAGGCTGTAAGTGCAGCTGCTCCAAAACCACTTCAAAACAGACTCATGGAAATTCAATTCAGTTCAATTCAATTTTATTTATATAGCACCAAAAAAACAGTTATCTCACAGCGCTTTTCATAAAAGAGCAGGTCTAGACCGTACTCTATGATGCTATTTACAGAAGCCCAATAATTCCCACCAAGAGCAGCACTAGGCGACAGAGGCAAGGAAAAACTTCCTTTTAAGAGGCAGAAACCTCGAGCAGAACCATGGCTCAGGGTGGGCGGCCATCTGCCTCGACCAGTTGGGGTGAAGGAGAGAGAGAGAGAGAGAGAGAGATGGAAGGAGAGAGAGAGGGGAGGGAGGCAGCCTACATAATATACACACAGAGGTACAGACAGTAAAGGTGATGTTGCTAATGACTAAATGAAAAATGGTACAGATATTTATAGTAGTGTTAATGATAACAGTCGTAATGTTAATGATTATAATAACAATAATAACAATAGGATTAGTAACAATAGTTGTTGCAGCAGAGGGCAGCAGGTGACCCGCAACCACAGATCCAGACTCCACAGCTCCAGAGCCAGAAACACCTGCAGGAAGTGATAGGAGGAGAGAGGAGAGGGATGAGAAAGCACAAGACTACCAGAAAGGGGAGAAGTTGTGTTAGTAACATGCAATAATGGGATGAGGTTGCATACAGAGGGAGAGAAAGTAGAGGAGAGAGGAACTCAGTGCATCATGGGAAATCCCCCGGCAGTCTAGTGACCAGACCTGATAGAGAGTGTATGGAGGACTGTTCCTGACAGATTAAGAAATAAATACAGAAATAAATAAATGTTCAATAAATAGATAAGCATCTGATTAAATGCAGAAAAAATAAAGCAAATAAATAAATGTAGACAGTAATTAAATTATACATACATACATACAAACAAATGTACAAGATCAACAGGACACTAATAGCTTTCATCAAGAACTCAATGGGGCTGTGGAGGTCTGGAAGCCAACGGAAACCATGAGGAGGCAGCAAGGAAGTCCGCCACAGCCAAATACCTACAGAGATGAGGCTTAAGGCAGGTCCTGAAAAGTCACCTGAATGGGAAAAACAAGATCTGAGCCATAAACACATACAGTCGCCAGTCATCAGATACCCCACTGGTATAATAAACTGGCCAAAGGAGGAGATAGAGGCTACTGACATCAAGACAAGAAAGCTCCTCACAATGCATGTTTCACCCCAAATCCAGCACCCTGAGACTGGACACCAAGCGTAGCGAGGGAGGACGAGGGCTAGTGAGTGTCAAGACCACTGTCCAGGATGAAACGACAAAGATCCAGGAGTACATCAGGAAGATGGCCCCTAAAGATGGAGGGCTTAGTGAATACCTCAGGCAGCAGAAACCCAAGGGTGAGGACAAGGAAGATGAAGAACCTTCATGGAGGGACAAGCCGCTGCACGGCATGTACCACAGACAAATAGAAGAAGTGGCTGATATCAAGAAATCCTAGCAGTGGCTGGAAAAGGCTGGACTGAAGGACAGCACAGAAGCAATAATCATGGCAGCACAAGAAGAAGCACTCAGTACAGGATCAACAGAGGAGCTTCCATGTTGAGCAGAGGCAGATTATTGGCCGGTAGTTGGATGGGATTGTTCCCTTCTGGGGGTCCTTCATGATCAGGACTGTTCGTCCTTGGGTTAACCATTCTGGGTGGGTCCCATCCATCAGCAGTTGGTTCATTTGTGCTGCCAGGTGTTCATGGAGTGCAGTTAGTTTCTTCAGCCAGTAGGTGTGGATCATGTCAGGGCCTGGTGCTGTCTAGCTCTTCATACCTGCCACTCTTTCTTGGATGTCTGCAATCTTCCATCACTCTAGGACCTGCACGCCGGCGAGCAGGAAAGATTGCAGCTGACCCCTCCCACCCTGGACACAAACTGTTTCAGACTCTCCCCTCTGGCAGGAGGCTGCAGTCCATCAGTACCAAAACCTCTCGCCACAAAAACAGCTTCTTCCCGTCTGCAGCTAAACACTCCCTCCTTTCAAATAATCCAATATCTCTGCACGTGGAAATATTATTTCATTTAATTTCATATCATGCACAAACCTGGCACATTGCACATATTTGTTGTTGTATATTTTTATATTGTCAATTTACATATTTATGTACACAATATTCTTTACCGTTGCAACATGTCTGCACAACACAAACCAAAGTAATTCACATGTAAATATCTGCAACGTTGTTCTTTCTCTGTAAATGGTTATTATTTTTCTCTGTTCTTTTATTATTCTTATATAACTTATATAACATTTGTTTATTCCATATTTTTATATTTCTACATTTATTTATCTCAACTGTATGTTTGTCTGCACTACTTGGCAATAAAGCTCCTTCTGACTCTGATTCTGATTCTGTTTTATCCCTCCACTTCACTTCATCCACCTGCAGGCTTGAGTCTTTTAACCAACGCAGGAATGTCAGACTCCAATACTTACAATGAAAACTATTAATTTGAGGTAAAAACAGAATGTAAATATAATAAATGGCTATTGCTGAAACAAAGCCAACCAGTGAAAAATGTATGGATTATAATTTAAATTTTTCAATTAAGCTAAGTAACTTTTTTTCTTCAGTCTGTATATTAAGATTTTATATACACACACACACACACACACACACACACACACACCAGATGACATTTGCGTAATACGACAGTATTGGAAAGTGCAACCAATAAGAAGGTAGTACAAAGCCAAGACAAGACTAAAAGAGTACAATTACTATAGGCCTAAAAGAGTACAATTACTATAGGTTTTTGTTTTTTTTTCAAGACAAAGACTAAGAACATAGTGAAAATAAAATAAATTTTTTTTTTTTTTAAATGAGACCAAGACTGAGACCAAGGACATAAGTTAGAATAGTAATAGTAATATACATGAAAAAATAATAATAACTAAACAATGTGCAAACAGCCAATGATGGCGCAAGACACTTGTGACGTCTGATATAGCAATTGTAAGTTGCTTTGGATAAAAGCAGCTAAATGAATAAATGTAATAAAATAAATAAATAAAGGTTGTGTTGGTCAGTCAGCTTCCTGTCATTTCAGTCCAGTATTACTAGAGCACTTGGTCCACATTGACTGCCAACCGAAACCAACAAGGGCGGAGTGGTAGTAGGTTATTAAACCCTCCAATGACGAGGGAGCACTGATGCTAGCTTGTCGAAGGTGTGTAACACCCTTTGCTCCACGATGGGGGACCTTTCTTTCAAATGTGAGTTCTGTGGGACTTTGCCGGTTAACATGTAGGATTTTTTAAATCCAGAACTACACTAACATTTCATATCATCATTCACAGGTTAACAACGCAACCCAAAGGTTATATTGTGTTTAATAAAAAAATGCTCCTCGATGGACAATACAACTGTTGTTTTTATTGAATCGTATTAATACGAAAATCTTCATCCAAAACTAAATAGCCGACATTAAACGACAAAATAATAGAATGTGCACAACTAGATACAAAGGGGGATCAAGTAACAAGAAACAAAGAAAAATAGTTAAGTCTTTATACATTTTAACTGTCTTAAATTCTTCACACAATATAATGCTTCACTATAATGTTCCATTTCTTTTGAAAATGAATGAATGTAGGCCTAATGTTTTTTAAACAACATAAAGAGGTTCAAATAGGCTTTTCTTTTACAATGAATATCAATCTTTTCATAAAAGAATATAATATTTATTTTTCGTAAATATAGTATAATATTTCAAAATATAACCAAAATAATTTGGTTCATGAACAAACACAGAATAAGTGACAAATGCTTTCAGTTTCGTTATTGTAAAAAACACTTTTCCTCAAAATCAATCCTGAATCTTAATAAAACTGTTGTTTATTTGATACACATATTATAGTAGTGAATGCAGCGGTAACATCAGATCCTATTTACTCTGGGGAGAGGGTAGTTCGTCCAAAAGTTGGCTGCTGTATTTATACCCTACACGGACTCCGACCAGAGTTCACTCAGCGTCAGAGTGGAAGTGGTGAGGGTCTAGTTTCAGAAAGGCCCTCAGTTTCCTGGCAAGTAATGTAACAAAAGCTGTAAAGGTTTCCTCAAGGGAAGAGAGTGGCATTGTGGCTGGAGGTACGCCGAATAATGCGACCATCGCATTAGGTTCAATTAATTTACCAGTAACTTTGATACTGTACTAAATATTCCCACCCAGTAGGACTGTAAGGCAGGACAGGGACAGAACATATGTGAAGCTAAGTGACTTTAACCAAATAGATGTCAAGGTAACTTTAGAGCTATTTGAAAAATAGAAAAAGCTGTATTTTAGATGCTCAGCATTTTCTGTTTACACCATGTGGGGTGAGCCAAATGTTTGACCTGACACTGAAACAAGAAAGTAACTGCTATCATTGACACCAGAGGACACAGCTTACTCAAGATGGAAAAGGGGAGTTTAGACAACTTGCAAAATAAAAAACGCCTTTATCGTAACACTGGACCAAAGATAGGGTAGACAAAAGCAGACTTGTGAAGTCGAACAGGCGTTTAAGGGCAGACAGAGAAGACAGATGACTTCAAAGCAAAGTATGAAGAAGAGGACAAAGAAGCTGCTGCTGTGACATTTAGATTTTTTGATGTTGAGGTTCTTGTGTCAGATATTTCCCCGTGAATCATGCTGAGCAGCAGTGGAGAGCACAAATCATCACTAATCACTGCAGAGCCCCGCTGGAATTTTGAAAGACTACAGGTGGATGATGTGAAGTGGAGGGATAAATGCTGCAGACAGATGGATCAGCAGACAGAGAAGGGTAAACTCAGGAGTAAATATGAGCCAAAAGTCTCAAAAGGAACTTCTTTGACAAGTAAAGAATCCAAGAATGGTGATTGAGTGCTGCACGCTGCAGCCGCCTGGGCAAACTTTGTAACAAGCTTTGCTTTATTTATACTGAAACAGTCCTTCTAGTGACATTTTGAGGCAGTAATGTCCATTACACATCAGAAAATATTTTCTGATACTGTCTTGGCATCATTTCATATCATTGCACAAACCTATTGCACATATTTGTTCATCATTGAACTCTTCTATATTTTTATATTTTGTCAATTTATATATTTATACAATATCCTCTCCCGCTGTAATACATCTGCACAACACAAACCCAGCTTAAAGCACATGTTAATACCTGCCACGTTGTTCTTTCTCTGCATTCAGTTGTATTATTCTTTTCAGAAGAAGAAACTTTATTGTCATATACATGTTGCGAAATTCATTCTCTGCATTTAACCCATCCCACAAGGGAGCAGTGGGCAGCTGCTGTGCAACGCCCAACTCCAGATCTTAATCAGTGTCTGGTCAATTGCACTGACTGGAGAACCTAACATGTTTTTGGTGGTGGGGGAAACAGGAGCACCCGGAGGAAACCCACTCAGACACAGGTAGAACATGCAAACTCCAGAAAGGCCGGGGCAACCGGGGTTTGAACCCGTGACCTTCTTGCTGTGAGGCCACAGTGCTATACTGGACCACCGTCCGTCTATTATTCTTTTTAACTTGCATCTGTTTATTCCATATGTGTACATTTATTTAGGTCAACTGTGTGTTTGTCTACGTGTAGCACCTCATCACCAAACCAAACTCCTCGTATGTGTAAAATACTAATTGGTAATAAAGCTCTTTCTGATTCTGAAAATTATATTTAAAAGACAATAAACTGCTTTTTTAGCACTAGTGTGGCACACCGCCAGATGAGAAGTAGGGTCGCCATTTTAGGAAATCTCAACTTGTCAGGCTCAGCTCTACGCTGTCAACTTTTAGTCTACGTAGGACTTTAACACAGATTTCTTCTTCAGTCAACAGATCCAAATTATGGTTTTAGTTTCTTGTTGTATCGCTGCAGGTCTCAGGTCTGTGTCAATATATATTAATTAAAGAAACATCTTAACCTTTTTAATCTTGCTTTTAAATGCTCTGAATCCTGTCTTTTTTTGAATCTTGCTGCAAGGTCTGGTCATGTGGTTTGTCCTATGTGCAGCTGCATCATTATAAAGCTTTCAAGAGGGTGTCAAAATATGATGAGCAAAGAAACATATTCTAAACACTGTGTACCATGAAAAATCAAGCTGTAATGCTGAACGTGGGAGAACCATTCACAGACGGAGAATACATGAAGAAGGCTTTCCTCAACAGTGCACAGGTTTTGATTGATGGACTGCCAAATAAAGACACCATCATATCCAGGATTTAAGACCAGTGTTCACTGTGGGCCTTGGATGAAAGTGATCAATAACATCCCACGTCTCGCAGTTGGCTGTTAACAGACCATCAAGAGGCCTGTGTGAAGCTGAAAGTGGCAACGTACAGACCAGACTGAGCAGAAGGCAGAGATTGCAATACTGGTAATCCCAGTTCACAGTAGCCTTCAACAATGTGGTTTTGTATATGTGAACGAGAAACAGAGAGAGAGGCTCCCACACAAATAGTAAGAAAGAAGAAGAAGAAACAAAAAAGGTACTTACAGTGTGGTGGCAGGCTCTGTCCAAACAATCCAAGAAAGTAGTCCACAACAAACAGAAAAACTACCAATAGAGCAATAACTCCAGGCAGGGAAGTCAGGCGAGAAACAGAAAACCCAAAACTAGCAGACTGACATACAGGCGAGGGTACAGTCAGAAACACAAGGTACTAAAGAGCAATGGACTGACAAGGACCAAGAAAGAAGACTATGGGCCTTTCTCATTTCCCAAGTTTCTGTCTCCTTGACTCCTTGATCCTCGATCCTCGAGTGTGTGACCCGGAAATCGATCTCAGCACGCCATCTTGAAGGACATCTCAATTCTTAAAATGCACATTGAGGAGCGAGGGTCGAGGAGGCTTGCTGGAGGAGCTATAAGCGAGGATACATCGGTGTATCCTTTGCGGAAGTATTTTCAGCCACTGTGCTGTTGTGGTATCCAATATTTGTGCATTTGACTCATAACAGTTCAAAATAGCACTGTAGCAGCAGGACAGAGGGTCAGTGACCTTCTACGGGGAGAGCAGTGATTGGTGGTTATGTAGGGACTGTACCCTTCTATAGAATTTGACCTCTGACCCCTTGTTTTGTTACCTCAGAATAGTACTGTACCCTTCTATGGGTTTGACCTTTTATGTTGCCATCAGAGGGTCACTCTCCAAGCTGCTGCAGAGCTTGTAATTGATGCTGAACTCCTTGATTTAATAAACTTTATGATCAAGAACAGTGTCAAGTGGATTTCTTCTCAACACATCATCGCAGCATTATTGTTTGGACACCACAATGTTTTCCAGATGCGTGACAAGCAGCTGGACCAATGGTGTGTTCCATTTGTTAACACAGGATCTGGTGTTAATTCATGTTCTGTGTTCTTCTTCACATCCAAACGGTCCAGTTTCATACAGTAAAAGTGTTTGGAGTAAAGCAGCCGTCCTCCTGATCAACCCTGAGCTCCATCAGTCTTAACGTGGATTATAGATTCTGAAAGTTTAATTCCGTTTCCTCTCTCTGTGCTGTCAAGTTTATCACTGCAGGTTTTTTCTGTTTTGTCTCATGATATTTGCTGTGACATTACTGCATGGATGGAAACGTTTAAATGACTGACAGCAGCCTCTCTAATCAGCAAAGTAAATCTTTAAAGATAACACTCATAGTAGTTACAACACACAAAGAAAGAAATCACCTGGAAAGCTACAGGGACTGGTGGAGGTGGGGATAAAACGTCCATGCAGAGGTCTCTAAATCTGATAAAATAATTAGTTGGTGGGGGGCAGGTGGATGATTTATGCATGTAGGCATATTGTACAAGCCGATCCGCACGTCAATTCAGCTGCTATAATTGTGACAGAACAGTGATGAACATGATGAAACGCTCACCTCATCAGGCTGAGGGCTGAAATGATCTCCTGTTTACAGACAAAAGGCGCATCGCAAACAAAGTAGTAGTCTACTGTGTAGCCTAGTGAATGATCAGGCTGCTGTAATCTTCTCAACAGATGCTTTAATGTTTATTGGAACCTCCAGATGTTTCTACATGTTATAATGTTAACAGACATGTTTCTGGATTGTGAAGATCTGATCTGTAGCCTTTAGTGCCAAAAGCTGCTCTGCTGCTCTGACAGAGATCACAGCTCTAACAGTGGACAGATGATGCAGCTGTGCAACAGGTCATATTTAATGGACGTCGTTTAAAATGACAGCTCCGAAGAAAGGACATCTCATTTCGTTAAATGCCCATTTCCTCAACTCCGTGAGCTTGCATCTCGGGTGGGAGAGACTAAGATGCGCCTCGAGGATCGAGGAGGTGGAAATTTGGGAAATGAGAAAGGCCCATATACAAGCTGGCAGCGTGATTAACACAGGTGAGACAATTAGGGAATCAACAGGGAGGACACCGACAGGAAATAAAGCAGAACAAAACACAAGGGGCAGACACTTTCACATTAAAACAGGAAACAAACAAAAATTCAAACTTATGACAGTAGTTAAAATTACATAAATTGAAAATGAATTTCTCCAACGGCACACTGGTCGTCCTTCAAAGTTTGAACCCAATATAAATGATGCACAGCTTTACAATATAAAAACATTCACTTCAAATGATGAACGGTACTACGTAAAGAACCCATTGTTAGGTTTAACAAATGCATAGTCACGGGAAACAGGTTTTGGTCCCACACTCAAGCGGAGCAGGTAAGTTGATGGTGTTTATTTAAATGAACGGTGAAAAAACTGAAGCAGTCCAGAAACGCACGGTGAATCCAGAGACGGACAATATTTATCCATAAATCCAAAATGAGAGCAAAAGTCCAAAACACAGACAATCACAGACACGCAGACAATCACTTATATGCACAGGTGGGATAAAGACAACGAGGCACTGGTGATACACATCAGAGGTAAGACGGTACAACAACACTTCCTGTACAAAACAGGAAACATGAACCACAAACACCAACCCCCCCAGAACCATGAAACCCATTTCATTACTACTAAATATGACAACATTTTGATTGCTGATAGCACTGATTTTAATTACTTTGTAGTGGAAAGAACAACAGCAGTGGTGGTGCATGCACATAATTTCTTTTATGTTAGTCCTTGTGTTTGACGTTTGTCTTTGCACCATGTGGTTCATTGCCTCTGCTCAGTATATAGACTGAATATCCGGATGAGATCATGCACATAAAAACAAGTTTTTGTGCTCTGGGAAAGTTTTACAGACATAAAGTTAAAAATTTGCCATGTTTGCAGTTTGAGGTCAACAGTTTCACAGGCATCCATGTTAAAGTGATGGGTGGCGAGAAAAATGCACATTGGGCCACAGAGCATTTGTTTGTTGCAGTAATGCGAGTGGCCACAGGGATAAAATAGCTGCAAGACTGACTGGTGTTCCCACGAACCATCTAGCCCTATGGTGACATTTTCACAGCAGGCTTCACAAAAATGTCTCATCACTGCCACCTGCAATTTATTTGATGGTTAATTGGTTGGAATTAGCTTGCCTTGTTCTCTTTGTGTTCCTTAGGAAAGTGTGACTCAGGCTTTAATTGACTTCAATTACAGTTACTCTCACACAGAACTCCCCGCTTAGCTTAAAACTGATTGATTAAGACGTCTCATGTGAAATAGTTTTTTTTTACTCCCCTCAGAGGCGGGCGAGGTGACAGGTGTGTCACGTTTCTGCACTCATGAGTTTTATCCCGAAGCAGCATGAGAAGGGAAAGAGCCTGTTTTCCTGCAACCAAGACATGTTGTCAGCTCCTTAACCCTGAAAAGCCTGAACCATCAAACAATTGACCCACACGCAGCTGGCCAATCACAGTGCAGTATAGGACTTGCTCAGACTGAGGTCCAACACTTTCATGGCTGTGCTCCGTTGACTCTAATGCAAAAGGAGGCGTTTTCTAGTTTTTCTTTGCTGTATTATTCCAGGATATGGCCAGACGCTGTTCCTGGGGCACTTGTAATAGTTCTCACACAGGCTCCGCCCTCTACTGGACTCTATGGGTACTACCTCCTCCAATCACACGCACGCACTTGCCCACTGAAATTTTATCGTGCACGTAGTCGACCAATAGAACGTCACTACCGATACATGCGTGACGTATAAATAGCAGTGTCCCTACTGCCTCAGCATCCTTTTTTCTTCAACAAACGGCGAACTGCTCACTGAATTCACCACCTCCACGGATGGAATCGCCACTACTAGAAAATTATCTTTGCACCTGGGCGAGGTGACCCATGTCCTGCCCGGACGAGTCCGACCTGCGACTGGGGAAGGGAGCGACTGGCCAAGTCACCGTTATGGAGGGAGAGAGGCCTGCTGACGCTGCCACAATCCCCCGTCTGGTGTTTAAGATGCCATTGTTTTACATGTGCTGCTAGTGTAAAACTATGGTAAGGCTTTTGAGAATGTGGAAACCATTTTTTGAGTAAAACATGTATATTATTCCTCAAAGTGCTAACTTAACTTCTCTCATCAAAGAGCTAACAACACGTCTCTTCCAGCGGTACGGCCCGTGGCACTTTATCACAGTGAACAGAGGCCCATTCTCCCAGCAGCAGCAGGTGAGGCTAAGGGTTCGCCCTGCGGCCTTGTGTTCACGAAGCCACTGTTCTACATGTGCGTACACTGTGGTGATGCTTGTGAATGTTAAACTGTTTATTAGAAAGACATTACATTCTTAGAAGTGCCAATTCCCCACCACCAACCCCATCCCATTGAGCTAGCCGTGTTGAACGCGCCACTGCGCTCACTGACTCTAAGCTAAAGGTTCGCCCCGCGGCCCACGCCGCTTTCCCGGTCAGAACCAAGTGAGAGGGTGGGTGAGTTCTTTGCTAGCCTGACCGCCGAGTCCGCGCAGCCAAAATGGTCTGCTTCCACAATGTGACAGCCGAGAAACAAGCTGTTCTTACTGTGGAAACTGGGCAATGCAACAGTCTACTGTAGCTCTGCATTCCCAGCGTGTCCACGAGGACTCGCACGGGTGCGTTGCTAGCTCACCGGCGGTGAAAGCGTGTTACATAAACAGACACGCTGCCCTGCTGACATCTCTTTTGCCGAGCGGTCACAGCGCAGCTAGGCTAGTCCGCTATAGCCGGAGAGAGACAGCCAAAGTCAGGTCTCTCTCGGTATAGCGGGCCAAAAGAGATCGCTCGCTGCTTCGGTTGGTTTTGTTTCTTCCAGGAGCGGCTCGTAGCGCCTGTTGCAGCAGGCGAGGCTGTCTACCCTGCCGCTGCTTCACATGGAAGCTGTGAGCTTGAGGCTGACGTCAACACTGGGTGACGTGTCAACCACAGTCACACCGGCTGTGGTGCGTTCAAGGCCCGGTCGGCCTTTTCCAACTCTGGCCATGGTGCGTTCTAAGACACCACGGCCAGTTCAACTTTTCGAAAATGGCCCATGGTGCATTCAAGGACACCACGGCTTTTTCGATAGCAGCCCTTGGAAAAAGTCTAAGCCTTATTATTTATTAAAAAAATAAATAAAAATGGGTGACAGAGGGACAGAGGCTGATGCACACCACCACAACTCCTCCCTCCGTTATGTGTCCAGCATGCATTTATTTGTGTTTCATGTGCTGCTGTGTACACACTCAAAATGCTGTGAATGTTCAACTGATTAAATACAGTACATTCCTAAAGAGCATTCTCCTCCCAACCGAACCCCCCCATCTTCCGCTCGGTGCGTAACGCGCTTCAGTCTCCACGTTCACCGATGCTAAGCAAATAATCTGATTTACGGCCCGCTCTCCTTGCTAAGCTCGAGAGAGACAGTGGGAGGGTTTCCGGGTCTTTGCTGCGCTATTCAAACCACTGGGACAGAAGCCCATGTCCCACGTCGCTCTCCTTGTGGCATACAAGCGAAACGGTAGTAGGACCTGGGCTTCCTCCTTGCTAGCTGGCTGTCCGGCCCACGCAACGGGTCACTTACATCACCTGGCAGCCGAATGAAGGGCTGCTGCCATGACAGTGACACAATGCAGCAATACGAGCTAACTCTGCGTTCCCCGTGTACTCACGACAGTGTCCACGGGAACACTGCTATCTCACTGACAGTGTATGTGTTCCTAAAACACACAAACACATTGTCAACATGTGCTCAACCCTTCACGTCCCAGGCTTGGTCCTGACTCTGCTCCACTGACGACGCTCACATTGAGCCGTCATTGGAGCAGCGAGCTGTGGTGCGTTCAAGGACACCACAGATCAACAGACCGTGGAGAATTCGACACCACAGAGCAGCAAGCTGTGGTGCGTTCAAAGACACCAGGGAGCAACCAGCCCTAGTGCATTCAGGGACACTATAGCCCGTTCGACGTCGCCCCCCCCCCCCTTGGGCTAAACTTCCATTTATGGAAAGTTTGGCGGTGGAGAGTGCCGAAGATGCATTGTTCACGTGTACACATTTTCATGCAGAATGGCGATGCTGCTGCATGCTGACAAGCTGGGTGGACAGCATTCTGAGACGAGGCTACTCTCTTCAGTTCTGCTGCATACCACCAGTTTTCCTGGACATAATGGAAGCCAGTCTATCCTCTCAAGAGGAAGTGGACTTCCTGGCCGCCGAGATCCAGCAACTTCTGCTGAAGCAGGCTGTCTTAGGGCATCTCTGCGCATGACATGCACAGAGGTCTTGCACCATGTACTTTTGGTCCCCAAAAAGACAAGAGGCTTCTGAGCCATTCTGGATCACCGCCACCTGCATAATGGACAAGAGGGCGTTTCCACATGCTGATGATCAAGAAAATGCTGGAGCCAGTGCAGCAACTGGTTCACCATCATCAACCTGAAAGACGGCTATTTCATGTCGAGGTGACACAGTAACAGGGAATTTCTAGGCTCCCCGTCAACTACTCGCTAGCCCCCCACACGCTCAGCAGATGCATCGCACTGCAATTGTTGCTTGAGAAGGGCATGAGCGTTCCTTTCTACTCACAACCTCATGGTCATGGAGAGATTGAAGCCTTGAGTGATCTCCACACAGCCCAGTTGATTTTGCACCTCAACAGCCTGGAGTTGCGATCAATTGGGAAGAGAGCTCCCCCAACCGCTGCAGCGAGTGGAGCATCTAGGGATTGTGCTCAACTGCAACACTCCAAGAGCGTATCTGTGCACGTCGCTTGGTGGTCCACAAGGCTCAGCAGCGGACAGCTGCGGCAGCGCTGTCAGTGATGCTGCTGTTGGGCCTCAGGGCAGTAGTCCATCAGGTGCTAGCTCTGGGCTTGCTGCACATGCGACGACTACAATGTTGGTTTGCCAGCCTGCATCTGGACCTCAAGAGGCCACCAAGTGATGCATGGTGACCCCCTCCCCTTTCAACTCTAGTGCAGGAGGACCTGCGAGGGTCTCTCACTGTCAGGCAGCACGGGTGCTGCTCGGCAGGGTGTCTTCATCCGTGTCAGTCTTCATAGATGAGTCTCTCACTGGATGGGGGGATCTCTCATTCTGGTAGAAGTGACGCAGCCTACAGTGACAGAGCCCCCCAGACCATAGGTACAGGCCAGGGCTCTGTCACTGTAGGCTGCAAGAGTGAGGCTTCATATGCATAATACTGGTGTTGGACCAGCCTCTCCAGGTTTTTCTCCGAAAATTGTGGAGAGGCAGACTCAAGCTGGTCTATCCACTGAGGTCGTACAGACCATCCAAGCAGCAGGCAGTCTCCACCACGTCTTGCTGTAAAGCTAAGTGGTTGGGCTGTCAGCGCTGATGCATTGAGAGGGAGATGGATCTGCCTACCTGTTCGGTGGGATCCGTTTTCTCTTTCCTGCAAGGTCTGATGGAGAAGGGGCTGTCGCGCTGCAGCTATCTCTCCTGTCACAGGGGGTTTGGTGACAGAACAGTCTTCACCCACTCCCTCGTGATACGCTTTCTGCATGGTGTGAGAAGCGACTGGTGTCGTGTCTCTCTGCGGCTCAGTAGGACTTGCTGCATGTGTTGGTGGCTCTAATATCTGCACCTTGGAGCAGTCCTTATTGAAAATGCTATTTCTTGAACAGCCCTGCGCCTTGCTCTCACCTCTGCTAAGATGGTGAGTGAGCTGTGTGGCTGTCGGTTCACCCCAGCTGCATGCTGGTTCTTGGTGTCCACAGTGCAGCCAGATTGAGATCTTAAGTTCTTAAGAACATAAGGAGCATGTTCAGGTCCAGGACAATAAATCTGGATGCTTTCTTCCCCCCTTCCCCACTTAGGGTGCAGGGAGGTGAGAGTGCATCTGTTGTGTCTATGTGTGCTAGGCTAACGTCCTATGTAGAGCACACAGCCCCCATTCGATGCACTAGTCAGCTGTTCGTCTGTTTCAGTGATTTTGTGCAGTCAGTAAAACCCTGTCCAAGAAGAGCCTGGCCAGCTGGCTTTGTGAGTAAATCTCCCAAGCCTGTACACGGGCGGGAACAGACCCAGACTACGTGCACGATAAAATGTCAGTGGGCAAGTGCGTGCGTGTAATTGGAGGAGGTAGTACCCATAGAGTCCAGAAGAGGGCTCCGCCTGTGCTTATAGAACTAGGGTTACCATATCGTAACCTTCGTTACAGTCGCTACCCAGAAAGGTTGAAAGGAGGAGTAAGATTTATTCCCTTTCCAAAACCTAAAACAAATCCAGAAAAATGTCAGCTGTGGGTTGTTCCTAATGTAATGTTAGTTAGCTAACGCTAGCTAACGCTAGCTAACATACTGCTGAATGTCCTGTTGCAAAGCCCTACTGTTGTACTGTTGTTCCTGACCTAGATTGACTAACTGATATTATAAACTTCTTATGACAGAAAAGTAGATAACAAGTTTGAACAGTCATGTATGATGTGAGTTGGTCTTGTCACAGCCGATTACTCCTCACATTAAAGATGATGTACAGATTGATAAACTCGGCTGCAGTGTAGTCTGCTCTCTGCTTTTCTGGAGGCTTTTAGTCCTCTGGAGGGAGCATATCTGGCTGTTAATTATCTGATTAGACAACCAATCAATCTAATAAGTCAGTCACTCTCATCGAGACGAAAGTGCCTCTCAAGCCATCAGCAGCTATGACTTTTTAATTACATGGGGTCAATTTTATCTTCATAGAAAACCTCCCAAGTAAATGACTAAAAAAAAACAACATCATTGCTGATTTTAAAGAGCATTTTTAATCAAGGGAGCAAACATTTTGTGTGTTGATATCTACATTTAAGTTTATGCAGCTCTAAACTCAAGTGAGCAAAATACTGCTGTTAACATCAGTCTCACTTGCAGAGATAAAAGGGAAGAGAGCGATAAAAGAGTGTGAGCAGGCAGGTGGAGCTCCACACTGGCTGCATCACAGATTCAACATGAGACATTTTG
This sequence comes from Micropterus salmoides, assembly GCF_014851395.1. NCBI lineage: Eukaryota > Metazoa > Chordata > Actinopteri > Centrarchiformes > Centrarchidae > Micropterus > Micropterus salmoides. The sequence continues at coordinate 2,457,142 of NW_024040152.1, read as the reverse complement.
CAGATACAGGATGGTCGCTGCTGTTTTCTACACTGACCTGCTACGACCTGAAGATGGACAGAAGATATGCATCATCATGAATAGAATAAGACGGTAAGCAGGACATGTATTTGGACAATATGGTGTGTTTACTAATGATTATGAATACTCATGAATATTATTGTAGGTTAATGTGTGTCAGGATACTCCATTGCCCTAACTCCGAACATTAACATGCGTTCTTCCTCATGGGGGCGGCGCAGTGGTACAGTGGTTAGCACTGTCACCTCACAGCAAGAAGGTCGTGGGTTCAAACCCTTGTTGCCCCTGTGTAGAGTTTGCATGTTCTCAACGTGTCTGCGTGGGTTCCCTCCGGGTGCTCCGGCTTCCTCCCACTGTCCACAGACATGCAGTCTAGGTTAATTGGTGTCTCTAAAAATTGTGAGTGGTTGTTGGATGGATGGGAACTTCTCGGATCAGATTTCATTGCTGATACTTTAAAAAACGCATCTCTGTGCGCGAGAGTGTTTTCAGTCTCATCTTCACAAAAGTTTGATTTAATTTGCTCTTGAATGAGCAGATCCCAGCAAGTATACCATGACTACTTCATTTGTCTCTCTGACACAAATGGTGTATGATTATTAAATGACTGGATTTTATGTGACAAATGTGGCAAAACCCTGAAATGAGAATGAATTAGGATTTAACCTTTCAGAGGAAAATTGTGTGGCCTTGTGGTCAAGGAACTGACTGTGAACAGCAAGGGACGCTTGCACCCCTTCACATAGTCACACTTACACAGTTTACTTTGACACTGAGACAGTTTAATGAGATTTTACTTAGCAAGCTGTGCTCTGCAAAGGCAGCAACATCGGTAGAACAGAGTTCAACAGGGCAGGAACATCAGCAGACAGACCAACTAAAGCATTTTAATTTGGAGGTGAAATGCTGGTTACAGTTCCTTAATTGCACAGGCAAGCTGTGTGCACACAACTACAGTAGGTACAGTTGGTCAAAGTTGAAGCAGGGATGCTGCAAAATGCATTGGATGTTTACAAGTGATGGAGCAGGTAAGATTTGTAACATTTTTTTCTTTATTTTCTCTCACAAATAAGATTTGTGAGGTATTTTAGGTTAAAATTTGGGTTATATAGTACAACAGTTGTGTGTAAGTGTGTGTGTGTTCTCCATATTGCTGGCAGCAAAATAATCAGTGCAGCACTGAGCTTTGTTAAGGAGCTTTAGAAGCTTGCGTCGATATGGATTTAGTGTCACGGTGTTGAAGCTGCGTTGAAGCTCTGTGCCTGTTCACAGCTAACATCCAGAACCAGATTTATCTGCTCCAACTCGCCTCTAACACCACATTCAACACACACTTTCTGCTCTCAAGCTTCAGCGAACAGCTCTCCCTTTTTGGCTTCAGGAGAGGAACACAAATGTTCTCTTTTATTTTAGAAATGTCAAAAAACTGTTGTCTTCTTTTTTAAGTCAGTCATGTGTTAAACGTAAAGCTGGGCTGCTGGTGAAGGCTCTAAACCTCTGTAAGCTGCTCCTTGTAAAAGCTTAAATACAGTCAGTCTGACAAATCGGCCATTCAACAAAATATTTAACTTAAGTTGACATACTGTATGTTCAGCATGTAAAACTGCACTATTGACAATGGAAAATAAATGGGAAATCAATTCAAATAAACACACTGGGCCTCAGCATGCAAGAATATTTTCTTTTCTTATGTCCCCTGATACATATTATATTTGTCATTATTAGAATGTTAATACTGCAGCATTTTACTGTTGCAGTAGCACATAGTGTAGATAGTTTTAAATCTTTAATATGCAGCTAACTGGTTCAATCCAGTGGTTCCCAAACTAAGGGTCGGGCCCCTAGCTGGTTGGTTACAGTCACGGGTTAATAAGATAGTTCAGTATTTAGTTCTCATTAACTTTTTAAAAATCAAAGCAAAAAAACTACAAAAATATTTATTTTTTAATTTTGTAGATAAATTTCGACTTGTTTGTTCACCATCTTGTCCTTTTTTGTGAGCTACCGCAGTCGCACTGATTTATGCGTAATAGGCAGCATTGATGCTGCCTTCAAAACTGACTGCTGAAGTGGCAGTTTAAAGGCATCTTACGAGACAGGAAAAGATCATTCGATCCGTCCTGTCCTGTCCTGACCTTCTGAGCATTTTTACCCGTTTCAAACACAGCCTTCATGTTGATATCCAATATAGTGCTAATGGTGAATGCAGTCCCTAGACGCAATACATTTCTCAGCGTGCAGCATAGGCAGAGAAAGCTGAGTTCGCCAATACGATCTTCCTGCATTCAGTATCGTCATTTGACGTGACAGTGGCTTAGTTGGTGGCGAGGTGCACCGAGGTGAACAAGCTGCTTGGATTTCTAGCTTCTGGAGAGCAGGGGGCCGTGCCGTAGATGCCGCTCTCCTCACTTGTATTACAAACTAGTTACATTTTCAACAGCAGAAGTGGCGTCCTAAAATATGAGTGCAGATGATGTTTTGGACGAAGACATTTTACAATGTTGTTTTGGCTGACTCGCATATTCAGCTGTAATTATTTTAGAGAGGCCGAGGCTGCAGAGGCAGTCCCAGTTCACACTGCCCTCTGATGCCAACTCTCATTTTGCTGCTATATTGCTGTTTCTGTTACTATGCATTAAAGTTTTACTCCCCACTTTACTCCCAACAGAAAGGTGTTGTTAGAGACCTTCAGGATCCCGATGATAAACTGGAAAAGACAACCAGGACCAGCAAGGCTGAGAAGACAGATCATCATCAGACCATTAAAAGGAGAGTAAATGATTCTGCAGAAGGATTGTTGATATTTAGACTCAGCTTCCAAAGAAATACACGCCTCCCTTCAGTGCTCCCTATGAAGCTCCGCCCCAACAATTTCAAATCTGACAGGTTTCTCCAGCGTTAAAACGCCTTCGTCCTTACCTGGTCATATAACTTTCTATTGTGTTTATACTCTTCAGACCTTTTCCTCTTTGGCTGTTTCTCGGCCATCTGTCCTGCACAGTGCCTGGAGTCCAGCATGTTAAATGTGCTCCCACTGCCCGCCTCCCCCCATCACTCCTGTGCATGAGCGCTAACCACCTGTTGCTGATTGGCTGGAACAATGTTGTGTGTTGCAAGGTCCACACCACTTTCTTTGTTTTCCATTTACAGAGCGAATGCTGTGTAGGAAAACCGTGCATTACAAATCCGTGTATAGTTCGTTCTTTCATTATTTTGTTTTTTGTTTTAAACCCATAACGGAAAACTGCGTTTTGTTCTATCTTTGACAGGTGTTGTATCCCTAACTCCCTAACTCATCACATAGACCCATGGTCAAGGCCTATCAGCGTTTGTAACGCACTGGGGATCCCTATAGCGTCATAGGTCAGCGCTTTGGGGGAAGCCCTCTAGCATCAGTTTGTGACGGTAAAGGCAGGTATATGATATTTAACAGAAAAGACTGAGTGAGAACATGGTTGGGGTGAAAGGAGGGCCAGAAACTTTGACTCAGGAGACTTGTGTTTGTGTATCCTGTGAAATAAAAAGTCAAATTAGGCTAAATATTTTTATATTTAATTTTACATAAGGCTATTTCTTTTCAGGTCGCAATGCATCTCACATCAACTGTGGCTAATATGATTGTAGAAGTGAGCACTATATTGCAAGCATTTTGTTTTGGGCTGATCTGAAGTAGCTGGTTACCTGAGCGATCTAAGAAAATATGTTTATCAAGGGTTTTTTCTCGAGGCTACGGCTAGGCGACATCCTCTCTCTGTACGCTCCAGCCCCCTCTGCCCTCCGTTACTCTACTATGGGTTGTGTTGCCAGTGGAACGGGCGCACTGGATGGTCAGTGGTCGTTCCCTCTGGCTGGATGAACTCTGATTCTCCTGGTTTTGTGCATAATCCATGTGTTCCTGCACCCGGCTCTCCGCAGCGCAGGTCGAAACAGCGTAGGCTAGAGAGGCTGAACGAAAATTACCCGAACATTTTAATCTGCGTATGATTCGTCAATATACAGCTCGCCGAATTAACTAATAACAGTTTGCTGTATACCATTAGATGTACTGACAACTATCACTGATTTAATTTGATACTGAAGAAATCTTGCAGTACCGGAGGCTGCAGCTATATAATATAGTCCTGTTTAACTAACTAAAAACCCACCTATGTTGATGTTCAAGCTCATCTTAATTAGGCCTACATTTAATCAGGCACCACCATCGCCCTTGAAAGTGTGTCTGCTGCAGGTTTATCAAGTGAAACACACAGTTACTCAAATGGGACTCTTTAAAACAGAAAAACAAAAAACGATGTATGTTTTTTTGTTTTCTGTTTATCTGTTTTTCCGTTTAGGTTTTAAAACGGGAAAATCCAAAAAACGACTTGTTTTTTTGGTTTTTCGGATTTGGTTTTGAAACGAAATAATCAAAGAACGAACCATACACAGATTTAGCGCTGCAGTATAGAATCCAACCTACTACTCTGGTAATCTAGAGGATTTTAAATGATTCTTTAGGTGGGGCATGTGATTCTAGAGAAATTCAATACCGTGAGGAATACCATGATATAGAGCGAACAATACAGCTAGCAGACTGTGAAGAGATAATTGCTGAATTTGACATAGGATTACCATTACATAGCCCAATTAATTAGTTAGTCAAACATCACCTCAGCCTGCTGGCCTATAACGTTAGCTATTACTTCGGTAGCAAAAACATAAGTGATCCATCGTAAGAAACAAGGTAGTGTGATCCAAATCAAAGACTGTAACCTAGCAGATGGTATAAGTCCACAACCACAACATCATTGTTCCACATCTTACCATAAACCACTACAAAAATCAGCATATTTCAACTAAATTTTACAAAAAAATTGGCCAAACAATTTGAACGTTTGCTCAGTAGCTTTTTAAATCAGGTGTAACATTAGCATTTTAGCTATAACTTTATCCGTGTTAGCCAACGTTTACAACAACTCCGCACTTGAACAGTCTGTGAAGTTACATTGCCGTGTTTATTTTAAATATAATTCACAACCAATAAAGCCTACTTTGAGGTTGTGATTGTGAATTTCCAGGCCCAAACAGAGTCGGAGTTGCATCGTCTTTTAGGGCTAAACGTTGAACTGTTGCCGGTGTTCTGACGATCTAAGTCGTCATAGCGATGCCACACACAACTGCCACGACGTAATGTTCAATGCGACACACACACCAGCGATCCACACAGCTTTCTCTTTTTAAGTTAAAACGTTTCAACATTCCTCAGAATGTAAAGACAGATAAGCGGTATGAAAAGCTTCCAGCTGTGTTTTCCTCTGCCGTTGTTGCTGCAGCGGTCTGTGTGACGCGGGAGCAGAGGGCTCTGTGAGCGGGCGGCCGGCCGGCGTCACACGCTCCTCCCACGGGTTGGCTCAGGCTTCCCCCGCAGCCACTCGCGCAGCTCCTCAACTCCCAAAATATTCAAGCACATTTTTGCCTCTGTCTGGTGCAGCAATGATGATGCAGTGAATAGTGAATATTCTCTCTGACCAATCAGCAGTCTGTCGTGTTTTCACGTTACATTTTAGTATCCCTCAGCTCGCTTGGAACCTCGACGGAGGTGAGGTGATATGAAAAAAAGTCCCTGGAAGCAGGTACAACATTTCTACAAAGGAAAACCAAACAAAGGCGAGTCGAGCTCGTACTGTGCAGTGGAAAAGGGACTTAACTAAAATCAAAGGGCCTCCGCTCAGACTAGCTTGGTTTGAGGGTGTGCCTGACCCCCGCTAGCTGCTTGGCAAGCTTTATTAAACGTTTGCATTGTGACGTCACAAGTAAAGGAAGTGAAGGGCTGGACTACAAACAAGCTGTTTTCAGGCAGTTCAGAGCAGAGTTTTCTGTGGGAGGTGGGAACTCCCTTTGGGCTGGACTTTGGACTTTTTCACTTTGCAAACCTGTTACATGCACAAAAAAAGATATATAACTCAATAAAGGAGAGGGAAAAAGCCAAAATACCACCACTTTAAGACTTTTTTCAAACAAACAAACAAAAAAAAACATGGCTGAATGAGCAACTGGGTCAAACAGCTCAGCTTTGTTCACTCGAGCAGAAAATGTTTCCCTTCTGGAACAGTTTCAAGGATATTTTACTCTGAAAAGTCAATGTAATTTGCATAAAATCCCAACACGCATCAGTTAGTAGTCACATATATCAGGAAATAGTCTGGTCTCTGCTGACTCAATCTCCTGCTCAGTAATGTTCAGCAAAATGTTTTCTTGCTGGTTTGTTTCCAGCAGCTCACCTGGACCGCACTGCTGCGCGTCAAACCAGCTTGTGTTAAATATTACAGTGTATTCATTGCTGGTGTTCTTTTCTTTGAACAGTGTGAGCATGAACCAGTTTGGAGGACACATAAATATGTAAATAGTAACTTCATGCCAAAAGGAACAGGTGCACTTTCAGAGTAGGTCACTCTATGAATTTTGCCGAGGCATTATCTTGAGTTTACCCACATAAACAAGATAGTGAACCGAGCTGGACCTGAGACATATTTCCCATTCAGGTGGTGAGCTCACAGATAAAAAAAACTCTCAAACCTGATCTGTGACTGACATTCACATCAGCCACAGAGATAATTTTAATTAAAATAACGTGGTAATCATTGTTGTTGCTCAATAATTTCCACATGGCATAAACTGTGGAAGTGAGTCAAAACAGGAGTAAAACGTGCAGATGTGGAGCATTCAAAACAGCACAAAATCAGTTTTACTCTCCACGTAACTTTTGGAGCCTGTTGCGTAACGTTGTATGCTGGGCCACGGTGCATATATTTTCCTTCAATCCCCCCGACCCCTGCACACGCTGTGTCCAAAGAGAGGCTGACCATGCAACTATACCCTCCTGCATCCCAGCTTTTGATTAAAACCATGGGCAGCGTCTGCCTGGACCAGCAGTGTAACATGTGATTGGCCCCGGTCAGCGCGGACCTACTCTCAGCACAGTGGGGGCAGAGCTTCATCATGGGCCCACCTGCTACAAAGTCATAACCAAGTTTACATGACCCCAGACTCACTCCGAAAGTCCACAGAGTCTGTCTGCTTCACTGCTGCCGGAGCAGCCATTCTACTAAATGTTTGTGCTTACACCAGAAGCGCATGTTCGTGTACACACCGGCATACAGACCATGGTGGACAGGTCTGTGGCGGTTTTTGAGGGGGAGCCAACAGGGGCAAGTGCCAATGTAACACAGACCCTGGACCCCCCTATGGCCCCCTCTGAACAAAAAGTCTACAACAGCCCCTACGTGGTGCAATAAAACTTAGCGACTTAATCTGCTCAGTCTCTCATCCACTGCAGCTGTTTTGGTTTTGCACAAGGACAGAGCTATTTCAGCTAATAGCTCATTGTTACATACAAGCTAAAGGGAAAGCTGTCTGTCTTTAGTGACTGTTCAGCTTAGTCTGCCAGTTACATTAAAATATGACACATTATACTCAGCTGGTGGAAACAGACCAGCCCTCCTCTCCTCTCTACCATCAGCAGCAGAGGGAAGAGCAGGACAGGAGGGACTGAGCTGTTCATTCTTTCTAAACTTCACTCAGTATGTTGATGTCATGAATATGATTTATTTTAGATTTGTTAGATTTGTTTCCTGTGAGATATTTAGTGTAATATTTATTAGTGACTTTGCTGTTGTAAATCCTGTTGCTGCTCTAGAAACAACATTTAGTTTAATGTGTTGAGTAAAATGTTACATTATTTTTTTTAATAATAAATGCAATTATTAGTAATAAATACGACTGAAAAGCATTGATAAAGAACTGAACCAATAAGGAGTACCAATACAAGTGTGTCAATAATATCCTAATGATCCCAACTCTTGAGAAAATGTCCGGCCCTGGTTTTAAAATCCGGCCCAATTGAATCTGTAATTGAACAGCCCTGGTCTATAGTAATCATAGTAATATATCTTCCTTGCAACGAAATGTACATTAAACTGAATTCCGCATTGTAGACAATATTTTGTCCTTTGCATGGAGAGCCTCTGGATATTGCTGAGTCCTTAAAGGGTAAATTATTATCATAATAAGCAATAAGCAATAACAGCAGCCTACTGGTCCTACCAGGCTGGACATGTATCCCCCTCCACAATGCACAGATGATGGCCTACCATAAAGTATTTAATTTTGTGTATACTTCACATCATGACTAATAGCAGGGGTGAATATGGAGACGTTTGTTGTGAGATACAAACTGGGATCCAGAGCTTATACTATTCATTAAGCCTCGACTAAACGATTAAACCTGCTGTCTCCAACTATCAAACAACCAAAATAGCTTTTTAGCCTGCAGTAACAAATAACACAAAGTAGCTGACACAATATGACAATAACCAAAGAACAAATAACAATCAATAAAAGCATGGCAACTCATTATGCCTAAACAGTATGTAATGAATGGATGACTGCATCAGATCCATGTGGCTATTGTCGCTGTCCCTCATGAGCCCTTGTAATCACCTGGGCCCCAGTTCAGTGCAGCGATTGCAATGCATTTTAAGTAACTAGTAACAAGTTTCTTTATTTGTATTTTTTTATTTCACATTTGAAAATCATTTTTTTAATCGTTGTTTTTTAGTTATTTATTTATTGTCTATTAATATACACACACACGCACACACGTTTACTGTTTTTTTATTTATTTTATTTTAATTTTTAATATTTAATTTTTTGACACACACACACTCTGTTTTATTTATTTATAATATTATTTTATTTTATTTATTTATTAGTTTTTTACACACTCAAACACACCCTTGTTTTGTTTACTTTCATTTTTATTTACTTTATTTTTGTTATTGTTTTATTTTGTCAACACACACAAACACACTTTTACTTTTTTATTTATTTAATGAACTGTTTAAAATCAATTGTTTTGTAATTTATTTGTTGCTTTGGCAATATTGTTGTTTTACATTCATGCGAATAAAGCAAGATTGAATTGAACTGCATAGATTGCACTGTTGGTACTTTCGCCACTGTTTGGAGTAATACCATCATGACTAGTAAAACTTGAATGTAAAACAGGTAAGATTTCATTGTTGTGTTTTGTCTCTTATGGATTTTGTTTTACTCAGAGGTCATGGTCACAAATCACCAAGTTGTGGACATCAGGACCATTTAGAAGTTGTGTCGGCTGGTGATTTTAGATGATCACACAAACTGTGTTTTCCTAGATTCAATTTTCATTTTCAATTAGTCATGTTTATAGTAAGTAGAGAAGGGCTTTTCAAACAGAAATACTATAAATACTCCTCCACCATGCACGAACACAGACTGAGTAACTGACTTAAGATATTTCTCAATGTTCAGCAGCGAATGAATGACCTAGGTGTATGGAGACCAATCTTGAGTTAGAAGCCAGGCATACTAAAATTTTAAACTTTTGATTTATCGCAAAGGCAAGAACTTCAGTTTTGTGATTTATCCAGGGGAGGCTAACCATTAGTGGGCGATCAAATCCATTCTAATCAGAGACTATTTTATGCCTGATGATAAAGGGGATCGTAATCAGTCATCAGTCTGTATTCTGCTCCTGGAATTGGATGAAAACTAAAAACCAAACCACTTTTCCTTGAGCTTGATGGGAACAAGGTGACTCAAAAGGGAAATGAAAAAGTAACAATGAAAAGGCAACCATTCTTTGAATGAGATCAGGCTGGTATAGTCTGTAATGTTTTCAGATCATTTGTTCTAAAAATCTTTCACAAAATGTTGTAAAACAAAACATTGTAGGGCTGACCCAGAGTAGTCGAAGATTCGATGCTTTGATGGGCGGAGCCTGATTCGACTGTCAATCTCACAGTCGAAGCTTCGCAGTGAAACAATGATCATGCCATTTTGGCGATATGGGGGTGCTCAACATCTGATTTTACATAGAACTACCAGTTTTCTCCCATTAAGTTAATATACAGCCTATTATAATATACATTTCAACGTGCTGTAAATAAACATGTCAAAAGAATAAAACTTTCAATAAATGTTTTTAAAGTGCGTGAATAAATCCAAAATTGTAACCCTAACCCTGGGTCGTCAGTGCGCATGTGTAAGCGTAGCGTGAATGTTTGTAGTGGCAGAAGAGGAACACTTGCTGAAGAGACGGAGCCCCAGCTTCACTGGTGTTGTGCCGAGTTGTCCGCACCTCACGGGACTAATTTATCACCGTTGATGAACCACACAAAGAATATTTTTATTGTTTTTAAACAGCTGGCTACTTGAAATAGACCAGAGAGGAACCGAGTAGTGCATGCAGTTGTCAGCAGCACAGAATGCACGCAAAACTCTGCACAAGAGAGGGAGAGAGAAAAGGGTCTTCAAAACGCCTCAAGATTAAAGAGGAGCTACCAATCAAACAGCAATCGCTGTGCACAAAAACAGTCGACTATAGGACTTGACGATTCTGATTCAACTATGTAAATCCTTAGTCGGGGACAGCCCTAATACATTATCAGAGTGGCAACCTAAAAAAGTCGAGGGGAACCTTTTGTCATTTAAGAATGAAAGTTAAATAAATACATAAATATAATTAGGCAGTACCGTGTGAGATTAAAAGAGATAATTCTGATATTCACATCAAAAATAGAAAAAGTTCTCTGTCGGAACCAAGGAAGGTTAAAATCAAGGGCAACTGAACATCTTCAAGTATCTTCATCTAAGTCCAGTTGGTCCTTCATTTTAACCTGGATGACTGGGGACCTTTTATAGACTTCTCTGATGGAAGACTGAATTAAAAAGGAGAGGAAGTGAAAAAACTGTTGGAAACATTTTTAAGTCTGAACTGAGCCTCCAGATGGATTCCAGACCTCTTAATTGCTGCCCACATGTCCGATTTCTTTCAGCGAGTTAGTTAGTTCTGGTGTTGTGCTCACTGACAGCTGTTTTCTTGGTCGCAAAGCTTTTTGTAAATGGAATTACGATTTGCGACATCATCCTCCTGTAAATGAGACAAAAATGGCCGTGACATGAATGAAATGAACGCAGCTGTACAGCTCATAAGAGTTGTTGTAGCCATGGTAGCGGCACTTGCGTTGATATTTGCATCAAAAGTGAAAAGTTGTCTGACTGAAGACTGAAACAAAGGAGTGGAAGTGAAAACACAGTTATGTCAAAAACATTTTTAATTATGAACTGAGCCTCCAGATGGATTCCAGAGGTCTTGATTGCTGCCCACACGTGCGATTTTTTCCCAGCTATTTAATTAGTTCTGGTGTTGTGTGTTTCCTTTGTTGGAAAAACAACTGAGCCCATAAGGACTGTAGGCGGAATTACAAATGGGGATGTCAAATGTGTCAACAAAATGGCCAACAAGTGGATGAAATGGACGCAGCTGCACAGCTTGTTGTAAGTTTGTAAAAGTTGTTTTTAGCCATGGTAGCCGCATGGCTCTAGGGATGGCAATGTCTGCCTTTTGTCAGTCGTATGATACCTACTGACCACCACTAGGTCTAAGTTTTCACTTATCCAGTGGAATATGTCAAAATCTACTTGATAGATTGGTTCAGATTTTTGTTTATTTTTGCTATTCATGGGCCCCAGAGGATGAATCCTACAACAATCAACAACTATTAGATGGATAGCCATGAAATTTGGTTCAGACAATCATGTCCCTCTCAGAATGAATTTTAATAGGTGCGTTTAAGATGACTGCAGCTGGCTTTCGCTGACTTGATAGTCAAACGTGAGCTGCAGGCGACTGCGGGGGCGGGATATAATAACACTGCAGTCAAGTCAGACAAATTCTACCTCCCGTAGAGTGTATGATCTTGCATTTGCAAAGGCATTTGCCACGACATCAGTCAAAAGGTGGTTCCACCCTGGTGCAGCCGGAGAAAAGCTACTACGGTCGCCAGACACAGAAAACTGCAGCCACCTTGCCTCTGTGAGGTTTTAATGTCATGTGACATGATGACATTTTGCAGCGCCGGCAACAAACAGACAAAATTTCTAACCAGCTTATGTTAAGTCCAGCATGCATCATGTTTAGTTGAGTAAAATGCACCTTTTAACTTGGGTGATCCTCTGACTTTTCATCTAGCGCCATCATCAGCTCAATATTTTAAAATAACCAATTATTTTATGACCAAATACCTGCAAAACTAAAAGCACTCCCATCAGCCTCCGCTGTACTTTGTGTTTAGTGCTAATTAGCAAATGTAATTATGCTAATTCGCTGAACTAAAATAGTGAACAATGAGCCTGCATAACATCAGCATGTTGACATCACCATGTACACCAGTTCAGACAAAACGCGAATGTGAATTTAGAGGACACGCAATTACCTTTAAAGTCAAGTCTAATGTACTGTTGGTACATAGCTGTTTTAGCCAAATAAAACAAAAACAGTCCCAAGGTGAAAGTTTGCTGCCTTGCTTTCTGAACACCTTTACTGTTGTTAAATCTGTCCTGAGCCTCCGGACTGACCTCCAGAAATTATATTTAAACTGAACTTTAAAAACACCTCTGACTTTTTTTGTAGTTCAGACTTCGACAAAAGTAATCTCATTTCAATCTGGACAGGCTTAAAAGGTTTTTTAATGACAAAAATAGACCTGAAGGAGTGGGGAAGTATGGCTGGTGATGGCAGGAGGCGGACAGGTACACATGAGGAGAACATGGGGGAGCAATGGTGGTTCAGTTGTTGCAGCGTGGTGTGGCAGATAGTGTGGGAGGCACAGGAGTACTGTAGCACAGGGAGAAATTCAAAAAAGCAAAAAGAGTTCAAGAGACACAAGCAGGAGATTATTAATGAGAGTATTGCCAGCAGGTGTTGCAATGAACCAGGTGCTAGGAGATGACCATGCCCATACAAACCCACATAAAACCAGAGACAGGAAAAACATTCGGATGAACCATGACAGATACACCAAAATCTGGATTAGAGCTGCCAATCTGAACATATGATAACTACAGCAAAATCTGCCTCTTCTTTGCACAAACTTTGTGCGCCTTCTTTGTTGTATATGGTTCATGCTAATCACATGTGTCTGCGACGTCAAACAGCACCACGAAGGCAGCATAATATTAGACTAGTTATTATCAGTAAAAGCAGCAGAATTTAGTTTCCCCAGTCAGATTCTGTTAAGAATCTAAACAAACAGAACACGAGACGTTCAGAGGAGGTTATTTGACTTGCCAGCTAAATAAATGTGGAGATAAATGAGTCGAGGTCGGCAAATGCACGAGATGAAAGGGGTGGTGGGTCTCTGTGGCAACAGATCAGAGCCAATTTATTAGTGGAGCATCTTTCCTCGCCTCATCGTGTTTAATGTTTCTTATGGGTTTTTTTGTTCCTATTAACATAGCTCCATTACTTTCCATGCAATACATTTCTGACAGTGGTTTTTTGATTATCAAAGTAACACAGTGTCTTTCACTCTCTGTTTTCTTATAGATTCAAAAACAGCATTAGGCTTATAGTCTTCTATGATCATATATTCATCATGGCGTTGTTAGTGGGTTTTTGTCAACTTGAAGATGCTGTTCAGAGGTGGATAAACTGCTCTTTAGTCACAAGCAGGAGATTATTAATGAGAGTATTGCCAGCAGGTGTTGCAATGAACCAGGTGCTAGGAGATGACCATGCCCATACAAACCCACATAAAACCAGAGACAGGAAAAACATTCGGATGAAATGAACAATTTAATAAGTAAACACAAACACTTTAGCTGCTTTTTACTTCCTCAGATTTGTTTGTGGTGTTGTTACATTATGTTATATTGCTATTTCTGTTATTGTGTCCACTAGTCCGGTGCATTCACACCAGACTACGAATATCTATAATAACCAGCATTCAGCTTTATACAAACACGTGCTCAAACGTCTTGGTCCTCTGTTTTCTTGGTGAGTTATAATGTGGGAAGTGTTTTGAATAAATACAAAGAGGGAAAATAATTCAGAGTGTCAGAGAAGCTGCAGAATCAAAGGCATGCAGAAAGCAGCTACTTATCTAACCAATTATGTTGACATGTGCATCATCTAAACCCATGACATCCTCGCTCAACTATCTGGTGAGTGTTTCAGAGGGTCCAATTAAAATTTCTGCCTTTGTAAGCTACTTATTGCAAAAACCATGACAAACCTGGAAAAATGACGCCTGAATGCGGATTTAATTTGTCACAATTATGGATAATACGTTTGTGACTGCCTCCCATTGTCAGTTTAGTTTCTAGTTGTCCCTTTTGTTATTTCTGTAATAGTAATCCTATATGGGGAACTAATGACCACTAATATCGCATTATAATTAACTAGAAAAGCAATTTCTGAAGAAATTGTGGTGTGAATGCTGACCAGTGGTGGAGGAAGTATTCAGAAACATACTAATACCTCACTGTAAAAATACTCTGTTACAAGTAAAAGTACTGCATTGAAAATGTTATTTAAGTAAAAGTATGGAAGTATAAATCAGGAAAATGTACTTAAAGTACTCAGTGCAGAAAGAGAAATGTCTTGTGACTGTTAAATTATTATCTCATTAGATTATTATTACTCATGCATTAATCTAAAAGCAGGATTTTACTGCTGTAGTTTGTTGAGGTTGAACTATGTTTTATCAGAATGCAATAAATTTCTTTCTTTATTTATGGATTATTCTGCTGATAATTTTCTCCATTAATCGATAAAAAATCTGATAATAGTGAGAAATATTGTCACAATTACCCAGAGGCCAAAGTGACGCCTTAACAATGGTTGTTTTTTCAGTCCAAACCTCAAAATGATTAAAAACACTTCACATGGAATGCTTTCACATGAAAAATGACTTGAACAAATGTCAAAATAGTTGCCAAATAGGTTCCTGTCAATCAACAAATGTACTCGCTGTACTTGTATACCCTGTTAGGTAGTTAAATTCATAACAAAACATCATATTTTCTAAACTCTTCATATGTTTTGTGTGTAAAAATCTGACTTTGTGAAGTAACTGAAGCTGTCAGATAAATGTAGTGAAGTAGAAAGTGTCAAGAAAAGAAAATAGTGAAGTACACATACTTCCAATTTGTACTTAAGTACAGTACTTGAGTAAATGTTCTTAGTTAATGTCCAGCACTGATGCAGGCTATTGAAAGGCTTGCACTTGAATACAACCAATAATGCTTAAAAGATGTTAAATATTTTATGCTACGTTGAATTGCTGGCTTCAGTTTGGATGTAGAAGTAGCTAAAGTACTATGACAATTTGTAAACATGGGGGAAATTCTACACAGTATAAATGAGATTTTAAATTTGAATAAGATGTGGAACATCCCTACTTTACCACACATTTTGGTTCAAGTCTGACAGCATTCTGGTCCTCCATGTTTGAGGTCTATTCAGAGATCACAGGTTGAGCTGTTCGTTCATGACCTTGTCTCTGACGTTTCAGGGAGTTTGCAGTTGAAGGTATGAGTAATCTTAATAAAATACTTCAAGTTTGAAAATGTCCAAGACCTGTGTGTGTGTTTGTGTGTGTGTGTGTGCATACAAGGTATGGTTGAGTTCAAGTTCATTTCAGTACAGTAAATGATACACGCTGCCTTGCCACTAGTAACGAGTGAAGTAGCTTGTACTTGTTTTTCTATAAATTTCACGTGCATAATTAACAAACTATAAAAGATACACCATGTACTGTATAGGACAACCTTTCCTCCAACCTAAATGACAAAATAGGTTGTTTATGCATGCCTCCCAAAATGAAACATATGAGTGCTTCCTGTACCAGTCCAGCGTCAGGTGACCGGACTCGGATATGGAACTCGAACTCCATTCTCCTGGTGAAAGTCCAGGGCTCCACCCCATCCAACCTCCTTACATGAACTTTATTTATTATTTATTCATACGACGTCACCTGACATCCTCCTCTGCTAACCTTTGAACGGCCTTAGGTGTCATTTACACTGGGGACGCTGTCCCCACCACTTTCTGATATTACATGAGAAAAGTTGATCTACAGAAGAAACAGATCTGAAAGCAGCACAGAATGACTGAGAGCTGCACTGACTGAGATTCGATTATATTTTGAAATGTGACGTGCTATCTGAATTTTGTGTTTCCTTTTACATAAATAAAACATTTCTGCCATAAATGGGTGCAGAAACGTTCACCAGAATTCAGGAAATAAAGTGTTTAATGATCAAAATTTCCTTGGGGAGGTCTCCCAGATCCCCCACTCATGTATCTCAGGATTGAGGATATCTTTAAAACACCGTTTAAGGATGTTTTCGTCTTGTTCTCGTGAAACTAATATCGCATATCGTGATGTCTCGTGAGCTAAAGCCCCTTTTCTACTGCACGGTACCAGCTCGTCTCGCCTCGCCTTTATTTGGTTTTCCACTGTGGAAAAGTTGTACCTGCTACCAGGTACTTTTTTTTGTATCACCTCCGTGGAGGTTCCAAGCGAGCTGAGGGATACTAAAATGTGACGTGAAAACACAGCACACTAATGATTGGTCAGAGAGAATCGTCACTATTCACTGCATCATCATTGCGCACGCCTGACAGAGACCAGCAAAAGAAAGTTTTATATTTTACAATTTTTGTATGTAATTTCATCACTAAATCCACTTCTGAGAAGTTTTGAGCGTGTGAGGCCGGCCAGCTGCCCGCTCACAGAGCCCTCTGCTCCCGCCGTCACACAGACCGCTGCAGCAACAACGGCAGAGGAAAACACAGCTGGAAGCTTTTCATACCATCTGTCTTTACATTCTGAGGAATGTTGAAACGTAACTTAACTTAAAAAAGAGAAAGCTGTGTGGATCACTGCTGTGTGTGTTGCATTGAAAATTACGTTGCGGCAGTTGTGTGTGGCGTCACTATGATGACCAGCTACACTGAGGGGTACTATCTCAGGGACAACGGAGCACGGATGGATCAATCAGAACCCCCTGGACCAATCATGGATGGACATAGAACAAACATTCTGTAAGGAAATAAAAATTTCTGATATGCCATTCATCAGTTTCAGCATCAAACGTCATACCTGCTTTAAAAGCATTAACATAAGCATTTCCCTGGCAGCTTGGTGGGAATTCTCCTATCCCATGCAGACTTACTCCAATCTGGAATAATCCTGACACCCTGCAAAATAAAAAAACACTAAATTCCCCACTGTTGTATGACAAAGGGATAAGACATCTAGAGCATGTAATGCAAGGCAGTAATTTTATTCCATTCCAGGATCTAGTGGCACAATATGGAATTAGCAATAATAGATTTCTTGAATTCCAAAAGTTTAAATCCATAATTCAGGCAAGATTTAAGGATAACATAATGGATCTACCTCCAATGATAACAGACTTTCTTAAACTCTGCTATGTGGCAATGTGCACCTGTTCAAAGGTTCTGGCAGAAGATATGTTAAGACCTATCGATATGGCTAAGTTACTGTTTGTGTGAATAATCACTCGGAGACTCTAGTAGATATATTCCCTGTGCATCTGTATTACTAACCGCTTACAGAACATAACATTGCCATGCGCTTCCTGCTGGGACGTACCATTTCCACCCAACCATGGGGGGGGCCCAACAGTCCCTTATAACAGTTAGGTCCCCCATCACTCTGCGTACTGGGGGGACCTAAGGGGGACCTAAGGGACATTAGTATAGAGGTTGATACATCATACATGCTTCTCACTGCCTTATGCATCGCAAAGAAAACTACCCTCATGAACTTGAAGGCCAAAAAGAATTTAGGAATCTCCTTATAGACCACATTAGCGTGGAGAAAATGTCTGCTATAAAAAAAACCAAATTGACAAAATTCCAGTCTCTCGTGTCCCCCTTGATCAACTTTATCTATCTATATGGGTGTTTACTGCCTTGCTGCTCAGGGTCCCGTACAGCTCTTGGATGTGTCGCGATGCGGACGTGGGGGATTCTGGCCTGATTTTTTTGAATGTTGATTGATGGCGTGGTGTTGGCGGGGAGCGGGGGTGCGGCGCCCAGGCCGCCTGGAGCATGTGCGTGGTGGGGGGACCAGGATTTGCACGCCGCCGCTGCGCAGTGGGTAGCCACTCTGCTTGGGTGTCGTTGTTGGTGTCGACGCACGGGTAGTAGTTTTAGCTCGCGAGTTGTACGGATGTGATGGCACTGGACGGGTGGTGGACCGTGGAGATGGGGTTGACGGGGTGGGTTGGGGGTGCGGGCTGTCCTTTTTTTTGGCTGGTTGGGGGGTGTTTCCTCGGGATTTTGGTGCTCGGATTGGATGCTTGATTGCTGTAAAGGGATCCAGGGGCAGTGGGGGCTGTCGGAGGGGCCCCGGCGGTGGGGGGGATTGTTGGGCTTTGGGTCGAGTCTGTGCTGAACTGCCTCGAGGGTGTGTGGGGACCTGGGGCTCAGGGGTTTGGTCTCTCTGGGTCTGGGGCGGATCTGCGTGCTGGGGGGCTGGGCCCCCTTGGACCCATCCTGGGGCTGGGCGGGATTGTTGCTGGCTCTGGGGTGCTGCCGGTGCTCGAGGGACTCTTGCTACAAGCCCTGGGCTGGAGGGACCTGGCCTCCTCTTGCTTGGGGTGGGGTGGGGATCCCATCGGACCCAGTGGGGAGGACTATTCTAGCCTCCCTATGACCTCCTTCACCTTCACCTTCCCCCTTTGGTCATGTCTCACTATATACACCCTTAGGAATCTGGGGGGCGGGCAGGTTGCTAGGCGTTTGTTAGGTGGGGCTCCTTTATTGCGGCTTCGCACTACTTCATCCCCCACTGGCCGCCCCTCATTTGTAATTACACCATAGACACAGAGGGCTTGGGGGGTGGAAGGGGCACGTAGGGAGGCTCCACTACCTGA
Source organism: Micropterus salmoides (assembly GCF_014851395.1). NCBI lineage: Eukaryota > Metazoa > Chordata > Actinopteri > Centrarchiformes > Centrarchidae > Micropterus > Micropterus salmoides. Next base: position 2,438,347 of record NW_024040152.1, on the reverse strand, counting down.
CAGTTATGGGGTGCCTGTGTCACAACTACCCTCCAATTTTAACTGCACCTTAGTTACCACCTTACTTATCCTTACACTTCACAATCCATGACATGCATCCAACACATTTACAGAGGCAGACGGGGGGTCTGAAGGAGTGTTGGGGGTCTCATTGGCCTCGTGTCCTCTCCCTGGAGCCCCGGGGCGTCTGGGGTGCCATGGGGGTCTGGGGACTCGGGCCTTTGGCTTTTGCTCATTTCTGGGGCGGGTGGTGTGTCCCTGGGCCTGGGGGCCCGTGGTCTCCTCTCCTTGCCAGGGCCCTCTTCGGCCGGGCTGGGGCTCCCGCTGCTTCCTCTGCCGCCTCTCTCATAGTGGGGGCATCCCTGGGGCACATGGCCGGTGTTGTCGGGGTGGGTTTTGGTAATATGTCTCTTCACACCACTAATCTGGGCGCCTGTCCCATTATCCCCATGTCCCTACCACTTTTCAACTCAAAGTGACGGCCTTGTGAACGGCCACTAGAGGGCGCAGCCACAACAAACGTAAACGTAGGTCGTAATAACGTGGTTATACAAACGACCTGTATGGGTGTTTGTCTAGTGAGGACAGCCTCCTATTAGGAGCATGAATTGGAACTATAAAACATACATGCATTTTATTGGATCCTTTTTAACCAAATTCTCATGAGATAGTCTGACTGGGAATAAACCCCGTATTTTAATTGTTTAACCTCGTTTCTACTATTGGAGGGAGGTACAATATTGTTGAGAACTTTATCAGCTGCATCTTTAAATATACAAATCAGTGTTTATGCCAGGGGTGGTGCTGTTGATGTGAACTGTTTTCAGATTTGTCTTTTTCATATTTAATATGCTCTAAATAGACGGTGGTAAATAATAGAAGCACCGTAAGACTGAAAACAAGAGTCAACTGGATGTTTGCCAAACAGGCTCGACCTGCTTTAAAGAAGCGTAAGAAAATCTCAGTATAGATTTCTTTTAATCCAAAGATTGTTGTGTGGTTGTGGTGAAAGAACAACATAGATTTACTCTGTGATTGTGTTAGTAAAGCAGACTGTAATGTGTTCTGTGCAGGAGAAAGTACAAGAAGCTATTGCATTAAAAATGAAATCACAGGCAGGCTATTATTAAGCCTTCAGGGTTACCAAGACCATCACCAAGGTCATAAAGGTTTCTAAAAGCACCAGAATATCTATACATTTGTAATAGGAACTGTCTGGTAGAGCATTATGCAATGAATAAAAGAGGAAAATTACTTGACAAAGTGCTTATTAGACTTTCCATGTACGTTAATTTTTTATTATGGTAGGATAGTTAATAGTAACGTTTCTGTTATGACAGTTGAAACTATCTGCTGTGAAAAACGCCTGTTTATTTGTACAGCTGTATATTGAGTGTCTCAGTGGGCTTCATAATCTCACCAGGAACCAAAGCAGCTTGAGTTCTCTTTAAAAAGGAATCCTGCCTCCCTACAAGAAAAGATTTACATTTAATTTACATATAACTCTTGACATTAACTTTGCTGGCTTTCTACTCCACTGACTTTGGCCAATACATGGATTTCATTCTCATCTGCTTTTTATTTACTTCTTTGTAAAGGACACTGTGACTGTCTACTATCAAATTATACAAATAAAAAATTGAAATATGTTTCTGTACACTGTCAACATGTTCTGATTCATCAAATATGGTCCCTCGGTCTGGCCCTAAACTTCAAACTATGATACTCTATGTATCCCTCTAGCTTTAGTTTTGCACATGCAGGGCTCTGTGGTCAAGTTAACAACAATACACATCTGCTCAAGTGAGCAAAAATAAATCTGTCCGGTTAGACTTACAAAATAAAATTAGTGGTTAATGTTGTAAAAAACAGTTCGGTTTGATTCAAGCACTAAAACTACTCTGTTAGGTTGAAGCCTAGTTCTTACCACACGATTATAAGCCCGATTCGCAGGTCGCTGAGCTGGCAATCACCAGTTGTAATGTGTGAACTACTAAACAACACATCAAAATGGCTCGCCAACACATCACTGACACATCGCCGATGCCAGCCTGATATCTAAGCCGATGACAGCAGGCAGCTACTTTTTCACTTTGAACTCCCCTCCAGCTCTCTGTAGCTCAGACAATGCCTGCTGTTGTGTGTGCTAATCCATCCTTTCACCCAGATTCTTTGTCTTTATAATTGCTATGTTTATGATAACAAACACTAACACTTTTTTGTGTGTAGTTTCGCATCATTTCCCGTGCCACTTTTCATGTGTGTTTTCTTGATAAAACGTGGTTTGGAGACCAGCTGTCAGCTTGTGTAGTGTGTGACCCCCTGTCACCGATCAGTCAAGTAGTGTGAACGCCAGAACGATTTCAAGACTGTGTAGTGTGAACAGCACGGCGATAGGCCGACGCTGAAATTCCTGTACGCTGCACAAGGCTTTACGCAACACAATGACTTGGTAAGGTTTAGGAATAGATCATGGTTTGGGCTTAAATAACTGTGACTTAACTTACATAAGTAGCATAACATCACTAAAAGGAATAAAAAATTACTGTTTGTTTCACATGGGAAACTAACACCGTTCTCCTGGGTGAAAGTCCAGTTTCTGACCCACCCTACCACCGCCTTTCTCAGACTGTTATTTATATGTTATTTATGATGTGAAAGGGTGCCATGTGCGTTGGTACAAGACGCAGAAGAAAGTGAGAAAGTGTAGCTATTTGACGCCCTGGGAATGAGAATGGGCTGCAAACTGTCGCAGTTTGGTTAGAAGAAGATCAGGGTTATAATAAATATGTTAGTTATGTAAGCACAGTAAGCAAACGGCGGCCTCCTAGGTCCTGTGTTGACCCATCCAACCACCCAGACTTCATCCCGACGGACACTTTTCTCGTTTTTTTATGCTACGTCATCTGAATTCAACGGAACATCAAAACATTTCGCTAGAAAGGCGCCTCCACAAATGATGCTAGAGGGTCATAGCTTGAAGCGTACGACAACGGACCAAGGTTGACACTTTTTAAAAAAGTGTCTGGTGGCAATCTTTATGTTTCTTATTGTCAAGAATGTATCTAACATCTACCTCGTTTGATCCGAACCAAAATTACAGGTGTGAAACCTCCCCCGGACCACGTTCCGGACTAAACAGACGAAATTTGGTCTGATAAAAAGAGGGAGTCTCGGTCCGGATCAAATTGAACCATGGTTCAGTTTGTTTCAAGTGTGAAAGCATTTTTTCGATGGTTTGGACTTCGGTGGTTCCAGTGTAAACCATAAGCAAACAAATGCTCTGAGAAATGCATTGAAAAAAGGACACAATTATGGTCTCTCCTCAAATGGAGGTCAGAAGAAGTGCCTGCAGTCTTCTCCCCATTTCCTGCCGGTGTAATGCCGAAACACCGTTGACGATATAGGCCTAATGTTTGCACAGCGAGGATATTTATTTGGCAAATTTGAACTAGCCTGTCTCTGATGCACTGAGATGAGAATGTGTTGCGAGGTAAGTTGTTGCTGCAGGTAGTCGGCTAATGTTGTAATAATAACAATATACCGGCAATGACATCTGTACATTCCTCATTCATTCATTCAGGTCATAGCTCTGCTTGGAACTGTTCAACCAATGTCAAGTAGGTATAGGGAGATGCAGGCCACATGAATGATGACGCAAGTTCTGTCATGTAAAGTCCTTTAGTGTGCTGCATGGGTAACTGCAGTGTGAAACCAAGACCCGAAATTATATATTTGTGAGGTTTTGTTATAGATTTAGGTCTTCAGCAGGAACCTTTACTGACCAGTATTGTGGTATTTTTTATTTCCGCAGTAGTTCTTTCTACCATGTTGGATAATAAATACTGTTGCTGTCAACAAGCCCCTTTATCTCCTATTCTGAATGACAAATTGGAGACTCACTCACAGGATTTTTCCCACCCTGTTGTATCCCACTTGATCCACCAGGCCAGTGATCCAGGCACACACCCAGACCTCTTACAATCACGCTGGCACAGATTGCTGGATTTTTTGTCACTTGTTTAGGCCCAGCTGGTTCCTTTCTGCTTGGACTGTACCTAATTTCTAAATTCCCTAGCTAGAATAATACTACTTCTTTGGCTTGTGATGTGTTTTTGAAGATTTATGGCTTCAAACCAATGGGCTTGGAGCTGAGAGCCACAGACAGGAAGTCAGAAAGTATTGAGACACTGTGTTTGGGTGTTTTAATGGAGCTTTATGGTGACAGCATGCTTTTGAATATGGTCATGATCTTTGGTTAAAACTTGCAGACACGCAGGTGCGGACGTCAGACATTATGTAGAGTAAAACATATAGGGACGATGTTTTTATACTCTTTGGCCCACTAATGGGAGAAGTTATTATTATACATAGAGAAAGAATGATCCCTCACAAACCTAAATAACCTTGAGATTCTTCACACAAACAGACGCTCGCTTCCATTAAAAGCGCAGGTCATTCTGCTACACTGGCTTCTTTGTGCACCGGTGTCAGTTATTAGTGACCTGTGGGCCTTTAATGTTTACTAATGTAGGCTCTCACTGTCAGTATAAAAAACAAATCAGTCACTCTTGGCTCTCCATGTTTGCCCAAAGAGATCCACAACAGATATTTGAGGTTAATATAATTCAGAAATAGGATCCCATATTTCATAAAACTTTGTGAAACCCTGAACTATAATGTAATACCACCTGCATTTAGTTTATTATCCATAAAATGTGAAAGTGGAAACAACTTATTTTCTTTGCTTTGAGCTAAAGGCTAAAGTTATTACACTTGCATGCTTACAATGACAATGCGAGTAATAATAATAATAATAATAATAATGAGTAATAATAATCATATAATAATATAAAAGTCACAGGTACCAATGCAGAACTTTTACTTGTTATACTTATTTCACTGCTGATTTGCATAGGTACGGCTGCTAAGCTATGATTGGATAATCTCTGTTTGGGGAAGGCAAATTGACTGACTTTAATCAGTTACAGTTACATTATTTGTAAGGTGTGTGTGCAAAATGAATGCCTTGAAGCAACTTTGTCCTATTTTAACTGCATTCGTCTTAAATTTCAATACATTCCTACAAAGCAGTGTGCCAAGGTTTTCAATGTTTAAACACAGACTTGAACGTGCGTGACTTATTTTATGTGTTTTCCATTGCAGGGTGACGCAAGAAAAATAAATGTCTTGTTATTGTGATAACTGAGTGCAATGTGGCTCCTGGGTTCTTATTTCTTCACTTGCACTTCACTTTCATCACATCTACTCTATTTCTGGTATTTTTTCCACGTATTGCCTTTCTCTCTCACTCTGGACCTCGCTAATATTATCACCTGTAATGTCAGTGATGCAGCGACTGAGGCTTTCTCTGCTACGTCTGCCAAAGTAAAAGCCTCCGCTTAATGCATGAAAAATTGTAAACAGAAATCAAAGGTTACTCTGTTCAAATTAAACAGCTGAAAGTGTTTACATTTTTTTTGGTCATTTCAGTTTTGTTGTTCTGTTCCTGAATAAAAGGGTCTAGTTCACATGTTCTTTCTTTTTGTAATGTGACAAATCTTTTATCTCTTACTGCATTTTTATTTTCTGTCTTGTGTTGCATCATTTGAACATGTCAAGATTGTATAAATTAACTTATAAACCGGTCTGAGTTATTAGTTTATCCCCAGTGTCCATCATCCAATTACAACTGACGGTCACTTTCTTTGTTGCTTTTTGTTTTTAGCCTCAGCGGACACAGAACCACTTAAGATAAATCAAGTTTGACAGGTCTGTTATAATTGCTGATGGGTCAAATCATCTAGATTTGAATCAAACTGTTTCCTAAAACAATGTGTCGCCTGTAACACATCTAAGGACTGTTTTTGTTTCAGCATGTCCCAGAATCCACTGGAAGTGACAGAAATAAATTGGTTGCTGCGGCAGCATTACAAAGACCACATAATATTACCAGTGTTGTGAATAAATCTGAAGAGAAGCTTTCCTCCTGGGACTGCAGATTGTAAAATGACTCCCACAAACATTGCCTCAAGGCAGAAATAATACAGTGTGTACAGTGTGTAAGATGTAGTGTGATATCGGCAGAGATATTGGCAGAAACAGAAAAGAAGTATGTTTTCATAAGTGTACAATCACCTGAAAATAAGAATCATGTTTTTCGTTAACTTAGAATGAGCGGGTTGTCCACGGAGTCCTCCATGTTGCTACAGTAGACCAGAACAGACAAACCAAACACTGGCTCAAGAGAGGGTGTTTCATGGCCACCGTATAGGTTCTCCTCCACATTTGGAAATGGAGGGTGAGGTGAGGAGTTGGTTGCAATCTGCAACGTCACTGCTAGATGCCAATAAATCGTCCACACGTTAAAATTCAGCTGGCTGCACAGAGCATCGTATAAATGTCGTTACAGGGATTTTAATGGGAGTTTGGTATAACTTCAGTTTGATTTTTGGTCCTTCTACTATTCTTCATATCTGTGAATAAAGTCAGTAAAATGCCATGTTGTGACATCATGTAACAGAACTACAGTGAGTTGGTCATACATTACACAGGAAGAAGAATAGTCATTGTACTTGAACTTGCAGAAATGACAATATGTTACACAGAAAAAGATGGTTTGTTTTACAAAGACTAGCAGGCTACATTGATATTGCATCAAATTTAATGTGATTTATTCAAGTCTGCACTTCTTGTGTCAAATTCTGTTATTCCCATTGAGTAGTATTTCCCGTAGTGCTGTGGTTGGGGGTTGGGTTTTAGGTAAATCCCACAAGAATAGAGTTTGTTACGAGGTGTGGTGTGTGGACAGAGAGGACCCAAATGCTGCACTCAGAGGGAAGGAGGTTTATTGAGGGACGTACAGGCACGGGGAACCAAGGAGACAGGAGGCCAGGGAGCCGGGAAACACAGGGGCTGAGGAAGCGAGGAGAGGTGGGGGGAACAGGGAGGACGCCGTGAGGGAAGTCCGGAGAGGAGTGGGCCAGTGGACGAGCCCAGCCGAACGGCGGACGAGGGTGAGTGTACCTGGGAGGGAAACAGACAGAGAGACAAGGTTAGGGAAGACAATGACAAGGCACAGGGTAAGTGTGAAAAAACAAGAAACATGGAAGCTTGAACACGGAAGTGGCACCAGGTATGGAGCAACGACGATCAAGCGAGGATGGTGTGGAGAACCGGGGTTGAAATACAGGCAGTCATGAGGTGATTACTGGCAGGTGTGGCAGGCTGACGAGGTGGCTGATGGGATGCAGGTGCAGGTAGTTGGCTGGGCTCAGGAGCAGAGGGAGAGAGAGAGCACACAGGGGAGAAAACACAGGGAAGCAGACAGAGAACAGAAAACCAAGGAAAACAGCAGAAAACTGATAAAAAGGAGAAAAAACCAGGACACTCACCGTCAGCCGGGCTGCCACCACAACAGGGTTGGTCTGTTAGTTGATTTTGGTGCAATGACCACAGTCATGTGATGCCCGCTGTTTCAAAGATTTATTTCTTTTCAAAAGAGACAATTGTAAATGATGGGGGGGGAGACTCAGCATCCCAGAGGTGCGGTCTCACAAATATGATGACTTTAGACTCAACAATAATCAAAAAAAGACTTGCAACTCGACTTTGACTTTAACACCAATGACTCGTGACTTCACTTGGACTTGAGCCTTTTGACTCAAATTGACTTGATACCCTCCCCAAAATATAATTTATGATATAAAAAAACCCTGAGAGCAGAGCATCAACACTTATATTTTCTGTACGCTTTATTCAATAAAGAGCACATTATGAGACTTGACTTGGGACTTGTTGGTCGTGACTTAAGACTTGACTTAGACTGGAGTACTTGACTGGGACTTGATGACTTGAGACTTAATTGTGAATGTAAAACATCCAACCGCTGAAGCATCCCAAACACTCCAAAATTTTTATTATCAAAATATAAATAAAAAATACATTTTCCAATTTAAATAGACTCATATAAAACATTGCTGTGTGATGGGACGTAGAATTATAATTAAGTATAAAGAATAAGTAAAAAAGTATAAAGTAGCCTGACAGTGACTTATTACAGTAACATTAGTAACGAGCTTAATTAGTATAGCCTAGTATAGCCTATTTCTAATTGGTAGTTCAATCCTAAACAATATAGTATTTTAGAAAGTCATTCTAGGTTTTCTGTGTAAGATTGTAATCTGAAAAGTAACGAGTACGAAAAAGCTTTCAGATAAATGTAGTGGAGTAAAAAGTAAAATATTTCTGTAGTAGTATAGAGTAGCTTAAAATAGAAATACACAAGTAAAGAACAAGCACATCAAAATTATACTAAGTACAGTATTTATATAGTATGTGTCAGTCGGCTTGTGGTGAACTTCTTCTGCCACCTAGTGGCAGAAAACTTGATGATGCAGCTTTAACGTTAGAGCAGCAATTTCAGTGACTCTGAGAAAGTGTCTCCTCCACTGGCTGTAATTATGACAGGGCAGATATGGCCTAATTAATGCTTTCTGTTCTCTCCACAGCATAAAGCTGGTGTGTCGGTTGATGTAAACAGCTAGGCTCCCTGGGTCGGAGCTGGTAATTGCAGGTCTCTCTTCTGACATTGACAGTTAAGGCAGAGGGGATGAGGCTTAATTAAGGCCTAACGAGGCACCTGTCCTGTCACGGTAAAAAGCAGGGTGACGGACCCTTCCCTTACCGACAACTGCCTGAAAAGTTAAATCTGACATGAGACCCTTTACATTTGTTACCCCTGTTGGATTTACTTCCTCTGCAGTTACCTGTCATGTGTTTGTAGTTTATCATCTTTATTACTTTGCTTTGGGCTTGTTGTGTCTGAATAAGCTCTGCTTCAAGCAAAACATTTCTGTTCCTATCCTCCAACTACCTTTTTAATAGGCTTGTCTTTATGTAGAGAATTACATTCATCATTACTTTGCCTTTTTTGCTGTTCTCAAAACATTTATTCCCATGAAGCCAGCATGGACATGCAGCCTTTTCTTTGCAAAAATACACATTATGTCACAAAAGCTTATGTTACTTAAAGGGCAACTACGGTATTTTTCAACTTGGACCCAACTGTCATGTTTTTGTGACACATAAACTCCATCGACAAAAACAGTAATTATATACAGTTAGCTAGTTTTAACTGCTTTATATACAGTTAGCTAGATTTAACAGCTTTACAGTTACCTAGTTAGAACTACTTTATATACAATTACCTAGTTTTAACTTCTTTATATATAGTTAGCTAGATTTAAAAGCTTACAGTTAAACTGCTTTAAATACATGTAGTTAGTTTTAACTGCTGTATATACAATTAGCTACTTTTAACTGCTTCACAGTTAGCTAGTTTGAACTACTTTGTCATTTAGTTTTAACTACTTTACATGCAGTTAGCTAGTGTTAACTGCTTTATATAGTTAGCAAGTTTTAATTGATTTAGTTTTAGCTACTTTATATACAGTTAGTTTTAACTGCTTCATATACAGTTAGGTTTTAACTTTTTAGCTAGTTGAGTGGTTCCCAGCCTTGGTGTTAGGCCCCTCCAAAAGGTCACCATAAATGTGAGGGGTTGTGATTGCAAAGTTCTGTAAACACAAATTTCAGGTAATTTGGAGTATTTTTCTCAACTTCTTCTTTCAGACAAAAAGAGAAAATTTACAGGTCAATCAAAAAAAAATAAAGTGTATTACTCATACTTTTTATTTTACCCTTCAGACACTAAACAGCAGACATGATGTGTTTCACTTCAGGTTAATTTAGAACATAATGTAGTGTCTCAGTCTACAGTCTGTGGTCCTCCAATCATTTCTCAACCTCCTGGATGTTTTTTAGCCTCAGTGTGAGACAAACCTGACATGCGACAGTTCCTTCCTTCCCATTCTGGGCTTAGTTTGGTTTGATAACAGCTACAGGAGATAAAATTTATCTCTGGAGAAACACATACTTACACAATAACACACACAGACGGGAGCAGTATGACTACATTGATGTATTTGTACAGTGGGGAACTTCAAACAGCTCTCCACAGGTGGACTTTATATCAAGTCAATTCAAAGATAAAATGTTCCTTATTTGATGATACCTGCCTGCGTGAACATCTTGCTTTTCATTATCTTTTGAGATTCTGTTCTTTCCATTGATTGGTACTACCCCCTCAAGTGACTCTTTGTGCAGAGTGGCTCCATAAAACTGCTGAATTTGAGTACCAAAATTATATCAAAGCCCTTAGTATTATTTCCTCTGCAGCCTCAATGGAACAGAAGAGGAATGGAAAAAATGGAACAACAAAGAATCCAAGCAACAAAGAAATAACAAAAATCCCCTAATTAGGTCCCCTAATGTTAGGTTTGGTGAAACACAGGGAATCGTTTATGATGAAAGTTTTCAAATTTTCTAAGACTGAAGATTCAGATAAAATAAGGAAACCATAATAGAACCAAACACCAAATTAATCTTCATTGAGAAGGAAAACACTGTGAAGCCAATTCGGAAATGCCTTAAACCTGCATTCTTTCCTACGGCCAACAGAGGGCGACTGTTTTAGCAAAAAATAAGTCTGATTGCATTGGAGTCTATGAGAAAAGGACTTTTTTATTACCCCGATAGAAACTTTCCAAGTGTTCTTCAACACCGCATGATGTTCATTTAGTAAATTATGGTCCCATTTAGAGGAAAATAGAAATTAAAGCAGAACTTAAGAAGTCTTTCGGATGAGAGGCGTCTTCTAGTATCTTTAACCGAGTCTCTTCTGGTTCCAAAACGGTTGTCCACAAACCAATGGGTGTCGTCACAGGGGGCTTAGTGCACTTCTTCTGAAGTTTATGTGCAGTACTTGCAAGTACTTTTACAGGAGTATTTATTCACTGTGGTTATTGATACTTTACTAAATACTCCTTCCACAGCTGCATATATTTTAATGTGAAGGCAGCGTTAATAACAGGAAAAGACAATGGTATTGACATTAAAAACAAATTCTAACTTAAACTCAGTTGTTATCTCAAAAATAGACATGTGTAAATTGTGTACATGTAATGTGATGAAGACGTTCCTTGTCGGATGTAAGGTTTATCTTCCGTTTACAAGACAAGTAATCGTTCATGATTCCATCCATTAGGGCAGTGTTGAAGCAGGATGTTGGTCAGTAAACTGTGATGATGTCTCTGTAATAACTTTACTTTCACCTTCATTTTCTATTCCAAAGAAGTTTGTTAGACATGCTGTCCACATGTTTCCAGATCTGGGTAATTAACACATTATCATTATTACTTATGGACCCAAGTTGTAATAAACTGAGTATCCTTTAAGCTTGCATAAAACATCTGTTCAAAGTATTTGATTCGTACACTCAAATAAAATATTTAATACTTGGCAAGAGTCGTCTTCAGAGAACTCGTCTGACTCCAACCACTGCTCTGGTCCTTAAAACATTCAGGCATGGGAGCTTCATTGTTTGAGCCGTTGAAACAACAGAGGGTGTCTCTGGTGTGGTTTGTGGTGGTGTTTTTTTTTTTTTTACTAAGTAGGCGGACTCCAGTGGCAGCACAGTGATTCAAAACAAGTCTGGATTTCTAGATAGTCCTGCTACAGTCAGGCAGAATCCCCCAGAGAGATGAAGTCTCTGGGCTTCAGTCCTGCAGCCTGCAGAGGCAGGAGGAGGGGTGAAGGATGGACATCAGTAGGTCTTCTTCCAGGAGCGGAGGTACAGCTGCAAGGGGAGGAGGGGGTTTCTGTTCTGCAGACTGGGGTTGAAAACATCAAAATCTGCCCTCCTCACTCTCTGCAGGTAGTCCTCCAACACCACCTACAGCTCACAACACCACAGAAGAAGAGTTTAGTTTTTCAGGTAATTTTTTCTAATAAGATAATTAAACTTAACTGCCATTTCATTTAACATTATTACTTCAGCCTGGTTTTGTGCTCATGTTAGCTGACTCCTTGTTTTGTCCTAAGAAATCAGTAGCTAGAGATGCATCTGTCCCGCAGTCTCCATTTTCAGTCGACATCGTAGTAGTTGATAGCAGCCTAGGCTTGACAGTAATGATGGCCCGATTGCCCGGGGGCCGATGAAAAGTACTATCGGGACTAGTTGAACTAGCATCTCACTGTCCCAATCAGGCCAGTGCAAAAACAAATTGCATTATAAACTCAACATTCTGCAGCTGTTTTGCAGCTCTTGGCTAATCAAGAGTTGTGGCAATGTGACGAGTAGTTGCAGGGGGCGACTCCGCTGGCTGCAGAAAGAAGTGTGATTGTATAGATGTCTATGAGAAATGAGGCTACTTCTCAGCTGATTTATTCCCTCAGTAAAAACTTTCCTAATGAGTTTATAGTCTCAGTCGCTAGTTTCAAGTCGCTTCAACACAGTATGATGTTAATGACCATTGGAAAACAGACCAGAAAGCAGCGGATGCTTTAGGACGGGACTACCGATTGACAGCTCTCTGCTCCGGTGACCACAGATTTATAATTTTAACAGTAAACTTTTGACAGCCGACACCCTCTGGTTCCCAAGCCAAGTCCCCATGGACTTCTACTGCCTCCCCCTTTGCAAAAATCTGTTCAGCTGCATCCATCTCATCCATGCTTTTCGCCATTTTTCTGGCAACTGCTATTTTTACAGATGTAGCTAGATAGCTAGCAAGGGTTAGGGAAGGAGGGTGGCGTGGATGTATTAAGAGATGAGGATCAATATTCGGATCAATATTCACCTGTTTTTCTCGACAAAACGTGGTTTGGACACCAGCGTCGGGTGATACAGTCACTGTCAACTCGTGTAGTGTGTAAGCCCCTGTCACCGATCAGTCACGTAGTGTGAACGCCACAACCACTTCAAGACTCCCGTCACATGACGGCAAGTTGTGTAGTGTGAACAGGACGGCCATCAGCGGACGCTGAAAGTCCTGTAGTCTGCACGAGCCTTTAGGCGGTCGTGGTAGACTGGACAGATGGTTGCAATTCGCAACATCCCCGCCAGATGCCACTGCATCTTACACTCTGAACCTTTAATAGAAACATCTGTCCATGAGCAACACATCAGACCTATTTGAATGACTACACTAACTGTAGGTCTGGAACCAGGTTAGCTTTTTTCTTTGAGAACAGAAAAATCTCACTGAACTTAAATGACATGAAATGACAAATGAATCACATTTTTGATTTCGAAATTAGGATGAACTGACCCTTTAAAATGATCTGTTACCTACAAGATAATAAATAACTGTACATATGAAATGGTCTATTGTTTCCTCCGAAGCTTTGATATTTTGTCCCCACCTCTGATGGCAATGATTGCAAAGGTTTAAAGATTCATGTGTTAAAGTAAAAGAGCTCCAGTCTGGGTGTTTTATATCCCCCAGGCTTCACCGGCGCTGCTTTCACACGCCACTCATTCAAACGTGACATTCATCGGAATTACATTTTCTGCACAGCGAGAAGGCTCGACTGGCTGTGTCGGCTTTCTCACATGTACACACTGAGCTGGAAGAGCAACGCGCGCACACACAAATAACCTCCACAGATGTCCACTGCAGCGTGAGAATCATAATTCAACACTCAGAAGAGCAAAGTGTTTTTTTACTGTGTGCAGAGGAGAGCTACAGTGTTTCTCAGCTCTGTTGTATCTATAGAAAGTCAGTAAGTACAACATCATGTTGATGGACTTCAGGCTACAGCAGATAGAACATTTAAAGAGCTCTTCCCATCAACAAGGAACATTTACTGTAAACTGCAATCTGTGTTATCTTGCAAGTTCTGAATGTGTGTGCGGATAGACAGTCTGGATCATATTTTATTTATTTTAAAACAGTTAAAACACAAATAGTTATATTTGCTATATTTGATATACAAACATACATGCATATTTAGTGTTTTTATACAAAGATAAGCCTTGTGTTTTAAGAATTTGGACTTACTGTTAAAAAAAATGTTGCATTACATATTTTCTCACATTCAAGATGTCAGGACATAAAGAAGAGAGATCATTTTCCAGAACTTTTCCAGGACATTTTCAGTGATGATCTATGACAGATAAGGATCATGTCATCCACTAACATGTTCCTCTGATTTTAAAGATGTGCAGTCTGTGGCTATAACATACCTATGAAATTATCAAACACGCTGGCACATCAACTTCAGCATCTGAACCAAACATTAGTCAATATTTTTCAACCTTTTAAAAACAATGTGAGAAGAAAATGTTAATCTATAAAACTACCACACTTATCAGTCAGCAGTTACTAATATTTACCTTTGGAGCATAACATAATGGGGAGTAACACTGCCTCAACATAATGTTAAAATCATTTTCCAGGACAACACGGGAATTTCCATGACAGTTTGCAGTTGTTTTCCATGACTGGAAAATTGATGAACTGTTTTCCAGGACACGTGGGAACCCTGTAGTACTTTACTTTGTATTACTCTTTCCAACAGCATTTCATAAGTCAGTTCACTCAGAAGGCTTTTTGGTTCTTAATCCAAAATCTTCTGACATTACAAGGGACAAACTGATGTATTATTGATGAGGTTAATCTAATACTTAATGATAGATCAACTGCAATACAAAACATAAATTTAATTATGTATTTCCTGAAAAACAGCATTTATTGAGCCTTGAGATGTTATTTTAACAGCATCAAAGACATTGGGCCTAAATTAGCTCAATGGTAAGCTGATATTTAGAGAGGGAAATCAATGATAATTTCATGTACAGTAAATGTTTCCAGCTTCATGTTGAATTATGTTGCCATTTCAATATTAAAAAGGACAGGTTCACATTTTATTCCAGTTCTGTATTAAGCAGTTTTGTCACATTCGCTCCCTGACTTGGCACATCTCAGCTACTGCACCCTTGACTACTACTTCTGTCTGTATGATGAATCCAGTATGTGCTTCACGTCAAACGATACCATTGAACTTTATTTAGTGTTTCCCACATAGAGTTTACCTGGCCTGGCCACCCAGGTATATATGATGACCCATATATATTAGCTATTTGCAGAGAATCGCAGAGAAGATGTTATTTGGGGTTACCTTGCAAGACATGTTAACATTGAACACACCAGTACAGATGTCATTCGGTACCGCGTTGGTTTCGCTCGTTTCAATGGGCTACGAAATTAATAAGCCTCCTCCACATGCAGCGCACCGGCTGCTGTGAAAATGGACAAATCCAAAAGTGTTCTGTGTATGTTCGGCTGATGGATAAAAGCATGCCTTGGGAAAACTTTTGCATCCTGTGCTATAAGAGCACTAAATTCACATTCAAGTTCATGATCCCACTCCGGTGTCATATGTGTATTATTCGTGTTGAAGGTTGCTCTAGCTACAATCTGTAAAAACAAATTTAATAAAGAATTAATCTGAAAGTCAGCAGAAAAGACACATACAGGGAGAGAGAGACAGGAAGAGGTGAGGCTAGCAGGTATGTGTGTGTGACCAGAGGTGTAGGTGTGCCTGGGGAACAGTAAAACTGAATGGAAAAGCAAGGTGAGACGATTCATTACCTGCAGGTGGCACAAGCACAGCAATCAAATTATTTTGTTTGTAGGAGGCAGTGTATTTGGAGAATTGGCATGCCAATAAATGAACAGCTGTTAAATGTGAATAAGCGAGTTTTTGCGTATCTGTAAATGTGTTTTTCAAGTTACAAGCCAGTTACCCAAGGTGGTTCTTGTCTAATAATCCAGGGAAAAGATCCTTTTCCTGATTCCTTTATGCTAAAATAAAGCCGTTTTCTCTGAGATATTTTATGTGGCAGAAGGATGATCTGAGCCTGGGGGTAGGGAAAACTAGACGTAGACACGAATATACGTGCTATGATTATAAAAATGTTTTCTCCTTTAAGCAGAATGCCATCATTGCTTTTAATTAATGCCCTGAACATTCTCTCAGCACAGAATAATCAGATCAGTGTTATTCTGCGTATTTTCACTGTCAGTAGCATTAAACCCCTGCTGCAAAAAAACAAATCTGACATGCTTTAATTTTTAGTTAATATGCAAGACTACAAACAGTGTTAGACCTCTGTATGTGACCTTAACAAGACTCTCAACTCAAGACAGAAAAGCAATGACTCATCCACACTGAGGACAGTATGTTTTAGTTTCCATTTATCATCAAGAGGGACCATATAATATGCTGAACAAAATTCAAAATGCAGCACTTTTGTTTTTGCCCCCATTCATCATGAGCTGGACTCAAAGATCTAAGACTCTCTCTATGCACACAAAAGGCCTATTTCTCTCAAATATTGTTCACAAATCTGTCAATCTGTGTAAGTGAGCACTTCCCCATCCATCCACCTCACAGGTGTGGCATATCAAGATGCTGATCAGACAGCATGGGGATTGCACAGGTGTGCCTTAGGCTGGCCACAATAAAAGGCCACTCCAAAATGTGCAGTTTCATCACACAGCACAACACCACAGATGTCTCAAGTTTTGAGGGAGTGTGCAGTTGGCATGCTGACTGCAGGAATGTCCACCAGAGCTGTTGTTGTGAATTAAATGTTCATTTCTCCACCATAAGCCGTCTCCAAAGGCGTTTCAGAGAATTTGGCAGTACATCCAACCGGCCACACAACCGCAGACCACGTGTACCCACACCAGCCCAGGACCTCCACATCCAGCTTCTTCACCTCCAAGATCATCTGAGACCAGCCACCCGGACAGCTGCTGCAACAATCGGTTTGCATAACCAAAGAATTCCTGCACAAGCTGTCAGGAACCGTCTCAGGGAAGCTCATCTGCATGCTCGTCATCCTCATCGGGGTCTCCACCTGACTGCAACTTTGCACAGCCTTTGAAGAGGAGTGGACCAACATTCCACAGGCCCCAATCAACAACCTGATCAACTCTATGCGAAGGAGATGTGTTGTAGAGCGGTGCATTGGGATTGGTATCTCGCGGGACCCATCACGCGGCAGCGGGTAGTTTTAACTCTGCTGAGGGCGGGAGTGGGCGGCTAAAAAATATACTGCAGGTCCCGCAGTAGCGCTGATATGATGGAGTTGAAATGAAGATTAAAGTGAGTGTATGCGGCTGCTCCCAAGAACGTACTGCACGGGCCTGAGTCGAACCGGCGACCTCGGATGCGGGAGGTGACGCAGACAAGGAGGCACATGGCAAGGTGTCAGGGAGTTTACTCACTGCACAGCCTCGCTGGCTTCCGTCACACAGGCTTATACAATAAGATACCAAAGCAGGTCTGAAATTTGGAAAACTTCTCAGTTGTTACTGACAAAAATGAATGGAATGATTTCTGTCGATTATTCGGAACGTTTAGCATAGCCCAAACATTTGTCTCCTTTTTCTGTACTCTGCATCTCACAATGTTTGCGGGTGCGAGTGGGAGTGGATACACATGTTGTGGGAGCGGGCAGTAATTGTCACAAAATCAGCGGGAGCAGGATCAAGAACACAGTCCCACACAGGTCTCTAATATTTTGCACTGCGTGAGGCAAATGGTGGTCACTCCAGATACTGACTGGTTTCCGGACCCCCCAATACAGTGAAACTGCATATTTAGGGCCCGAGCACGACCGTGCGAGGTCCCTATTGAATCTGCTCGGATTATATATATATTTTTTTTTTTTTTTTTTTCTGCAAAGTAGGCCCAAATGACATGGCCTAAACATACTCGAAAACTCACCAAAATTTGCAAACATGTCAGAACCGGTGAAAAATTTCGTATTCTACAAGTTTCGCACATGGGCGTGGCAAAATGACTCGCTAGCGCCACCTTGAAAATTGGAAATGATTAGCCCCTCGTTCACGTTCAACCTACATGTACGAAATTTTCTGGGGACATGTATCGTATCAAGACGCACAAAAAAGCCTCAAGAACCCATAGCCTAAAGTCAACAGGAAGTCGGCCATTTTGAATTTTATGGCCATTTTTGGATGATTTACACACTTCGTACTTTAACGAACTCCTCCTAGGGATTTAGTCGGATCGACGTCAAATTTCTGCTGTGCCTTCTAAAGGCATTGACGATGAAAAGTTGTGCTATTTGCGAGTTTTCGTCAATGGGCGTGTCCGTGGCGTCGATGATTCGCAATGAAACAGGAAGTTGTTGTAACTTCAGTGTACATGCTCACATCTGGACCAAACTGTACATGTAGGATGAGAGTCCCGCCCTGAACACATGTACATGCCGACATTCACCCACAGTCATAGCGCCACCTGCTGGCAACAGAAAGTGACCTTTAACGAAGCAGCCCCCGCCGCACGTTTCACCTACGTGCACGAATTTTCTGTGGTACGTGTATCATGTCCAGACGCACAAAAAAGCCTCTTGGAGCCATAGCCTAAAATCAACAGGAAGTCGGCCATTTTGAATTTTACGTCAAATTTTGGATGATTTACACACTTCGTACTTTAACGAACTCCTCCTAGGGATTTAGTCCGACCGACCTCAAATTTGTGCTGTGCCTTCTAAAGGCATTGAAGATGAAAAGTTGTGCTATTTGCAAGTTTTCGTCAATGGGCGTGTCCGTGGCGTGGCGTCAAAGATCAGCTCTTCGCCATGACACGGAAGTTGTCGTAACTTCAGTGTACATGCTCACATCTGGACCAAACTGTACATGTAGGATGAGAGTCCCGCCCTGAACACATGTACATGCTGACATTCACAGACAGTCATAGCGCCACCTGCTGGCAACAGGAAGTGACTTTTAACGAAGCAGCCCCCGCCGCACGTTTTACCTACGTGCACAAATTTTCTGTGGTACGTGTATCTTGTCCAGACGCACAAAAAAGCCTCTTGGAGCGATGCCCTAAAATCAACAGGAAGTCGGCCATTTTGAATTTTACGTCAAATTTTGGATGATTTACACACTTCGTACTTTAACGAACTCCTCCTAGGGATTTAGTCCGGCCGACCTCAAATTTGTGCTGTGCCTTCTAAAGGCATTGAAGATGAAAAGTTGTGCTATTTGCAAGTTTTCGTCAATGGGCGTGTCCGTGACGTGGCGTCAAAGATCAGCTCTTCGCCATGACACGGAAGTTGTCGTAACTTCAGTGTACATGCTCACATCTGGACCAAACTGTACATGTAGGATGAGAGTCCCGCCCTGAACACATGTACATGCTCACATTCACAGACAGTCATAGCGCCACCTACTGGCAACAGGAAGTGACTTTTAACGAAGCAGCCCCCGCCGCACGTTTTACCTACGTGCACGAATTTTCTGTGGTACGTGTATCTTGTCCAGACGCACAAAAAAGCCTCTTGGAGCGATGCCCTAAAATCAACAGGAAGTCGGCCATTTTGAATTTTACGTCAAATTTTGGATGATTTACACACTTCGTACTTTAACGAACTCCTCCTAGGGATTTAGTCCGACCGACTTCAAATTTGTGCTGTGCCTTCTAAAGGCATTGAAGATGAAAAGTTGTGCTATTTGCGAGTTTTCGTCAATGGGTGTGTCCGTGGCGTGGCGTCAGAGATCAAGTCTTCGCCATGACACAGGAAGTTGTTGTAACTTCAGTGTACATGCTCACATCTGAACCAAACTTTACGTGCTTGATAACTCTCCCACCCCGCTATGGAGGACCGATCCTGACACAGTCAGAAATAAATACAGAAATAAATAAATGCTCAATAAATAAATAAGCATCCAATTAAATACACAAAAAAATAAAGTAAATAAATAAATGTAGGTAGTAATTAAATTATACAAGGAGACATAAATGTATATATTTTAATTAGTGCCTTTACTTATTCACCTTTGTTATAATTACCTTATTTGTTTATTCAACTTTATTTATTACTAATTTTTTTAATGTATTTATTTATGTGTGTGTTTTAATATTTTTGTCTGTTTTATTCTTCCTTTGTATTTATTTACCTTATTTATTTTCACCCATGGTATTTATTTCTGCCTGTCTTAAATTTTTGTATGCATTTCTGCCTCACTATGCAAATGAGGAGGGGCTGTGTCTCAAGGGGTCATCTTCTCTGCTACTGGTGGACCAGTCAGACAGGAGAGCTCCTACTCTGCCTGCAGACATCAACGATCTTGCCCCTCACACAGTCAGATGGCTTCCTTCAGTGCGCTGAGGTGTTTAACAACTCTGAAGACACTACCAGCCATGTCTTCCTTCTCTTTTCACGTAGACGCTCCGACAGACAGTGCTTTCAGTTTGCTGCATGCATGGACACAGAACTGCGGTACAGCACACAGTAACGATGAAATGTGTGCTGTTATCACATTCTTCCTCTGTATGTACACATAAACAACAAGGCAGGGAAATATAAAAGGAATTTATTTTATTGTTTGGGTACATTATTGTTCAGTGTACATGCTCACATCTGAACCAAACTTTGCGTGCTTGATAACTCTCTGACCCCCAGACATCTACACGTCAATACCGATTTATATTCATAGCGGCAAGTGCTATGTAGCTCCACATAGGGGACACAGGAAGTGACATATAGCACCTTCATGCGGCGACATAACCGCGTAGGAAATTCACAGCCGCACCGGCAGAGCTCCAGAATGTGCAACTCGGCCGGCTCACACGCGGACGCGCTTACAAGTGCGAGGGCCCGCCCAACGCTGCTTGCAGCTTTAATTTCTAGTGGCCTTTTATTGTGGCCAGCCTAAGGCACACCTGTGCAATCCCCATGCTGTCTGATCTGCATCTTGATATGCCACACCTGGGAAGTGGAAGGATTATCTCGGCAAAGTGCTCACTAACACAGATTTGTGAATAATATTTGAGAGAAATAGTTGTGTACATAGAGAAAGTCTTAGATCTTTGAGTTCAGCTCATGATGAATGGGGGCAAAAAAAAAAGTGCTGCGTTTATAATTATGTTCAGTATATTATATATACACACACACACACACACACACCAATGAAACTCAGCACAGGTCAGCCTCAGGAGCATCTGATTTGAGTTTGGTGATGTGGATCTGGGATACTTTTACACTTTAAGCCACAACTATAAATCTATAAATAAGAGTTAGAGCCCTGACTTTCATAAATGGATGTTTGAGAAATCCTTTTAACTTGAGTGTTAAGTTAATTTACCTATTAGAAATGATAAGGATAATGTGTTTGGTTGAAACACAAGCCTGAAGAGCTCTCTGTGTTTTCTGTTAAGACTTACCGTCTGGAGGAAGGCGGGAGTTGCAGCTGCTGGGACGTTGCGGCCAAATGATCGTGCCTGAAAAGAAGGTGGGGGAGAGAGTATGTTAAAGACTAGAAATGACCCTACAGTTTCATGTTGTTTATCTAGAGATCTGTCATCTACGCAAAAACAGTAAAATCTCTTCTTTGTCCCGTGTCGGTCTGCAAACACCACACCTGTTGATCGTAGCCCACATGTGTTGAGCGGTGAGACACTCCGGTTACTCTGCTTTTAGCTGGTTCGGTCCTCTCCTGCTCTCTCACAAATACGATTTACACATCGTTCTGGTATTATTGTTAGACAACAGAGTGAGTCAAACATCTGATCGCAGCATGTAAATGCACGTCCAGTGTGGAAAGATCACAGTGGAAATATTCCTGATTATTTAACTTGTAAACCCCTTTACTTTCCTCTAGCACCACCATCAGACATTTCCACTTGCTCAACACAAAAAAACTGGGTCCTCTAGGGACTATGAATCTGTGGATCTCAAAGAATGAATATTCTGCTTTACTTTGGCACCACCATCACACCAAATTATCCAACTTCAATGGAAAATCAATATTAAAATCAATATAAACATGTTAAAATCCACAGCACTGTGCTCTAGTTCGTCTGGTTTCATAGACAAATGTAATTTGTTCCAAGAAATAGTCAAGCTAAGCTAAACCTGTACGGTAACTGCTGCTCTGCGGCACAAAGACGTCAATTTAGTTGCTATTTTAGGATCAAGACATCCTCTGACAAAATTGAAATGATCGGTTATATTGGCATTTCAAATTTGTGACAACAGAAAAAGTTAGCGGAGACAGAAATCTGTCTTAACTTTACTGCCACACAGTTCCCGACAGTTGTCCACACAGAAGAGCATCACAGGAAGCTCAGTTTGGAGGCCAAAACGGAGAGCAAACGGTGCTAATTCTTCAGATGAAGCCGGCTTTGTGTGGACGTAGTCTCAGTCTTTAGGTCCTTTGTGTACCATTGCATTTATAGTTGGTACTTGAAGATCACCAACTTGCAAGTGACGTTACCGTCACTGAGAGCGAATTAACAGTTGCACCATTTGTTTGCAAGTGCGTTTGACTGTCGAGTGCATCCGTTTATCAATTCACTTCCCTAGATTGTTCACCTTTACCCTGGCAACAGAAACACATCAATACTTGCTGTTCATTTAATCTTTATTATTACTATATATGTTTAGAAAGGTTTTTGGAAGAATTTCCACCTTTAAAAAGGATTAAAGTGAAGACAGACAGACCTCTTTCTTGGGCTTATTTAATTTTCCGGTTTGTTCTGTCTGAACAGATGCATCTCAGAAAATTTTTGTGCATTTATATCTTTAATTCAAAAAAATGAAACTCTCATATTTTAGATTCCTTACACAAAGTGAAATTTCAGGCCTTTTATTTTTTATCTTTAATCTACCTGGGCTAAGGAGAAACAAAACAGGCCCAAAGTTCTCTTTTTAGTTAAGTAAATTTTGCATTTCATTTGAAAATCCAGGTCTCAGAGTCTGGAGGACGAGTGGAGAGGCTCCGAATCCAAGTTGCTTGAGGTCCAGTGTGAAGTTTCCACAGTCAGTGATGATGTCAGTGCCATGTCCTCTGTTGGTGTTGGTCCAATGTGTTTTCTAAAGTCCAGAGTCAATGCAGGAGATTTTAGGGCACCTCATGCTTCAAACTGCTGACAAGCTTCACAGAGATGCTGAGTTTCTTTTCCAGCAGGATACAACACCTGCCCACAGGTTTGCTGACCATGGTGTTACTGTGCTTGGTTGGGCAGCCAGCTCGCGCTCAAGTTCCATTATTTTGAACTTTGACCATGCCGTGCCCGCAAGGTTGCCGAGCACTGTGCTGTGCTTGCGCTTTGCTCGACGCAGCAACAAACCGCCGTAGCAGTCTATCTTAAAAGGCCCATTAAGTGAGGGATTCCCCACTAGGTAAACACAAACATTACTGCAGTCGAGTAGCACCAGGGACCTGGCGGTTTTTAACGACAGAGATGGGGGAGCGGATGCTATAACATGGATCAGAAGTATTCCATCTTTCTTTTTATTAAGTTGAGAGGTGATCCAAATAAAACTGAACTGCTTTTGCGGCGTCTCTACAGGGGAATCGCGGTGTGAGCCGCAATGTTGGCCTGTTATTTTGCCCTCCAGGTCACCACGCATGTTACTTCACTAAAAAAATAAATAAATAAATAAATAAAACTATGAATATCGATGCCCTGAAGGCCACTTATCAAAGCAACCTGGGCTTCCATAACACCTCAGCAGTACTACAGGCTGATTGTCTCCATGCCACACTGTACTGTAATTTGTGCAAAAAGAAGTCCCGATCCAATACTGAGTGCACAAATTGACCTTTTCAGGAGGTCATTTCTTAATTATGAAATTTTTAAGATATGGACTTAAATTCCATGAGCTGTAAGCCGTAATCGTCAAATTAAAACACAATAAAGGCTGAAATATTTCACATCATGTGTAATGAATCTAGAACATATGAAAGTTTCACTTTAATTAATTGCAGATATAAATGAACTTTTTCAGGATATTTAAATTTCTGAGATGCACCTGTATTATCACCATTATGGATTTAAATGTTTTCAAACAGAGGAGCCATCAGATGTTTAAATTACTGACCTCTTCTCTTGTTGTTGCTTTTTTAATTGACTCACAGGAGAAGACGTCATAAAAGACCATAAACACAATAAATACAACATAAATGATGATGAATGTTTGAGCAGCAGCTTAATGAAAAAAGCCTCCTGAAGTACTAAAATCAATGAGGCGTAAAAGTGGCAGCTAATAAGCTAATAAATCTCCAAACCAATTAGTTCCAAAGTCATTAGAGCTAAATTAGTAAGTTAGCACTAAAACCAAAGACATTTCCAGGACATTTTCATTTACCACCATACTTTGTGTGCAGATGTTTGCATCAGAAAAGCACCGCACGCCGAAGCATCAACAGCCACTGATGTTTATTAGACTTTTAAAAATGGCAGGGCATCTTGTTGCTGCTGTTCAGGCTCTGGCTAAGTGGCTTAAAAGGTGTTCAAGTGTGTTGCAAAACATAACTGCTGCCGATGTGGATATTACTTTACCTCGACTCTGAACTGAGCAGTCAGTCAACAGCTGCTGCGGAGGGGTCAGACAAAAATATATGCGGTGAGCTCTAATTATACTGTTGTTGTACCGTAAAAATGTTCGATTTGATTTACAGGACGAATCAAACCAACAGAGAATGCATCTACTTTTAAGTTGCACTGTTCCTTCATCACCATGAACACACACTGTGGTATACTCTGACTCACTCCTACATACACTGTCCTGCTGCCCCAAATACTCACTAGAGCGCCACATGTGGATTCATCCACTGCTGAAAATAGTCCAACAAACTATTTCCTTATGTTTGGTTGATAAAAAAAACTACAGCTGTTTTAGGACCAAAAAAACAAACTCATTGTTGGTTTGGAATTTGATTACAGTAACAAAACTATAGAACAGTGGGGCAGCAAATTTTTACATGGCGGGCCAGAACAAAGTCAAATTATTTCAAATCCTTTTTTTATTATTATTTCAAGGCCTATGTGAAGCTTAAGTTTAGCTCAGCTCAGTTGAGTGCTGGACAATTTTCATCATGGAACAATCCCACAGTTTTTTTTTTTTTTACCCATGCACACCAAATTTTAATGTTTGGACAAACATTGGGCATAGCAAGCAATTTGGAATGTCCTGAAAAAAGAAAGAAACCACTGGTGTACTGAGCAACAGATGTCCAACAGGTCGGCCTATGGAGGTAAATTGGTGCCAAAAACATTGAAAATGGACAGAATGAAGGGCGGCTGTGGCTCAGGAGGTGGAGCGGGTTGGCCGTTAAACGGAAGGTTGGCGGTTCAATCCAAGTGTCCTTGGGCAAGATACTGAACCCCGAATTGCCCCTGGCGGCTGTTCCGCCAGTGTATGAATGTGTGTGAATGGTGAATGCAGATGTAGTGTAAAAAGCGCTTTGAGTGCTCAAAAAGACTAAAAAGGCTAAAAGTCACAAACAGATATTACAACTTGTAAACACATAACACAATCTACAAATAGATACAAAATCCTCAAACAGACTCTTCATGATCCACAACTATAAAGCATGATATACAAAAACATTAAAAATCTACAAATAAACACATCATGATTCACAAATAGAAATCAGTGACTTATATTTGAAAACCAGAATTTGAATGAATGTAAAGTGATTTGTTTGCAGGTGAATTTCATGTTCCGTTTGTAGATCGTGTCACATTTGTTTTCAGAATTTTGCCACTATTGTTTCACTGCGGAGACAGAACAATGCCATAATCGTTGAAAATGAAGAGACTATGGGTCAAAAATGTATATTCCAATTTGTAAACACAAAACAAGATCTTCAAATAGATTTAAAATCTGCAAACAAACTCTTTGATTCACAAATAGAAATCAGTGACTTGTTCTTGACAACCAGAATTTAAATGAATTCATAGTGATTTGTCTGTGCATGAGGGTCATTGTTTGTAGATTGTGTTGCATTTATTTTCAGAATTTTGGCACAACTGTTTCACTGTTTTTCCCATTAAAAATTCTACAAATGCCCTCCTCACAATTTGCAAACAAACAGTTTAACTTGTATTTTCAAACCACTGTAAAAATACATTCTTACACATTCTGTGCAAAGCTCAGCATGCAAGTGTTGTATCTGTGTTTGCAGATCACAGGGCATTCACAGATCCCTCTACAGATCTTTTTGGCAATGTGTGACTACGATCCACACGTGTAGTCAGCCAATCAGGGTTATTGCTTCAATGTGATGTCACGTCCCCTCAATAAGCCCTTTTCAAAATAAGAGCCGACGCTTCTCGGATAGGTGGGTTGGGCTCACTGCCAGTTGCCGGTGTCGTGCAGAAAAGTGATCATCTGCTGAAAACTGATGTTGTGGATCTTGTGTTATGTGTTTAAAAGTTGTAATATCTGTTTTTGACTTTTAGTCTGTCCATTTTCAATGTTTTTGGCACCGATTTACCTCCATATCAGCCAAGGAAAACAAAGAAGTACAGAGATGAGCTGCAAAAGTTCTGGAACACAATCTGATGGACTGATGAGACCAAGATTAATCTCTAGCAAGGTGATGGAAAGGCCAAAGTGTGGAGAAAGAAAGGAACTGCTTCTGATCTGAAGCATACAAGCTCATCTGTGAAGCATGCTGGAGGTCATGTCATGGCTTGGGCGTGCAGGGCTGCTTCTGGAACAGGCTCAGTAATATTTATTGATGATGGAACTGATGATGGTAGCAGCAGAATGAATTCAGAAGTGGACAGAAACATTTTGTCTGCCAACTTAAGGAGGAATGCATTGAAACTAATGGGGAGGAAGTTTCTCATGCAGCAGGACAATGAGCCAAAGCACACTGTCAACTAAACAAAGGACTTCATCAGAGGAAAAAGTGGAAGGTTTTAGACTGGCCAAGTCAATCAGCTGACCTTAACCCAATAGAGCAGCATTTCACCTCCTTAAGAGGAGACAGAAGGGAGAAACACCCCGTACCAAACAAGAACTGAAAGAAGCTGCGGTAAAAGCCTGGAATAGCATCACAAATGAAGAATGCAACAGTTTGGTGATGTCGATGGGTCGCAGGATTGAGGCAGTTATTGCAAGCAATTATTATGCTACCAAATTTTAAATGTTATTTCCTTTAAGATTATTTGTTCCATTACTTTTGCTCACCAAAGAATGCTGTGGTCTAATACAGACGGTGATATGTCCTGAGTTGTTTAACACATCTAGATGTGAATACCAGGAAATAAAAGCTGAAATTCTGAACTCTTGTCTCAGACTCATCTTTTGATCTTAAACCCAAATGTCTTCAGTGAATGACAAAAACAAAGGAATTTGCCTTACTGTTCTAATAATTTTGGAGGGGACTGTGTGTCAAGACCTCTCTCCATTTTTCTCAGATTCATGGTCTTTAGGTCTGTGTGACTGGTTTTGTTTCCAGTTTGCAACTTCTACTTCTTTTTTTCAGCTATGCATAACGTCAACTACTGACGTAACTACGCTTTGTGTAGTCGAGTTTATTCGCTCCAAACCAGTGTATGAGTTTTCTTTTTTTTTGCGGCATTTTAAAAGTTCACTTAAAGGTTCAGTGTGTAATATTTCTGAGGATCTATCGACAGAAATGCAATATAAAGATCCATAACTATGTTTGTAAGACCTTACATAATAAACTATTATGTTTTTATTACCTTAGAATGAGACATTTCTATCTCCATAACCGCGGGCACCCCCTTCCGTGGACGTCGCCACGTTGCATTGTCATGTTTCTACAGTAGCTGAAAACAGACAAACAGCGCTACAGAGTTTCGTCACTACGTTCTTCTTGTTCTACTTCTGGTAGAATTCAGGTAGTAGTAGTAATATTATTATTATTATTATTATTATTATTAATAATAACACTGTAGGGGTCTGCAAAAGACTTTTGCATCTGAGCAATTTTTTCAACCATTATCATGCATCAACATGTTATTCTGTGCAGGATGGGATGAGTGTTCGATCCCACCTCAAGGTAACTCCCACCCCTCCTTCAACAAACAGATTCTGCAGCGAATGTTTCTCAGATCACAGCATGTGCTGCTGTGTTTTTGTTTCAGTGTCCACATCCATCAACCTACGGACACTTTTGCATTTCCCCAGTGTCTCCAGGCAGAGGACATTTAGGGGAATCATGTTTTCTGACAGCTCTTTCAGAGGTGTGTCAAGCAGGCTACAGACTCTTTTAACGTCGTTAAACAAGCTTCTCGCACTTTTATTTTGTAGGCAAAACCACTAAAGAGGAAGTGATTATGTGAGAAACTGTTGCTGCCATGATTGAGATCTATTTCAGCACCGCTATCAAAGTATTTATTGATTTATATTTTTTGCTGCTATCAAAGCACCATAATCTGGCAGCGGGCCAGATATTATTGTTGGTGGGCAGTGTTGGCGAGAATCCATAATCACAGAATGAATGTTTCGCTTTTCAATGTTGGTATAAACTTTATCTAATGTGTGGTTCATCCATGTTTCCATGTTATCTGTCAGTGGCCAAGTCACAATAACATATGGTTTTACTGAATAATTAAGTAAATATAATTTCTTAATAAATATACCTAAAGAAATCTAATTTCTTGACTGGCCTCTCTGCTGTCTCAGAAGAGACACCTTTTGTGCTGCGTCAGCCACAGTAGCTGTCCCACGCTCTTTGAAAGGTTAGGGCGCAGTGGTAGACTGGACAGGTGGTTGCAATTTACAAAAAAAATTAATTAATTAATAAACACACTCAACGCCTGACCTGACAAAAACTAACAAATTCTTCATAATAAGACGAATGAAAGATGAACAAGTTTTCCTAAATAACCAAAAGATAAACAATGAGATATGTATATATTATAAAGGATTAGAGCCCAACCGATATGGGTTTTTGGAGGCAGATGCCGATATTAAAGTGAAAAAGAGCCGATTTATGAGACAATATTTAGATTTAGAGATTTATATGGATAGTAGACCCCTTACTGTATAAACTACACTTAGAACAGGCCGATATTGAAAGCTGGTATGTATGTGGGCTATAAAACATTTTCCTAAATGGATTATGTTAATAAAATAGATTACATGTTCACTTTTTGAGACTGTGTAAACAACTGCACATCAATAAATATTTGTTGCTGGAATGTGCAACTTTTTCAGCTGTCTGTAAACAGAGAGAGAATAAGCATGTGTATTTCACTTTACACATAATCTGCCATAATTCCAATGCTGACTAACTGCAGACAGGCGGCTCGCAGAAATATTTAGAATAAGTCAGAAACTATAGTTTAATGGCTCATTAATGTTCCTCCACTGATAAACACGGCATTAGCTTTGTGGCTAATTTAGCAACAGGCAGTGTTAGCTGCTGTAACGTTACGTGATTTTAGAGAATATTTAGAAGTGATGAACTAGGGACAAATGTGGACCGTTCGCTAGAACTGCCACACTGTTTCAGAATAAATCTAAAGTTACATCCATCCAGCAGCTTCTAACACCCAGCTACCGTAACATTAACCTGCTGTGAGCTGCTACGAAGCCAGGAGAGTGCAAAAACGGAAGGGTTAGCAAGTCATGAATGTTTTCAGGAGAAGAGAAGTGACTGGGTCAGTTTTTCTTATAATTATTTAAGTCATGTAATTAACTTGACAAAAGACCAATTCACTGCTCACACAGCCCTCTGCGTGTTGCTAAATGCTGCGTGTAAACTCCGGTAAACTCTGGTCAGCTGATTGTTTTCTTCTGTGGTTTTTGTGGTGAGGCAGTGTTGTTAACAAGGGAGCTGTTATAAACGGCCGATGACGATGAAATGCAATTAGCTCATATCAGCCGATAATATCGGCCGGCAGATAAATCGGTCGGGCTCTATAAAGAATATGGACAAACGTACGTGTGCACAGACAGTATGTCTAAACTTTTGTGTACTTGTGTTTTAGTTTCCTGGTTTGGGTTCTTCCACCTTTGCGTCAATGCTCTATGTTTGTCTCTTTCCTGTTTCCACATGACAACGCCCCCGTGCACAAAGCCAGCTCCATAAAGAAAGGCTTTTCCTTAGTTTGATGTGGATGAACTTGGCCTGCACAAAGCCCTGACCTCAACCCTCACTAACACCTCTGGGATGAACTCAAGGATCTGTGTTGGACCTCACCGATGCTTTTGAAATGTACAGACGTGCTCAAATTTGTTGGTACCCCTCTACAAAACACGAAGAATGCACAATTTTCTCTGAAATAACTTGAAACTGACAAAAGTAATTGTAATCCACCATTGTTTATTCCACATTTAATAGAAATCAGACTTTTCTTTTGATTGTTTATTCAACATAATATTGTAAATAATAAAACAAATGAAAATGGCATGGACAAAAATGATGGGACCGCTAACCTAATATTTTGTTGCACAACCTTTAGAGGCAATCACTGCAATCAAACGTTTTCTGTAGCTCTCAATGACACCTCTGCACCTGTTAACAGGTAGTTTGGCCCACTCTTCCTGAGCAAACTGCTCCAGCTGTCTCAGGTTTGATGGGTGCCTTCTCCAGACTGCAAGTTTCAGCTCTTTCCATAGATGTTCGATAGGATTCAGATCAGGACTCATAGAAGGCCACTTCAGAATAGTCCAACGTTTTGTTCTTATCCATTCTTGGGTGCTTTTAGCTGTGTGTTTTGGGTCATTATCCTGTTGGAGGACCCATGACCTGCGACTGAGACAGAGCTTTCTGACACTGGGCAGTACGTTTCGCTCCAGAATGTCTTGATAGTCTTGAGATTTCATTGTGCCCTGCACAGATTCAAGGCACCCTGTGCCAGGCGCAGCAAAGCAGCCCCAAAACATAACCACATAAAGCCTCCT
Organism: Micropterus salmoides; assembly: GCF_014851395.1. NCBI lineage: Eukaryota > Metazoa > Chordata > Actinopteri > Centrarchiformes > Centrarchidae > Micropterus > Micropterus salmoides. The sequence goes on along the minus strand of NW_024040152.1, from coordinate 2,407,782 downwards.
CCATGTTTCACTGTAGGTATGGTGTTCTTTTCTTTGAAAGCTTCATTTTTTCGTCTGTGAACATAGAGCTGATGTGACTTGCCAAAAAGCTCCAGTTTTGACTCGTCTGTCCAAAGGACATTCTCCCAGAAGGATTGTGGCTTGCCAATATGCATTTTAGCAAATTCCAGTCTGGCTTTTTTATGTTTTTCTTTCAGAAGTGGAGTCCTCCTGGGTCTTCTTCCATGGAGCCCACTTTCGCTCAAAAAGCGACAGATGGTGCGATCAGAAACTGACGTACCTTCACCTTGGAGTTCAGCTTGTATCTCTTTGGCAGTTATCCTTGGTTCTTTTTCTACCATTCGCACTATCCTTCTGTTCAATCTGGGGTCGATTTTCCTCTTGCGGCCGCGCCCAGGGAGGTTGGCTACAGTTCCATGGACCTTAAACTTCTTAATAATATTTGCAACTGTTGTCACAGGAACATCAAGCTGCTTGGAGATGGTCTTGTAGCCTTTACCTTTACCATGCTTGTCTATTATTTTCTTTCTGATCTCCTCAGACAACTCTCTCCTTTGCTTTCTCTGGTCCATGTTCAGTGTGGTGCACACAATGATACCAAACAGCACAGTGACTACTTTTCTCCATTTAAATAGGCTGAATGACTGATTACAAGATTGGAGACATGTGTGATACTAATTAAAGAAACTAATTAGTTTGAAATATCACTATAATCCAATTATTTATTATCTTTTCTAAGGGGTACCAACAAATGTGTCCAGGCCATTTTAGAATATCTTTGTAGAATAAGCAATAATTCATTTCTTTTCACAGCTTCTTTGCTTTATTCTATGACATACCAAAGGCATGCAAGTATACATGATAAAATAGCTTTTAATTTCATCACTTCTCAGGAGGAATGAAGCATTATTTCAATGAGCTGTAAGGGTACCAACAAATTTGAGCACGTCTGTAGGTGAAATCTGGAGGTTCGGGTGTCCACATGCTTTTAGTTGCGTCATGTACAGTAACTGCGGTACGTACGTGTTGTAGATGAACATGAGCCTGACTGGCGATGTCGTACACGACGTCCCGGACGTTCTGCTCCCGGCTGCAGCGGATGAAGTCCTCTTGAGAAGCTCCGTGCTGCAGAAAAACAGAACCAAAAAATATGTTTGTTTTGATTTATAGGTCACTTTAACAGAAAAGTCTATCTCCCCACTGCAGCTGTGTCCATTTTAGCTCCACTTCACATGAGAGCTTCTCTTTAATCTGCTGAAAGAAGAAAATTAAACTGCTCCAGGTTGCCTTCTGTTACACCAGCAATGGAGTGTGACATCGTGCTGCGGGGTGCACCACCCCTGCACTGACATGCAACCAGCCCACACAGGCACCAGACTGCAGGAGTAAACTTTCAGCTCTGGACTCTTTAACAGAACTAAATTCAAATCCAATGATCATTTGAATTTAGCTGGTAATCTGCAAGATCAATGCAGACTAGACTGGAACACCTTTGTCTACAGATGTTAACTACTGCTGTTAGCAGCTGTTCACATCTGTATCATAGTAACACTGCTGCACATTTACAGAAATATAAATATTGTCAGTGTAATGCACCTTTCTGTAACTAGAAGTCTAAACTTTAATTCATGAGTTACACCTTCATCTGTAACTTGTACCTGTTTGCGCACACACACACACACACTATATTTTGTCTATTTTATTTTACCTTGTAGATTTTACAACACTATGTATGTGGGATAAATAAAGTTCTATCTTAGCATTTCCTCTTTAAGGATATTTTCTGTAGATGGATTTCTGTTCATTGCTGTTCGTCCACAGTCAATGACCAAATGTCATCTCTGCTTGTGCTCTGCTGGTAGGAATCGGGTTCACTTTTATCAAATTCAATCCATCCAAAATCAGATTTTTCTAAAAATTGTTCAACACTAAACCTAAAGGTTTTAGAAAAAGTAATATTTAGGAACTCAATAACTAACATTCAAACAACAAAAACTCCAGTTCCATAACAAGTTTTTTTTAGTTAAACGTCTGCATCACTCGGACAATAAAACCAGGAGAAAAGATCTTCAATAAAAGATGTCAAAACCTGTCAGCTTGACAAATGGCAAAGCTAACAGTTCTTTCTGGCGTCACCTTGTAAAATTGGAAACCACATTGTTTCACAACAATAGTGGTTAGAGCTGGAGCTATATGGCTTATTTGCATTTTCTTATCAGCAAACTATTTTCTCCATTAATCCATAAATTGTTTAGTTATAAAAAAAAATGAATGCCTATTGCAATATATCGCAGAGCCCAAGGGGACATCTTTAAAAAAAAAAAAAACATTTAGGACGGGGCGGTATATCGGTATAATGAGGTATGGCAATATAATTTCAGAAGAGATATAGAATTAGACAAAACCATGTTTATAAAAACGTCAGACGATAAAAGTGAGACTTGAGAAGAGATTTAAAAAAAGAGGCCACCGTCTCTGCAAGTAACCTACAACATCTGTTCTGCCAAATTATGCATCCTCTTTTCAGACACTTTGCTGTGCACATTGATGAAACGCGGTTATCACCTCATTTACGCTGAATGTCAAGAAATGCTACTTCTATTAAGTGTAATAGAATATTAACGTTCATAAAATATGTACTTCGAATCATTTGATTGATCACTGATTAACCCCACAAAAGGATATTATAGCGTTTGAAAGCAGTATTTGGAGGTGCATGCAATTCTCGGCAAGCATGCAAAACTCTGCGCAACACCGGTCGACACTGCTGATACGTTTTTTTTTGGCGACTTTATACAACGTAGCCTACTACTGTTGGAGAAAATGACCGGAGCAGATGTACAGGGAGGGGAGAGGGAAAGAAGCGGGACATGCTGATTGATGTGTTTGCAGCAGAGGTACGTTAGGTCTGTGAGTGTGAAGAGAACTGAAGGAGGTGGATTCAAAGTGACTGACACTTAATGAAGTATAGTTAAAACAGTGAAATATGGAACAAGCCAAGTTACTACAAATAGTAAAAACATGTCCGCTAAAACCACCCCGGAATTATACCGGAATCCTGCCTAACAGTACTGGGATGAGACTTTTTGGTCCATATCGCCCAGCCCTAAACTCTATGACCTCTGAGTTTATCAGTTTCAGCCAGTTTCAACACATGATGACACCTAGCAGGTAATGTGCCAGATTAATGTTAATTATAGCCAAACAGCCTCCATTTGTGTGTTCCTACTGCCAACGATTTGATGGCTGCCGTCCATTATTGACATCCTGCAGCAAAGCCATTGTTGTCGTGTTTATTTCACACAAACCAGGAACATCACTTCCTTTGTGTCATGAGATTTTTTCCAATGCAGAACAACAAATGGTCCAGGCTGTAGGAGAGATAGATATGTTAAAGCTATCAAATAAAAAAGGAAAGAGACTGACATTTACGTGATAATTTAGAGAACTATTACCTCAAACACCTTGCTAGAGACGATAAATCCCCTATAAGATCTTTTGTCAGCACTGACTCGGTTGTTTGGCTGCTAAAAGGATCAACGAGTGCCTCCTTTTTATACTTGACAACATCCTCCTCAGGCATTCACATATTTAAAACCAAAGACCTGAACTTGAACAAGAGCTGGAGGAGCTTTTGAGAGAAATCTGTCAGTTTTTCTAAAAATACAAAAAACCACATAATTCACAAGAGCAGACAACGAGAAAGAAGCTTGGTGAAGTCTGATCCCAAATAAACTCTGTAGAGAAAACCAGCGTCTACAAACATACACCTAAATGATACGTCACAATGATTCTCAAGACGGCCTTGGACAAAACTGTCTTCTGTATATGATGGACTTAAAAAAAAACAACACAATTTTTCGTATCAATTGGCTGAAACTGGCTGGAGGAATATCTCTGTTTTATGATTTGTATTAGGCATAATATTAAAATGTTTACCAACACCGCAATTAATTGCGAGCAGGCCACATTTAGAAAGATGATGCACACAATAGAGGTATGTGCAGTTGTCATTTCTCTCACAGCGATCTGCATCTTCTTGCGGCAGGATTCAGTTTATTTTTCTTGGTGAAAATTTTCTACTCTGCTGGGTTTTTCTCTGCGACAGTCTTAATAAAACATTATTATTCATGTGCAGCTGGGTCACCATAAAATAATATGTTCCAATATAACCTTAAGAATGATGAGCAGAGTAATAATCATCATTTCTCTATAAATCTAAAACCTTTCAACACATGGAATGACATTTCTTTACACCTCAGACCTGATCACAAGAACAATTTCTATCCTTTAACTTAACTGGAGAAATTGCCCGAGGTTTGACTAAGTGGTCAGCTTTGAAATCACGGAGGTAAAAATTGAGGAGGAAGGAAAGTTGAAGAAAATAAATCTCGAGTGCGAGTACTGCCACGTCACACACGTCATACTGCTCTCCTGGCAATCATGACCCAACCAACACGTGTGTGTACCTGCTAACATCAAAAAAGACCAACTCTGTTCTTCCTCAGAGCCACCTGACCTTCCAATCAACCACCAACGTATAAACCATTAGCTAACAAACCATTACACGATGCTAAATCAACCAAACAACCTACAGCATCTTTGTTTGTTTTTGCATTCAGGCCAATTTATACTTCTGCGTGGAGTCTGCGCTGTAGCCTGCGTGTGAGCATTTATACTTGTGCGTTGGTGTCTGCATCGCTCTGCAATTACACCACCAAAACTCTTAATAGGTGGTGAGGCTCCATTACTCAGTGACCTCCACTGGCTCCCCGTGGCCTCCAGAATCAGATTCAAGTCACTATTGCTTGCATACAGAGTGACTACTGGGTCTGCACCATCTGCCTGAACTCCATAACACAAACTTACGTTCCTTCTCGGCCGCTGCGCTCCTCCAACGAACGCCGCCTGGCTCTGCCATCCCTTCACACAAAGCAATCCCAGTCTCTGTTTACCACACGCCATCAGAGCAGGGGCGTTCCTCTCTAACTTCAAGAAGCTCCTGAAAACTCTCCAGAGAACATACATGCACTTACTGTGCTTCTTCCTCCTTCTTCCCTCCTCCTCCCTCTTACTTCTTCCCCTACGTACATTTTTGGGGAGGTGCGCATCAGGGTACGTCACTACTGTATCGATTTGACGCAGAAGTATAAATTGGCCTTTAAAGCCCCCCCGTGTCAATAAATAAAGTTTCTCCCTATTCTGATCAGCATTAATTCTACTATATACTGTCCTGCTGTCTAACTCCTCATTGAGTAGCATGAGTCATAATGTGCCCGTGAGCCCATTAGTCATGTGCACAACGTCAGTGCCTTGAGGCAAAAACTGACACTGACTGCTTTTTGCCAGAGGTGCCTATTGTTTTTCAGCGAGGCCTCAATCATCTGTAACCGAAATAGAACCGTTTGATTGGTTTATGATGTTGAGGAAAGTGTGTAGACTGAAAGGAAGTAGACAGGTACTGTTCAGGGTTTAAAAAAAAAACTAAATTGTACTGGTATTTTGTTCTGATTCTAATATACTTTTTTTTTTTTTTTTTTTTTTTTTTAAATTTACTGATGAGTGTTTTAGCTCATTTGGCTGCAGAGATGGCTATTCCAGGAATAAAAAAGGAAATAAATTAATGTTTTTCCTTTTTATTCCTGGATTAGCCAGTTTGTTTGTAGTGATGGGTTTGTGATTGTTGGTGTGGTTTTGAATGCACCTCTAGCGTTGCCTGTTTTAATGAGAGCAGCTCTTCAGCCTGCTCATCTGTATCTCCTCAGCTCACTCACTCGTGTTCCCACTTTGATTCTCCATCAAGCCCGATCGGCAGAATATCACAAATTATTTCCATCTGTTGTTTGTCTGCTTTGTCCTGCGTAGCGGACTCCTCCTCGTTAATTAAGGAAACACTGATGTTTTAAGTCTCTCTGAATGGAGATCAGGAGCTAAAAGGTTCATGTGTTCAGAGTGAATGGTGTTTCAGTATATCCACAGCGCCCTCTTCAGACAGCAGTGGGAAGGTGATGTGAGGTGAGCGTGCTCAGGAGGCCTCGGGGGAAAAAGAGTCATCCTCCAGCTCAAGATTTTAAGGGCAGAACCTGCGTGCAGCACAAACACATCCCCCCCTCAGATCCTCCAGCAGCAGCGGTTTGTTGTTCTGTATGTGGGACAGATGGCCCAGGCAAAAGGTTGCAAAGTGTTTGCGGCATCATTTGTTTATCTGCAGCGTGTGCGTACCTCACGCAGGAGGCTTTAAATCTGAGGCTCTCTGCTCATCACCATATGGCTGGTTGTGTAACGATCCCTCGCCGGTTTGCTGTCAGTTTGTGCAGGATGACGATTTCGACAAGGATATCATCTGACATGCCAAAGCCGAGCCATGAGTCAGCTAAAGTCATGTGGAGGCGTGTGTGTGGGGGACTGCTTTATGTTCTTTTTGGGAACAAAAGGACTTTTAAAAGAACAGCTGAGTGGAGAGGAAAACTCTTGAGAAAACCGCAGCCTAAAATAACACAAGTACACGAGTCTACAGTACAGCTGAGATTAGAAGAGAATATTACTCTACAACTGTGTTTCTGATAACTCATTTGTTGTTTTTCAAGCAGACATTGAGTTGTTTCGGCTTCTCAATTGTGGACATTTGCCGTTTTCTTTCTCATATTCAATAGTAAAATGTGTATCTTTGGGTTTAACAATACAAGCATTATGAATGTTATTTTTGTCTCTTGTGATTTTTCACAATTTTCAGGCGAAACAATAAATCAAATAATCAAGAAAGTAGAGCTGGACAATAAAACAACAACAACAACAATTATCACAATATTTTTTAAACAATACAACAAATGTTCAGTTAACAGTCAGTAAATGTTTGAATTATTTTACACAAATTAGTACTTAATTCTTTTATTAAGAAGTTTGTTTTGTTGAGGAAAAAGGACTGAAAAAAGCTTTAACTTAATTTTACTCGTGCATATTTGTTGACAAAGATTTTTATCATAATTGTTTTGAATGTTCTGCCTCAGATTCGTGAAGTGATCCACTGTTTGGCATCAACTGCTGACCATTAAGAAGAGTTTAAACCACACTTTCACTCCCACTCAGGAGCAAAAATCAGCCTTTAAACTCGGAAGAATATTTGAAACTTATCGTGATAATTATTGATATCAAAAGTAATGTGCAGCTTAATCAATACTAAAAATAGTCATTAGTTGCCATTTAAATTAAATCAAATTGACTATTCGACCCCATTTCACTCTCAACTTTGACTGTCACCAAATATTTGTTCAATTTTAGTTGCATACTCCGGCGTGCATTGTACCTGGATTACTTAAATGACAAGGAATTCTTTTAAAAATGCCCACAGTGACCAAAGAAATTAAAAGTCCTTACCTACCATATAGATATCACATGTTTACATTCATTTACCTTTTCATATTACAAGCAGTCATGAAAGTTTCACATGAAGCAGAACAGTGTAGAAGGTTAAACAAAATCACAGGATGACGAGATAGAGTGCCGGTTACTTCTCTCTTCAGCTGTTCTATAAACGGGTATTGAATGTCTGGTCGGATTCTTTGGCTTGTTTACTAATTCTCTGATCTACATCTTGAAACTTCAAACTAACCTTTTAATTAGGCAAAGTTCTGTATTTAACACTGATGCATCGACTAGTTTGAGCTCATTTTCTTTAATGAAAAAAAAGGTTGTTTTGTGCTGCATGCTTATATCTCTCAAAGTAAAGCATTGCTTGGGTGTAAGTACCAAGACTCAAGTATGATATGGTCAGAGGTGGAAAGAGAAATATTGTACTTAAGTAAATGTACTGTTACACTGATGAATTTTTACTTAAGTACAAGTAAAGTTACTGGTATAAAAATCTACTCAAGTAAAAAGTAGCTCATTTAAAATTCACTGAGTAAATGTTCGTTACTTTTTTAACCTCCTAAAATAACTTAATAATACTGATTTAATATCTTATTTAAAAGTCTACTATTATACTAATTAAATCGCAGTCTTTTGCGATTTGATAAGGGCACAAAGCCAGATATTAGTTTGTTTGACAGATCAAAAACAATGTTAGAGACCTTTTTATGTTATTTTGAGAAGTTTTGTGAATGTTTTAGCTTCATTATGACACTGTGGCGCAACAGATTAGACTCTGGCAGGCCGCACTGGGCTGGGAAAATGGACTGGAAGTGAACTGTATATGAATCATATCACTATTTAGGCTACATTCAAACAGGTGGTAATTTTAATGGGACTTCATGTTAGCATAATACATTTTTATTAACACAGGCCTAAGCATAAATATCTAGTTACCAGCAGGTTGCTAGTGCCAACCAACGTTAGTGATGTCATGCACCGACGTCTTTGTGTATGCACGTAATGTATCGAAGTACAATATTTCAAAGAAAACAAACTTAAGTAAAACTACAGATTATAAAAACAACTTTACAAAGCGCAGACTCACCAGCATGCAGATGTCCATGGGTAGGTAGACTTTCCGTCGGCTGCTGTGATAAGGAGTCGCTCTCAGACACGTCACGATTCCCTGAGCTTTACCAATGTGACTCGCTGCGTGGTCTGCATGGATGTCTTTCAACCCTGCAACAAAATATTTTAAAAACTGTTTCATAGACTTTAACTCACCATCTGAATTCTCATATTGGAGCCTTTGAACATTATAGCACTCTCTCATCAATAATCACCTCTGAAGACCAGATCCTGACCTTTATTTTAACATACTGAACATATTGTTACTCAATAAAATAACTTATCAGTAGAAAAGGTGCAGTATGTGGCATTATGATTATGATTACTGCCCATGCTTCCTGCTACTGCAGCCTCGCCTGTCCTTACCTAAACACTCGAGCAGCAGGTATATCAAGGAGGACTGTGTGTTCTCTGAATACGTCTCCAACTCCTGTAGGTTTCTGTAGGCTCTGTCTTCCAGATCCTTCTCCTGGTGAAACAGAAACAGTAATGATGAATGCCCATTATCAAAGTCACTATTTACTTTTTCTTAATTACTCTACATGTAACTTGTTAGTTTCCCAACGTTTGTCTTCAGAGAAATCAGTGTTTCTTTAAAGTTTGCACCTTCTAACACCTTAAAAGAAGACGCTGTCCACTTGTGATCGTCATGAAACAAGTCAACTAAAGGGTGACTTTCCTTTGTGAGGTTTGAAGATGTACAGAAAAACAGTATTCAGTGAGAAAACCAGAGCAAAGATGAAGTTTAATTGTCCATCAGTGACATCGGGGAGCTAATCAAACATCTATCATTTCTTATCATAACTACATGTTGCAGTAAGGTGAATTTAAAGAAGATCCTTGTGTCTTACCCTCTCTGTTATGATCCTCAGCAGCCACCTCTTTGTCAGGTAATGTTTCCTCACAGCCTGCAAAAGATCATCAGGACTGTTAATCAGCTGAGGTGCAGCAGGCGGTCAGAGTGTCGTCCCTCAGTTAACCATAAAACACGCCACCATTTCAAACTCAATATGAGACATTTGAAAGAAAGTATGTTGCTTCCCCTAATATTTGTTGGCACGACAATAAAAACACATTTGTTTAAACTACAGTTCAAGCAAGGACACATCCTTCAACCTTTACTCCGATTACTCCGGAGATTTTAAAAAGCAAACGTTTCATATGACAGAATTTTCTGTAGGTTGATATTTACCCTCCACAGCTCGGCGCTGACCGGCTGGTTTGGAGGCTCGTCTCTGTAGATTTCTTCTACGGCCGTCTTCCAGAATTGCATTCGCATCAAACCAATAGTCTTCTGGGAAACGGAGTCCTTCACCTTGGGGAGAAGGAAATATAGCAAGGCACCTGTTTGACAAGCTAGTTTGAAAAAGATTGGGATCAAAATTGGATTATTTACAATATTATTATTATTAATATAGAAACAGGAGCAGCAGCAGAAGTAGTAATAGTAGTAACAGCAGTATTCCAAGTAGGGCTGCAACTAACGGTTATTTTCATTCTCCATTAATCTGTCAAGTAGTTTCTCGATTAATCAATTAGTAGTTAGGTCTAAAAAAATGTGCAAAAATGTCACTCAGTGTTTTTCCAAAGCCCAAGGTGACGTCCTAAAATGTCGTCTATTGTCATAGAGGAGCAAAGTATAAAAATATTCCCTTCTGAGAAGCTGAAATCAGAGAATTTGGAAGGTTTTTTCTTTAAAAAAAGAACTTAAAGTGATGTCTCGATTAACAATATAGTTGCCGATTAACTAAGTCGTTGACAGCTAATCAATTAATCATTGCAGCTCAGCATTCTCAGTTATCATTCACCCTGGCTACAGGAATACCTGCCTGTGCCAGCTCCACATTAAACGCTCTCAGAGCCAAAGAGGAGCGTCGCGCCTCCTCTGGGAGGAGGAGGGAGGACACGAAGCCGTCATAGTCTCTGGACCTGAGGAGGACATGGAAGACAGATTAAGGATACGCAGTTAAACGCATTCTTCTTAAATTATATTCCCATTTGCTGTCTTTGACAAAGAAAAGTGTCCATCCTAATTACAACTAAGTTCAGAGGCACAAAAGTAAAAAAGTGTTTTCAAACAAACATGTAAAAAGCTGTAAAACCAAGAGAATAAATCTGAAATTTAAATTAACCTGAGTATGTTCACATAAAAAAACACCAGCTTTTTTGATGTTAACAAATGAAAATAAAATTGAAAATTGTTTGAGACTTACACCTGTCTTTGTAGAACAGCTGTTTTCTACAATCTATATGTTTACACTAGGGCTGGGCAATAAAACCATAATGATAATTATCGTAATATAATTTTCCTCAATAACAGTATGATAAATGTTCAATAAATGTTTGATTTAATTCATTGGAATCACAAACAAATTAGGCCAAGCACTTAATTTTTCTATTAAGATATTTATTTTGTTGAGGAAAAAGGACTGAAAAAAAAGATTTTACTAATTATATTTGAAGGTTCTGCCTCAGATTTGTAAAGTGATCCACTGTTTGACATCAAGTCACAACGAACTTTCATTCAGGAGCAAAAATCAGTCTTTAAACTTTAAAGAAATAAAAATTTATCCTGATGATCATCGATTATATTGAATAATATGAAATGGTTTACAATCATAATATTTTTGGCCATATCGCCCAGGTCTATGTTTACACACATAATAAAGTGCATCTCATTTAGAAAAATTACTTTCAAGAGCTGGAAGACAAATACCTTAATGATGATGTTCAACTATTTCACCAATTTGTGAAGCGAGGTGAATGTAGTGGACTCATTTGATATGTTTAAAACTTGACACGACATATAAATACATGTTTATTGGTCAGCTAGAATGAGCCGAAATGAACACAGAACATAAAACATTTAAACAGCATGCTTAAGTTCTAAAAACATGAGTTAAGTGTTGTGAATTCTTGCGCTGTCCACATGTATTCCGGATATTTGAATGGAGTCTGGCGAGGAGCCGTCTCCCCACAAGCTTTCACTTAGAAGAAGTGTAGGTTATCCTTGTTATATCTCTTTAAACTGGAGGCCGAATACATCATGAAGCAGTAAATTAAGCTGCCATATCATGCTCTGTAAATGTAGGTTTGTTTAATATTAGCTATGTTGTGTTGTTAGCAGTTACCTGACCAGCTCCAGACAGTACTTTTCATTGAGTTGAGAGTCTGCTGTCGCGCTGGTTGCCGCTCTCACACTCTGTATTTCAGCAGCTCTTCGTAAACACGCACCGGTGGGTGATATATGTCTCGGAAAAGCGTGATACAGCGAAGTTTTACTGCTTAACAATCCATGTTTAGCACTGATGCCAGCAGCTGCCATGTTCCCCTTCAACTTTTACCCTTACCTTGCGTCACATTAAAAACGTTCCTCCGGCCAACCGACACCGGCAGACTTTAAATTCCGCTTCATTTAATTAACAATAAAAGTTGCTGAAACAGCTGCCGACAAGTTGTAAATCAGCCACTGACACAAACGTGCCTGAAAAATATATAATAAACAATAATAACATAGGTAAATATGTTAGATAGTACGTCAAAATCACACAAAATATAACCGTTAAAACAAAACCGGAAGTGGGACGACACTTCCTCCAAAATAAAAGTAGCAAATAGTCTTCCAGCAACACTCACTGATCTGTATTTGTGGGGCAAAAATAAATAGAGATTATATCTGTTGTATTTTTTCTTTATTTTGGGTGTCTTGTAATAGAGACTAGACACTTTATAGACTAATTTCCACTGAAATGTAACGGCTAGAGTCTGTCTTTTTTACTTTCAAAAACAACCGGAAAAGGCTAATGTGGTTTTTATTTGTGCCTTAACAATGTGTTAAGACGACAGAGGCATTAACTGCACTTTACTTTTTTCAGTTTATTATTTGAGCATAGAGCCCCTTGCAATGTCTCCCATTTAATAGATTTTAAGAACATTAGCCCACATCGTTTGCCATCTTCTTATAGCACTAAAATATATTGTCAGCACTTGAACAAATGGTTATATAAAGCAAAAATCTGATGTATTGTCTCTCTTATTTGGACAGTTTTAGCAATGGCTGTCAGTGTACTGGTGCATGCGGATGATGGTAAAATTTTGGAACATTTTACTTTTTTTTTGCTCAAGTGGAAATTATTTACACTGACACAAAGGTTTGCTTCATACAGAGTGAATTTATTACACATGCAAAATAAGCATGCGTTGTTTTATGACTACATGTTTATAAAGCATGTCTGTCTGTCTCCTCTGTGCTGCAGATGGCTGTGTGTGCTGCTGGATGGAGAGGAATCAGTAGCCTCATCGGGTCACTCACAGCATATCAATTAAAAAATGTTCAAATCTACATGTCTGTTTCTCATGCATCTATTGTACTTTTTACTTCACTACATTTATCTGACAGCTTTGCATATAAATAGCTAATAAAATCTGCTGCTTTGTTATAAATTAATTATTATTTTGCATTCATTCTGTTTACAAAGTCAAAATGTCCAATAAAAAAAGTGAAAAGTGAAAAAGAAACAATGACACAGCCGACCTTTCCTATTGACATGTGAGGTGTGGCTGTGTGCTTTCGTTAATAGATACGCGTACAGTATATCTATAGGAGTCATGTGACCGGACTGCGTGAAGTTACTACATTAAGTCAACAATACCGGAAGCTGTCGATATTTATTTTAAAATAAAAGCGAGACTTTGATAAAATATTTTACGTTTGACAATGTTTTTTTTTACATTCATTAATTTTGTTTTTCACCCTTTTAATCAACATATGTTGCTTAGACAAATCCATATATATATATATATACATATATAAAAAAGAAAATACATCCAAAATACATATAAAGTGTTGCCTGAAGCCCAAAGACGTGCAGTCGATGAGTGCAGTCTTATTTTTAATGATGTATCCACAGTTATAAAGGATATGAACTAATAAATCAAATCAAACAAGAAATTAAAATATAGTTCACAGAAAATTAAATTAATAAAATCAACTCAGGAAAGCTCTCCTATAAAAGTATGTTTTAAGAAAGGACTTAAAAGAGTTCACTGACTTATTACTGTGAACATAATACAAAATAAAGGGAGGACCTGCTTAATGCCAGAAAATTACAGTATAAGAGCGTTTCTGTTATCAAGAGAGCAATGAATGCTTAAATACTATTTGTTAAGTTTTAGATTTAATATTGGCTTTTAAATCATGAACCAACTGCAAACGATGCATGTAACAATGTAGAAATTGAAAACGCAGCACAAGAAACTGCTACAACATCCAAATTGATTGACAAGTCCTTTAATACACAGAGAAACTCCAAACAACAACACATTTAAAGTAAGTAACTTTCTGATATGAATGTAGTTTACACCACTAGTGTCTGTCAACACAGCATCCATCCATCCATCCATCGCCAACCACTTATCCTGCATACAGGGTCACGGGGATGTAAGAAATTGTGTGGTTAAACTTTTCTTTATCGTCAGAACAAACACTTGATGCCAAACAATGTTTCACTTAACAAATCTGAGGTAGAACATTCAAAACTATTTTGAGAAAGAATTATTTATTAAAGATGTTTTAAACAAATATGCATGAGAAAAGTAAAAAAAAAATTAGTTTTTGTGATTCAGGTTAATTAAACATGTATTGAACATGTGTTATAACATTTATTGTTGAATTGTTATTGAGGAAAATTATATTATGATAATTATCAATAGTGTTTTATTGCCCAGCCCTCGTGTTAACTTATAGACTAGGTAGACTGAGGTAAAAAAAATAACAATTCTGATTTTTTTTTTTAATTCAACAAACATGCATGAGTTTGTTTTTGAGTTTTTCCTCAACAAAATATCTTAATTGATAAATTAACTGTTAATTTGTTCGTGATTCAAATGAATTAAATCAAACATTTATTGAACATCTGTTATATTGTTTTCAAGAAAAATTGTATTGGGATAATTATTAGTATTGTTGAATTGTCCAGCCCTAGTAAATGTTTAGTAAATTTATCAAAATGTTGGCTTCCAATAAAGTCAAAATCAGTTTGACTTACAATAATTATTGAAATTGTCATGATTGATATCACATCTTATTTCATCACCTGGTGGAATTTAACTGCTGCTCAGTCCAGCATATGGCTTTTATTTTGTAACAGTGACCGGAAGCAGCGTGTTTCAGTTTGTTTACATTGACTTTGTGCGCTAGCTGAAGGATGTAGGAACCATCAGGAGGAGGTGAGGGGAGTTTGGCAGCAGGCTAGTGTTTCTCCTCATATGGCAGCAGTGTCGGTGAAATGTCCGTGTGTGTGGCTGCTGTTGTGGCTCTGCGTCCGGCTGTCCGGGACGCAAAACACCCGGTAAGACCGCTCCGGTGCTCCTGGTTTATTAGCTAGCCGCTAATGTTAGCCAGCTAGCAGTTAGCCAAGCTAAACGATGTAGAGAAGTATGTCTGAACTTGTTTCTTTTCCTTGCAAGCGACTGTTGAGTTAAGCTGGCTAATCATATTTAGTCAACTTATAACGACATGGTTTTCCTGCCAGCACACTAACGTTAACATAACTAATGCTAAGCTAACTTGCCAACTGTTGAGCATCCAGTGTTTAAACTGTTATCTGAGTTCAAAGTTCACACATTTGACTAACTAACTGACCTCAAACACAACAAGGCCTCCCCTTATTTGACTAAACAGAAATACAACTTAAAATGTAAATAACATAAATATATAACAACTGTGTTGATTAACTTAATGTCACATTGATTGATTTGCTGTCTGATATATTGATTATAACGGCAGATAACAAATGTTCAGACCAAACTTTTAGCCACAAGTTGAGTCATGTCATCACGCTGTGGTTTCAGTCTCCAGAGGAACTGAAAGTGTCAGCATGTTGCTGCAGGTGGACACTTTGGCCAATAGATGGCGATCTTTGATCGTAAAGCAAAGCCTGAAACACGATAACATCATAAAAATGATGTGAAAATATTTACATGTAGCTTCACAGTAAGGCTGCTATTAAAGACATCAAATGTCTTAAAATTATATATTTAATGATTTAATTTACAAATTAAATTAAACACTCAATACTGTTAGTTTTGTGTTGTGGTAGAGCGTTTAATCGGCCAATATCTGGCATTTTGAGAAAATCTGCAACCACAAGGCACAGCAGATCTAATCTACCAACATTACTGGCTAGAGTTAAATATATATCTATTATACTGAAGGGAGTAATGCAGGTGAATGACGTCTGACAAACTGTACTCCGCTCTCCTTTAATCACCAGCCACGCTCTGAAATGTACAGCAGAACCCAAAGTATGTTTTTGTTTTATTCATTAATAAAGCTTCTATCTGAAACCGCATGTTACTGCTGAGATAACATGTAGATTAGGGCTGCACGATACTGAAAAAACTGACCCCTGCGATATTTTACTTTTCTGCGATATATATTGCAGTATGAAGAAATGCAGGAATTTTCTCCACATGACTTCAATTCCTTTATTTGAAAATAATTAAACATCCTAGAATTATTGGGGTGATTTTTGCAGGGGAAAAATGCAAATGAAATCAATAAGCTGAAAATTTTATTTTTAGTCTGAAGGGTTTTTTGATGCAGTAAACATAATTTAAATAAAGTGATAAAAAGAAATGAGCAGCTATACACCAGCCCCCTGAGTGGTTTACAAAAGTTGCTTGTCTTTTTGCAACTAAACCCACTGTTTCAGTGGTCTTCCCCTGTTCCTCACTTATTTTCAAGTTGTTGTCAACAACTAACGTGGGCAGATAAACTGATCATGATCACGATTGACCAATTGATTGGTGTTTTTGCTGTGCATGCAGAGCCTGCTTGTCACTCACCGGCAACAAACTCTGTGTATCCAGGAACCCTCAAATTAGACGATGTGATTATTGCGCATAGGTACATTGTGATGATGATTCTGAAACAATATATTGTGCAGCTCTAATGTTTATTTGACTGTACCTTTTGGTCGACCACTATTACCGTTTCATGCTGCTGCTATTTTTTTTTTCAATGGAAGAAAAGAGAAAAGGAGCAGCAAAAATCAGGTTGTGGGTGTAAAAATGTGATAAAATAATTGTCTTTCTAACAAAACAAGAGAACATACTCATGAAAAACATTGTATGTTTATGGCAACATAAATATTAGATTGTACTTTTTTTGTTTTCATTTCTTGGTTAAATAATGGCCATCGGCCGCCCAGCTCTCTAAATATCAGCATTGGCCATTGCTTTACCCGTATCTGTCAACAGCTAGTTTTGAGAGTAACTTCATTTCTTAAGAAGTATTTGACATCCTATGATGGAGAAAGTTTGCATCAGCTGTGGGAGGTTTGTAAATCCTGGAATAAGATGCAAACTGATAAGAACTAACGAATATAAATGATTCGTACTCGCTTGCACTCGTATTATGCTTTTGCAGCAGTAACAAAATTACAAATAAAAAATTGCAAAAATCAAAACAACCAATACTTTTAAATGATTACCCAGACCTGCATGAAATATGAACAAACTAAAATAAAACAAACACCCTCCATATCAGACCTTGGCCTTAAGGCAGCCCTGTCATGCTGCGCACACACACACACACACACACACACACACACACACACACACACACACACACACACACGGCCTTAACATTGCAGCTGCACATCTCCTCCCCCGCTGCGGTGACCTCACTCTGACCTTGTTTGGGTGTTTTGGTAATTTTTTAATTGGCTGCATTTATGTAGTACTTTTATACCGCAGTGCTTTATTTACAGTGTTGCCTTTCAGCTATGCACACAGAGACTAAATACAGGTCGTTCATTTTTAAGGTGTTAAGATTGTCGCCATGCAGCAACGCCTGCCAGACAATATTTAAGCCAATATTTAATTTTAACCAAAGAGGATTATATGAGGAATTACACCTGAAGCCACTTCTGTTTAAAGGATTATATTTGCTCTTCATTAACGGGATTACTTTGAGCAGTTAGATGTGTACTTCGTGGATGGGTGTGTGGAGATCAAACAGATCGACTACAACATAATTGGTGTTATTCGTATATAATATTAAGTGATGGACGTGATCCACTGTCTTTTGACAACGTAATTAGAATAATTAGGTTGAAAGAAATCCTGATTTAATTAAAAATGAAAAATTGATATTCAAAGTTTCGCAAATTGATGGGTTAAGATAAAGAAGTGTAATGTTGAGCTCTGTATTTATGGTTATAGATTTTTTCTTACATTTACCTGTAAACAATGGACAATCACATTTTGTAAATCATATTTTTTTGTGCTAAGAAACTGAGGGAATGACAATGCTGGTCGATGGACAGAAAATAAACATCAACGATTCTGATTAATCTGATTAATCATTATAGTAATTTATCAAACAAAAGGCCAAACATTTTGTGGTTCCAGCCTCTCAAATATGAAGATTTGCAGCTTTTTCTCTGTTTTCTAACAGTATAAACAGAATAAATTTGGGTTTTGGACTGTTCAGATAAATTGAGGCATTATTTTTCACTATTTTCTGACATTTTATAAAAAAAATGATTCTAAGAAATAATCAATCTCTTTCATCTCCTGTTGAATGCATCCGAGGTATCTTTCCAATTTGGACTTCTCAGAGCCATGTTCAGTTTGACCTTTGAACAACAGTTGTTGGGTTTCAGAGAAGTTTCTCATTAAATGCAGGACATTCAGTGTTATTATTTCCAAATTTGTTCAGGATAAACATTTCCAAATAATGCCACAGGCAAGGGAACCCACCTCCGGGACTAACGGGAGTCGAGTAGCAGCAGAACAAAAAGAGAGTTTGCGGTAAAAGTTGCACATTAAAATTTTGCATTGCAAATATGGATTTTTTTTAAACACACAAGGCCTGAGAGAAACCACAGCTCAGCTCTTTGGAAAACACATTCCTTCATGTGATGAAACCATGTATTTGACCAGCGGAGGCTGTGTGATGAAATCTACCTCAGTAAATGAGTCAACAAGAAGACTGACTAAATCTATCAACACCAAAACCATATTTTTACTTGGACAGCATCCCCTGGAGGATTTGAGTAATTCTGTAGGTCTTTTTTGGAATGTTGTTCTTCCTGACAGCGAGTCAGCAGATAAATCTCTCTGTGATTTCATGTTGATGAACACATTGATAGGTTTTACGGCATCATGAGACGGGTAAAATGGTTTAGGGCAAAATAAGTAGTGAAGTATTTCCCCCTCTTCCTGATTTCTTTTTTTTTTTATATTTGTCATACTGACAAATGTAAATATATAAGTGTGGGATCATCAAGCAAATTGTAACACTAGACAAACGTAACCTAAGTAAATACGAGATGGGTTTTTTAAAAGATGATTTATTTTATTAAGGGACAAATGCTTTGCAACCCTACCGGGCCCTATGTGGAAAAAGTAAGTGCCCCCCTTGCTCAATCATGAATTAAAATTCACAAACCACACCTGCTTACTGCCAGCCCTGCTGAGTTTAGAAATCACCCAAATATAACCTGTCTGACAAAGTGGAGCAGGCTAAATGATATCAGAAAGCAACACACCATCCCATCTAAAGAAAGTCAAGAACCGATGGGAAATAAAGCTTTTGACATCTATCAGTCTGGAAAGGGTTACAGAGCCATTCCTAAGGCTTTGGGACTCCAGCGAACCACAATATCCACAAATGGAGAAAACTAGGAACAGCGGTGAACCTTCTCAGGAGGGGCCAGTCTACCAAAATGACTCCAAGAGTTTATCAAAATCTCATTCAGAAGGTCCCAAAAGAGCCCAGAACATCATCTAAAGAACTGCAGGTCTCACTGGCCTCAGTTTAGGTCAGTGTTTAAACAATAAGAAAAACACTTGGCAAAAATGGCATCCATGCTGACCAAAAAGAACACAAAGTCTCGTCTCACATTTGCCAAAAAACAAAAGATTTTTTTTTTATTTAATAAAAAGAACATCATACCGACAGTCAAACATGGTGGTAGCGTGATGGTCTACGGCTGCTTTGCTGCTTCAGCTGTCTACCAAAAAATCCCGAAGGAGAATGTCTGGCCATCAGTTCATGACCTCTGGGGCATGCAGCAGGACCATGATCCAAACACAAGTTCACCTCTGAATAGATCCTAAAAACAAAATTACGCTTTTGGAGTGGCCTAGTTGAAGTCCGGATTTAAATCCAATTGAGATGCTGTAACATGAGCCTAAACAGGCCGTTCATGCTTGAAAACCCTCCACTGTGACTGAATAAAAACTATTCTGCAAAGAAGAGTGGGCCAAAAGTCAAAGGACTCATGTCACTCCATTACTCAGTGACCTCCACTGGCTCCCCGTGGCCTCCAGAATCAGATTCAAGTCACTAATGCTGCATACAGAGTGACTACTGGGTCTGCACCATCTATCTAAACTCCATAACACAAGTTTACGTTCCTTCTCGCTCGCTACGCTCCTCTAACAAACGCCGCCTGGCTCTGCCATCCCTTCACACAAAGCAATCTCAGTCCCTGTTCTCATCTGTGACACCACGATGGTGGAACGAGCTACCACACGCCATCAGAGCAGGGGCGTCCCTCTCTAACTTCAAGATCTCCTTACCATTGTCTTGTATTGATTGCACTGCTTTTGCTAACTCTTACTTCCTTCCCTAGGTATTTACCTGATGTGATATGAACTATGAGCTCTTACTAGTATGTATTGTCAGGTGAAAATCAGATACACAGAAATACCTTTGCGCTCTCTACTTTAATAACTTATTGTTCTTGAAAATAAGATTCATTACTTTAAAGTAGGGTGGCAGCCAACTATTATTTGTATATTTAAATTAATCTGTCGATTATTTCACATTTGAGAAGCTGGAAACAAAGAACCATCAGAATTGTTGTATGAAAAACAAGTCGTCAACTGTTAATGGTGTACCAAAATTCTTAATTCTTAAAAATTTAAATTTTTGTTGCTAGATTAATTGATTAATTAGGAACTGG
Source organism: Micropterus salmoides (assembly GCF_014851395.1). Classification (NCBI taxonomy): domain Eukaryota; kingdom Metazoa; phylum Chordata; class Actinopteri; order Centrarchiformes; family Centrarchidae; genus Micropterus; species Micropterus salmoides. Next base: position 2,387,323 of record NW_024040152.1, on the reverse strand, counting down.
TGCACAATCACAAACATATTAACTTGTTCTCTTGTTATTTCTTTACTTTTTCTTAAGTGAAGAATTGAATGTGCTGCAAGAGCACAGGCTTACTGTAAGCTGTTGTGAGCAAACAATTTGTAGCTAAAACAATAGCTGTATTTTGTTTGAAATGTCTAAAATTAAGACTACTGAGCGTTAATTGCAGGTTCAAAGCCAGACTCTCTGTTGTCTGAGTCTGGACTGTCTAAACAAACAATCAACAATAGAAGCATTAAGAAGTGGGATTTGACAGGTATATCGTGTCAAAACACCTGGGGCGTCAGTTATGACGCGTTATAGTAATAAACATCAAACAAATATAGAATCACACGTACCAGTTCAGTGGTTTTTCTCTTAATGTTGTTTTTAAAATATTTTACTTCATTTCCTCTCCTTGTAGAATTTCTATGGTCGATGATGTCCTGCTGCCGTACGACCACGGCCACGGCCCATCCCACTCCCACCGCCATGTCAGAGACTGTCAGGCTGTCGTTTACGGCAACACCACCCATGAAAGCTGGCCCTCCAGTAACCACAGCATGGTGCCGGTGGCCGAGTCCACTGTGTTTGTATCGAAAGTGACGGGAACCTCCAGATGGGTTTACGGTCAGTGATTAAACAGAAAATAACTTTATAATAATAAGTGGGAGGGCCGGACTAAATAAATAAACTAAGGGATCAATAAATCAAGAGGTTCACCAAACAATGAATCTGGATCCGATCCTTGTTTGGTGAACCTCTTGATTTATTGATCCCTTATGTATTTACTCCCTGACCTTGGCTCCACTCATGCAAACTGACATAAAGTGTTCACAAGAAATGGGCATCTTTCATGTACAGTAGTGCATCGTCTGCGTGGAAAGTAGCAAGGAAACATGACCATACTGCCTTTTTCACTAGACACTGTAGTAGCTCGGAAGATACTGATACAATAGTGGTGATATTTCATGTCATCTCGTTGCGTCTTGGTTCCCAGGTCACATGACGGTGGTCCACGACCCGCTGAGGACGGTGTCAGTGTTGGAGCCGGGTGGGCCGGGCGGATGTGGGATGAGTCTGACTGCCTCGGTGGAGGAAACTGCCAAGGCCGCCGGGTGTCTGTACGCCCAAAACGCCGGGTTCTTCAACACAAAATCAGACCAGTGTTTGGGCAACGTGGTGAGTGACGGCAGGATGGTGCAGGACAGTGCTGGGATACAGAACGCCCAGTTTGGAATCAGGAAGGACGGCACCCTGGTGTTTGGGTAAGAGATCCTGCAAGGAACCGTTACACTGACAAAACTCTGATTTTTGATGCTCAAATAGTTACTCAAATGTCCCAATGTTAAAGGGTCACTTCACCTTAATTATAACAAACATGCTCAACTCTAACAGTAAAACCAAAACTGCATGATTCCATACGACTAGTGATAAGTTGTAAATCACTATAAGTTGAAAATGTTTTGCCCATCGTCAACCGCTTATCCTGCGTACAGGGTCGCTGGAGGCAATCCCAGCTGACAGGCGAAAGGCAGGGTACACCCTGACCACCCAACCACTCACAGCTTTAGGGTCACCAATTAACCTAGTCCGCATGTCTTTGGACAGTGGGAAGAAGCCAGAGCACCCGGAACCCACACAGACATGCAAACTCCACACAGAAAGGCCGGGGCAACCAGGGTTTGAACCTGCAACCTTCTTGCTGTGAGGCGACAGTGCTAAACACTGCACCACCGCAGACTAATGTAAACCAGTTGTTACTGAAGGTAACTCCTAACTGGTCTGTGTTTCCTCTAAATTTTGCTGCTGGAAAAGTGAAGCCTGTTTGCGCTAGCTAACATCTTCCATCCCGTCAGACTGCACAGCTGAGCAGGAAAGTTTCTACAGTAGGCTGCGTTTTATGGCTGCTATGTAACTTAACATTATCTCAATTTATAGAAAGTAACTGGTAGCTGTACTTTATTACTGCCTACTTGTCCAATGTTGAGAACATCAGGTACAAACTTACTAAACTGACGTAGCCTACAGCTCTGTCCTGTACACACTGGTTTATCCTAAATTATTTTTCAGTTTCAGATGAGTCTAAAAATGTGGTTGTTAGAAAAAGAATGGACGGTGGTGACTGTGCAACTAGGGGTGTGTAATATTGACAAAAATTATATGTAGTTATTTTCTGGGATTTTGTCCATAACGATAATTAGACGTTATTTGACATCCTACAAAAATATGTATGTATGTAAAAGTCACGTGTGAGCGTTGAATGTGTGTGTTAGAGAAGGAGAAGACAAAATTATTATTTCTTTCCAGTTTAAAAGCTGATTTTTGCTCCTGAGTGAAAGTTGAAGAAATCAGATGGTTAATTGTGGTTTTAAACTTTTCTTTATGGTCAGAACAAACACCTCAGGCCAAACAGTGGATCACTTCACGAATCTGAGGCAGAAAATTCAAAACTATTATGATAAAGAAAAAATTTCAGTCCCTGTTCCTCAACAAAATAAATAACTTAAAGGGGCTATATGTAGTTTTTCAATGAAATTAATTTTCATTGCATAATTGTCAATGGGCTCAAAACTCGCTTAGAAATGAAGCACATGCTTGTTCTTGCGTACGAGCCACAACTGGTTGCAATCTTAAAACCGCACCGCTATTGGCCACTGAAAACTACATAATGCCCCTTTTAATAGAAAGATTAAGTACAAATTTGTTTGTGATTTAAATTAATTAAATCGCAACATTTATTGCCGATGTACTGCACATTTTTTATATTGTTATATTGGAAAACTAAATAGCAATAATTATTATTACAAGGCTGCCAACTTTTCTATTTAGTTTGGAGTGAGATTCGGTGGTCGGCTCATTTTAGGCCTTCTGGGTCACATCCCACCTCAGGGGTCGGGGTCATCACTCTTTAATCCTCAGGAATTTTGTTTTAAACGTTCAACAGCCACATTCATGTGTAGATGAAATGCCAAGTAAATAATCATGGTCAGATCACTGTGATCAAGATACCTGCCAACCTTCAGGCATGATGGCCTTAATTTTGACCAAACCTCTAACCGTGTATTGGGGAGTCTTCCCACACAGAATCTATTTGACAAACCAGAGACTGTATTTTTTTTTTTTAATTCTAGACAAATTCAAGCATTTTGTATTTTTTTGTCTTTGTTTGACAGACAGACGACTGTTTGAGACCTGTGCAAAACAAAATTGACTGAAAACACTTCACCACAAATCCTCACGTTAATGCAGCAGCTCAGTGCAGCTCACATTCTCAACAGAACAAGGCTGTGCTTCAGCTTATACATTTTTATATTGCAAAACCGTACGTTACCCGATCACAAACTGTCTGCCACTCACCGCGCGAGAGCGGGATTGCTCGATTCATGTGAAAACGTCTGCCGGTGTCGCATCAGTTGGGCGGAATGTAATCGCGCCAAGTTGATGCTATCAGTTATAGGCTACATTAGTTTTTCCAGTGCGTGAGAAAACTGATGTAGGGCGTGTGAAAAGTGTCAATTGCGTGAGTGTCACACTCAACGCGTGAGAGTTGGAAGCTCTGTTATTACTGTTTTAGTGCCCAGGCCTAGTTTGAATGCCGATGAATGGCAGCAGAGAGCAGCGGAACAGCAATAAGCCTTTAGTTTAGCGGTAAAATGTAGGGGGCAAGTTACAGTGGCTGGCGAATAAAGACTGCAGCTTCTCAAGACTTCTCATTGACTTCTGTCACTAACAGCTACTGTATATTAGCCCTGAGTTCTGTCTTAGCTGTTGTCTTAGTGGCTTTGATTCTCTCATCATCAGTGTAGCGGTATTTGAACTGGAGTTTGTTTTTGTGCTGGTACCTTGCCTGGCTCAGGCCTGTCATGGACAGCTGACTTGTGAAGCTTTTCATATTCTTGACATTCCCTGTGGTGCTTAGTTTGTGGTCAGCAACAACCAGCTCCATGTGAGGGAGGTTGATCCACGTCTAGCAATTCAATATAACAATGAAACATTAGACTGAGAGGCTGCTGCTCTCCGTGTTTTATCTGCCGGCGCTGTTTGTTCTCTCATTTTTAACTTCATTCATGAAGTTTTCAGCAGCTGTTGCTTGTTTAACTCTAGCACACGTGTGCTGCATGCATGACGCAGTGAATGCACGGAGGAGTTTTTGATCGTAGACGAAAGATATCACACATCTCTATGTGCAACCTTAATAAATTAGATCAGTAATACTCACAGTGATAATGGACACTATGCTGATGCAGCCAAATACTGGTTTACACACACATCAGGGACAAAAGAGTCCTGGAAATACAACAGGATTTTATTTTTTACAAACTACAGAAGCTACCGGATTACAACAGCATACAAACAGCTTTTATTTTGATAAGGCACGGGCCACCATTCTTCATTAGAGTTATCATCATTGTTGGAACATGAAACAGTCAGAACCTTAAATTTTGCATAAACACAAACTACTTTCAGTCGCCCCCCTGTCTGCTTGTCTGCACCTGACCTCACGTTTCTAAAATATCATCTCTTCTCATGCCGCTTGCCTCCTCGTACATTTTGTCTGTAAACCACATTTGCAGTATAGTGACTTCCTGTTGGCATGCACCAGTAACTTATAAGCCCTAGCTTCAGTTTGATGAACTACTCAAAAACAATCCACAGATCAGAAACAACAAATGAAAGATTCACCCAGCATTCAAAATAAGCTGCTACATATAGAACTGGATATTTATAAAGCTATAAGGTAACTTTAACACTGAACACGTGTTCGCACAGTTTCACTATAAAGCATGAAATGTCAAGGTAACTTGTTTGTTTGATACCTGATGTCAGTAATCCCAAGAGAAGGAAACATGTTGCGACAGTGTGGGTGGGTGGTGGGGGTGGGGGGTGGGGCTCAAATAAAATAAACATCAAAACACCTTGCACACAGGAAACCACAAACTTTGATATAACCAGTCGTTGTCCTGCTTGGTCCTTGAAACATGTTGTCCTGAACCTGTCTGCGAGGCTAATAACAAACCAACCTCTGATTTGAAGTGAAAAGTATTGCTTCATCCACAAAAAAATCAGTGTGATGCAACAGACGGGTTGTGTTTACACTTTCCTAGTAGAAATCACCCATTCACATGTGGCACGGATCAGATATGAAGTAAAAAATACAATATTTTCACTTTTGAATTGCTAAACATTATTGTGAATCCAACAATGTTTTGCCTTAACATTTTGTTACTTTCTTAGAAAAGGATTTTATAAAAGTGAGATATTAGGTTTGTATTTTTATTTTTTGTATTAATCTCGTGTGTGTGTGTGTGTGTGTGTGTGTAAAAAACAAAAACAAAAAAAGGTGTAACTAATGATGATAATATAGGGGAGAGCCAGGATGATTGAAACACAGATAAACGTCATTTTAAAAGATAATGTTTATTTTGTGTTGTGATCAACATCTCACATGTGTGTTTGATCAATACCAGGTGCTATTTTGTACAAATATGGAATGACTTCTGTATAATTTGACTGAAGTTGGAAGATTGAAGAAATACAATGGTATGCATTTGAAATGCTTATGTTATTATTTTGTTTATTTAAAATGTCTGACATTGTCCTTCTTTATATATAATTGCAAAAATATGTCCTTTATCTTAATATATGGCCTCACAATCAACGTTAATTTGGAGGGGTTTTTTTGTAGATCAGCCTTAAATGTAGACTATCCTTAAATTCCTGCTTCAAATCATATTGAGTTACTTACAGTAAAATATAATAAAATTTTTTTTATAAAAGATGAGGTCAACCAATCACTTCTGGTTTCACACACAGTGCGACCACAGTAGGGGGACGAAAGAAACAAGTGTTTGAATCGTCCTGACTTCTTTCTGACTGTTAAACTTGACACATGAAACAATAAACACAACTTATCGTCAAAAATTACAGCTCGAGTGAATTTACTTTGCGTGATTGGAAGTGTGACGTATACACCCGATATTTTGCGGTTGTAGTATTGCTTACCACACGTGCTGACATAGTTTAGCATATCAGACTTGTACGGGCTCGGAGAAAATTGCCGTGCTACTTTCGTCCCTAATAGCTGCACTTGAATCAGAAAATGCTTTATTGCCAAGTAGTTTTTACACGTACGAGGAATTTGCTTTGGAGATAAGGTGCTAAAATGTAGAAATATATAAATATGGAATAGATTGACAAAATATAATATATAAATATGATAAACTGAGACATGCTTTTTTTATGACATGACATAGCACCGCCTGTACTCTTCCTGGTATGATAATTCAAAATATCTGCTGTGAAATAGGCCTGAAGGAAAAAGTTTAGTGCCAGTTAGTGTGATACAAAACCGGAGCCACCTGAAAAAACATGAAGGTGTTTAGAGGAGATGTTCATTTTCACTTACTGGTTTAAATGCCTTTGGACTTTGAGTTAACTTTATTGTCATTACAACAACATTTTAGAGGTGTTACTTGCCTTGATGAGCTCATAGTGCAGGACAGACAAGACAGCATTCAACACAGCATGCTAGCTGATAACCATTATCTAAACACACTGAAATAAACAAAAAAAATAGTTTATATAATTGTTTCACTATCATACCAGACAAACAGTAGAGTTTTACTTAAAAACACTTGGCTGGTTGATCTGGCTGTAATTTAAGGTTAGATGATGTAATGTAGGTTAAGATAACATCATAGAAGTAAAAATAACCAGAGAGGTCACAGCGGTCAGAGTTGTTTAACTGCACCTGTGGCATCAAGCCAGCTGCCAACACATCAGTTTAAACAACTGGAGCTGGGTTAAAGTTTTAAAGAGCAGCAGTCCAAACTGACTTAAGGAGGAGTTTTTTTAACGAGGTGTGATGGTGTTTGTCTGCTGAGTAACAAGGAAATAGAAAACTCCCTGTTCATTCAGTTTGCAGTTCTCTTTGTTGCTCATAATTATACTGAACGAAATATAAACGCAACACTTTTGTTTTTGCCCCCATTCATCATGAGCTGAAGTCAAAAATCTAACAAAAGGCCTATTTCTCTCAAACATTATTCACAAATCTGTCAAAATCTGTGTTAGTGAGCACTTCTCCTTTGCCGAGATAATCCATCCACCTCACAGGTGTGGCATATCAAGATAGGGATCGCACAGGTGGGCCTTAGGCCAACCACAATAAAAGGCCACTCCAAAATGTGGACTGAGGACTGCCGACCCTTTCTTCACCACTCTGGACTCACTAAGCAGCGTCACACTGTGCTGTTGTTGACCTACTGGACATATTGTTAATACTTTGTTCTTGTTAACTATAGATAGTGAAAAATACCACGCAAGAAATGCAGCATTGTCTAATCCTAATTTTTTCTTACAGGAGAAGAAAAAAGCTACCTTGACCTCCATAAATGAAGGATAGAAAGAACCAGAATATGTTCCAGGACAGTTTCACATCAGTTACTCTCCCTACATATTTATAACCGTTTACAACTTCAGTGCAGTCACTTTTAATAGCTACTTGTGGGTGTGTGTTTCTGCTTGCTCAGACATAATCTATTACCTGTCTGTCTGTCCTGGGAGAGGGGTCCCTTTCACTGTTGCTTTTACTGAAGTTTCTTCCATTTTCCTTTATTTTTTTTTTATTTTTTTTTCACCTTTGTCTCATTATGTGTCTCATTATGTGAATTGAGGGATAAAGGACAGAGGGTTTAGTCATTGTAAAGCCCCTTGAGGCAAATTTGTAATATTGGCAAAATATTTTTTAATAAACATAAAATTGAATTGACTTATGTTTACTGTGTACACCATCTTAGTTTACCATGCCAACATTTGCTTATTAGTAAACTCAACACAGCGTACAGCTCAGGCTAATGGGAATGTCATTAGTTTTGCAGGTGTTTGGTTATAAAACAAATTAACATGTTTCATTTATTTGTTTATTTGACAGGGACAGTGATCTGAATTAACAGTAAAATAACTAACTGAGCCAGAGTTAGCTTAACAGGCTAATTTCCATCTTTTGGCAATGGCCAGTTATTAAAAAGGCAACCTACAATAAAGATTTAAAATTACATAAAATGACTTATTACAGCCCACACGTACAATACATGTTGACCTGATGGTGGCGCTAGAGAAAAGTCAGATGATCACCAGTGTTATCCTGAGGTGGAACTGAACCACATTTCATGCCAATCCACCCAAAAGTTTGAGAAATTTCATTCTGGAGCAAAGTGGTCAGCTGACAGACAGACATTGCCACCCATAAAGCTACAGTGTTAGCATATTTCTGAATTGCAAAGGTAACCGTTTTAGAAACATTAAAATGGCGGTAAACAGTCAGATACTCATGTCTGGATTTTCTGTTTCCCCTCCTTTTACCTAGGTATCTGTCACAGGAAGACGTTTTGGACCAGTCTAACCCATTTGTCCAGCTGGTCAGCGGTGTGGTGTGGCTGTTGAGGAACGGCGAGGTGTACATCAACCAGAGCCTGACGGCCGAGTGCGACAAGACGCAGGAGACAGGTACATGCTGTACATTCACCTACAAGGGGGAAAACAAGAAACGGCTTCCTTACAGCCAGCAGGGTTTAGCCAGGAAGAGTCTGCATGTTTTCTGGCCAATCAAACACTAAAGATCTGTTAACTCAGGAGATAAGACTGATGTGCTGCCATCATTGGAGCACGTGCAATATTTACTTACTGATTATGTGCATTTATTCTACACCAACCAAACGTGTTCTTCAACACCCCAATACCCCATCACTCCATATCTTTACTGCACTTTTGCCGCTGATGTTTTTTGCACCCTCGTATTTGTATTTGATGTTAACTGTATTTTATACTACCTGTAAAACTACTCACCACCAATGTCCAAAATGTAAATGAGCCGCACAGACTAATTTTCATCTGGAGTCCCTAGCAGGCTGATGGCATAAGAAAAACATTAAAGCACAGGCATACAGAAAACATTAAAAAACATTCGCACATAATCATAAATGGAGGACACAGGATGTAAGTGTTTTTATAAATAAATGCAGGTCTCAGTTAGACACCTGGTCTTTGGATCTTTAAAATCTCTTAAAGCCCACCTGGTCTACTGCTGAGCTAAGCTGCTTTGATCGTGCACATACAAATATAAAAGTTTAAACTTTTCTCAATATGAAAATGCTACACATTGTTACATCGGTTAGATTCTACACAATTCAATCGTTTAGTTCATTTTACAGAAACAATTCAGATTTAAAGGTATGGTAAACAATTTTTATGCCAGTAATATTCATACTGGTTGAAATAAACAAATTGAAAATAGCCTAGTTTTGTGCAAAAGGAATTAAAGGCCTGTCCCAAATATAGGCAGAGTGAGTGAAGCAAATAAAATCCCAGGCTATCGTATACGTTTTACAGTATATATTGCTTAGATTCTGTTCTTACTTTTGCTAATATTTTCTACTTCTTGTCTAATTTCTGTTTTATTTATTCTTTGTTAATATTTTTGAAGTCTGAAAACAGAAATGCACCTTTTGAGACTGACGCAAATGCAATTTCAGAGTTCTTGCACAATGGCAATAATGTTCTTGAATTTTTAATGACAGACAAGTTGTAAAGTGCTTTGGATATAAATGCATCCATTCCAAGATAAAGTTGACCTTTTTATATAACAGGTTAGTTTCCTGGTGTAAGTTTCCATGGTGACCGACGCAGATTGTCAATAAATTGACTGTTCTCCTGATCTCAGCTCAGGGTGTGAGGTAGAAACCGGATCAGCTTCGCTTCTGCTGTAATTAAGTGTAACTACATCTCCGAGCAGCGCCGCGGTGCTGTGTTTGCATAACACAGAAACTGTCTGTGACCTCACCTGACTCCATCACACCACAAAAACACAACTCTGCCATGTTTGAATAACAGTGACAAGAGCAAAACTGTGTGCACCAACCAAAGTTCACATCGAGTTCCTTAACTGCATATCGTCGCACACAGTGCAGTATAAACAGTGCAGTATAAATAACAAGGATGAGAGTTCCCAGAACTGATCGGTCATTGGTTACATAAAGTTGAAACCTGATCTCAGCTTTGCATGAACTCATGGCCGTATAAAACATCCACCCACTTCAGACAGTGCTGGCATGGTGTTGCTTATTTGGAACAGTGTATCCAGGACTAGATGGACTCATTTATTTCAATGCAGAGACATGTTTCCATATGTTTTTCATTTGAGTCACTGACAATGTTTGTCTCTACCTTTGTGCTTGTGTTTTAATGTTTTGGGAGTTTTGTCTTTGTGAATTTTGGGGAAGAACCTTCTGAATGACACAGAACTCTCCCACCTGGTGTCCAAGTTATCCCATCAGGTCACAGCCCCGAATGAAAGCATAAAAAGGTCAGGCTCAGGTATTGTCGCTTCATTTGAACCCTGATGAAGAACTCCAGGGATTTAGCATTTAGCGCATTCTTCTTCCTTATCAAACGTTGGTGCCTGCATTGAAGTGTAGAGTTACGGAGTGCGTTATGCTAGTAGAGGCTAGCCAAGAGATGAGGGGCGGGCTACAGAGGCCTTGTAGTACGGTGTTTTTCACATACTACTACAGTAGTATTCAACACCTGTTCACAGAATTAAGCTGCGTTTCCACCAAAAGAACTTTACCCCGGAACTAGGAACCTTTGGAGGAAGTCACTGCGTTTCCACCGAAGGGACCAGGGTCTAAATGTAGTCCTGGGGTCTTCATTTAACCCCCCAAAAAGTCCCTGCTCGGGGGGGTAGTTCTTTCTGAAAGTACTGGTACTTTGGGAGGAGGGCTAGCCTTGCAGTGAAATTCTGAAGTGCTCCTCTCTTTTCCACCGTTGACTGCAAATCAATAAATCGCAACCAACAGACAGATAGCACACAAGCCTCGCTGATGTCCGCCTGAGATCGTACGTCTGCATTCAATTTATTGCTCAGAAACAGCTGATGGAGTTAGCTAAATACTGGGTCTGAAGTTGTTGTTTTAAGTTTTCATAAGTCAGGAGGTTTCTACACGGAGCTGAAGTCGGTCTCCTCTCCAAAACAAGCTGAACAGCTGATTACAACAGGTAGTAAAGTTTGTTAAAATCATGTTCCTCCGACGCTCAGGCGACACAGACGTGATGCAGTTGATCCGCTGCTTGTTGGCTGGAAATGTTTTAATAACCTTGATGAACTTGATGGTTTTATCCAGTTAGTTATGAAATTTATCGTGCGTCTCTTCATACTCCCACACAAAAAGCTGTTTCAATGGTCCAGCATAGCCTATAGTTTGTCATTATATTCCAATCAAGTTTATTTATAAATTTTGCTCATGGATAGTGGTTAGAAACAATGATACCTGTGCATCGCTTTGTACGGCGTACAGGCACACCTTTGTCAACGTCTAGTGGAAGCAGTGGAGCGTGCAGCCTGCCCCACATTGTATTATTATTTTCAGTGCTTGGACATTTGCAAATCAGCAAAATACTTTCAACTAAAAAAAAAAGTATCAGTAGGTTAAAACACCCTGATGTATAGCTAGAATCACATCCTTAGCCAGGCTTTGTCTTTTTAAAAAAAGATTATTCAAAACTGTGCTGAAATGTTTTTTTCCAGCAATGTTCTACTTTATACACAAAGACTTCCTCATATTTTCACCTGAGAGTTGCCAAATGCATCCACAGTTGTCTTCTGTTCGTCCTGCAGGAGATGGGGGAAGTTTGCCAGTAGTTGCTGAAGGAGCACAGAAAGTTTCTCACCTGTATTTTCAGATTGGATGTGTGGATTTAAACCTCACAAGTCCAACATCACTAAGAGCAGACCTCCTTGTTGAATACCAAGCAGGCATGCTGCAGGATTTTAGAAATACTGAGTTTATCTTACTCAACCCTATCCAGGCTTAGTTGTTTTTACAAAGCCTTAAATACACTACCTGGAATAAAACACTGGCAGGGAAATATTAAATCATGTTTTTACTGGCACAAATTAAAAACATTTCAATACAGAGGCAAATTAAATATATACATACATACATTAAGTTAAAAGAAAAAAGATTCTGCAGCAGTCATAAAGTTAAAATGGACCTATAGGACAAGATAGAAATGGATTTTAAAAAGGCTGTTTTGTAGAAGTATGTATTGAGAAGAGTTTTAAAAGACGTCACAGATCCTGCAAGCCTCAGGTTCTCATATAAAATATAGTCTCAAAATGCTGCAATCAGCCTGTAAAATAATGACTATGTGTACGTTTTCACTTGTAGAATTTAAACAGCTCCAGGTCCCTAAAAGCCACAGCTCTGCAGAAGAATACCGAGGTCATGGCGTCTCTCTCTTTAGTGGCAGCAGCTCCGAACCCTAGCTGTTCAGCATCATACAGCTGAACCATAGACTGTATAAAAGAAGTGGGCATAGCCACCGTGACGTCACCCGTTGGTTTGTGGACTACCATTGGCGATTTAGGCCGCCGTTGTGGAACCATAAGTGACCAGATATGTATGAGAGGGTGGAGCCGGGGAGACATGAGCATTACTACGCCTGACAGGTCGCTGTGGTAGTCAATCACAAGTGTCCAGCCCCTAAACCATCCCCTGCTTTATCATCTTTTTCCTCTGAATTGAACCATAACTTACTAAATAAACATTATCATTGAGACCATAAACTCCTAAGAGCAAGCGCACCAAGTGAGCCTTAACATTAAAGCCAAGAAGATTGCATTATAATCAGTGGAGCTTTGTTAAAGGATAGGTTCACATTTTATAGACTTTGTCCTTAAACAATACTCACGTGCCCATATGTACATTGAAAGAAACTGCTGTTATTATTCCTCTTGTTCAAATTGGCTCCAAAGAGATCCCTTTCCTTAAAGCGATTTCAGTCTGTTTAAAAATGCACTGTAGTGCTATACTACTACTTGTACTGCAGTAACCTGTGTTCGACAAATAACATGTTTGTCTTTTTAGTACACATTTCCCTCATTATGTTACTATCCATCCGCTATACTAAAGCTCAGGTACTAAAAACACTAACTTTGGAAGATACCCATTTGATTTGACTGACTCAGACTGCTGGCGCCGCATTTTGGCTTCAGATAAACTACAGAATCCATTTTTTTCATACAAAACGAGGCCTGGGAACTTTAACAAATGATCTCTTTGCCGGCAGTATGGATAGGAAGAATAATAACAGTGACCAATAACTTTTAATGTTCAAATGTTCAAAGTATAAGACAAGACTTGAAAACAATTTAACATCAGTATATGACTTTGTATTTGATGCTTGAATCAGCTCCTTCTCCTCTCGATCTAAAACAGAAAAGGATGTGGACAGACTTATTTATTAGTCCGGTTTGTTTTTGACATTTCTAGTGCAGATAGCCTGACATTGTTGCAACTCAGTGGCTGGATCCATGGATGCTCTCAGGAAGTGTCAGACTTCTGGATGCTCTTAAAGGTCCAGTGTGTAATAATAAGGAGGATCTATCGACAGAAATGCAAAATAATATCCATAACTATGTTTTCAGTGGTGTATAAAGACCTTACATAATGAACCGTTTTGTTTTTATTACCTTAGAATGAGACATTTCTATCTACATACACTGCAGGTCCTCTTACATGGACGTCACCATGTTGCGCAGCCATGTTTCTACAGTAGCTCAAACGGACAAACTGCTCTACAGAGCGCGTTTCGTCACTGCATTGAATTTGTACAAAGAAGAAATAACATTAGTAGTAGTAGTCGACTGGTTTATTAGAAGTAAGAAAAGAAGTATAGATCTTTTCACACAGAAACCTTTGTCATGTACTTTCACAGGGAAATTCCGCGATTTTGTGGATGTGGTGTCAGCCAGGACGGCGGTGGGCCACGATGCCGACGGCAACCTGATCCTGTTTCAGATTGATGGACAGACTGGAAAAAGGGGGTAAGAAATGTACAGAGCTGAAGGATGTTTAACCCGATGCTTTTATCCAGAGCAACTGACTCCTGTTCTCCTCCAAACTGTATATCTACTCAGCTACATAAATGTAATGGAAGTAATATTTTATTTTTAACACCCAGTAAGTGGATGAAAGAGTTAAGTGTCCCTCCGGGTAGGAACGAGAGAGCAGACACAGATGACGTTGAAAGAAAACATATGATAATTTATTCCATTAACTGAAAGTCACTCACACCGTGAGAGTCAATGAGAGTGAGAGTCAATACAGTGCCCCGAGTAGGAACTGAATATGCAGGGTTTTCATTTGCATGGCTTAACCTCCTCTGAGCCAAACATGGAGACAAAAAACAGCTCTATGCACTTTGGGTTTTCTTTATCCATTCACTGTGAAAAGACCATTTATTGCAGATCTTTTGTTTGACATGATTAGGTTAAAGGACCAGTGTGTCTAGATTTAGCAGAAAATTGGCAGAACTAACGGCAGAAATGTAACATTCATAAGTTTTCATTAGTGTATAATTAATAAATTAATAATAATCATTTTCAGGTGTTTTTTTTACTTTAGAATGAGCATTTTATATCTACTGAGGTAGTGAATACTCAACAAAGGTCAGACATAAATAAAAGAGAAAAATGTTTCTCTCCACACACAGTGTGGAGAGAGGTGAACACTTTAAATACATGTGTGCTGTAAAGTGGGGTATATTTCTCTTATTTCCTATTTCACCATTTTAATTCTATTTCATTGTCCACCTTATTTTAGTGTTTACTCACTACTTGATGTTCTCCTCTTGCCACACACCTACACCTCTGGTCTCTTATTGCAGAAAACACCTGCTTGCCCCGCCTCTTCCTGTCTCTCTCTCCCTGTATGTGCCTCTTCTGCTGACTTCGGCGATATGTTTTATAAAGTCGCCGAAAAGATACAGAACTCGTCTTTGGATATTTCCGTTTTCACAGCAGCAGGCACGCCACATGTGAAGAAGGCTCTGAAATGATCAAAACTAACATGGTACTGAATAGGTTTGGGTATCGTTGAAAATTTTACGATACCAGTACCAAAACCAGTACCCTTGAATTGACGCCGATACCAGTACTACCAGTACTTCATTCGATACCCTGCATAAAATGGTACCTGTTGAAGCCATAGTAGTTGATTGGTAGCCTATTATTATTTTTATTGTTGTTATGGACAAGCAAGGTGATCTATATATTTTTTTTTCTTGTTGCTAATAAATGTTACATAAATGTATTGGGAAACTGTATCAGATCGCTCCTCATCCTAATTACAGTAGTTAATCCTCACTGGTAGTATTATACGGGGAAGACTACAGCTTTCAAGTTTTTTTATATTTGAATGAGAGAGGAATGAAATTATTTTAGTGACCAAATTTAAGGTTATTTTTTGATACGTGTGTTGAAAGTAAACAACGGAAAATTATTTTGTTAACCTTCGATCAATAAACTGAATTGGTGAGTCGCAAAACCTCCAAAAACGACAGTCACAAATATAAAACGAGTAAAGAGTCTGTTTAAATAAGTCACTAAACTACACTAAAGACTCACAAATAAAGGAAAAGAGAATCTGCACATCCAGCCGATCAAACTACACCTGAAGCAGCTGCAACTGCAGCCGGAGGCTCTGTGAGTAACATCAGCTGATCGCTGCTGCGCCACAAAAGCGTTTGATTGATGTGATACCCATACCCATCCCTAGTACTGAATGACATCTGCAGTGTTGCTTTACCTGGGTCCTGCTTGTAAAATACCAACCGTGACGGCGTCGTAATGTAATACTAGATAAAATCTCTCTGTTTCTCTGCAGAATTCTAAAATGGATCACCAGATATACCAGGACAGACATTAATATACCTGACCCTGATGAAGTTGCTCTTTATACAAGCTGTGCCAGACATCCTTACCTTGCTTCCCAGTTATACAAGTAACCAGGTTATCTAATAAGCTTTAAACAAGTTAGCATGTGCATGAAAAAAGACTGCAGACAGAGAAAGTAACTGCAGACTGGCTGTCCGAAAGGATAGATTTATTCATTGTCCTTGAAATGATTCCATCCAGACTAGGGCTGGACGAGTTGACCTAAAATCAAAATCACGATGACTGGAACGATTACGATTACTGAGCGATTATTTTGTTTTTGAATGTTGTTTTTTATTGCTGGTTTTTTGCCCTCATATCTCACTGAAAAGGTTTGTATTGTAAAATGCTCAATTATTAAAGCTTGGTTTAGTTAATTTTTTGATTCACAGAATTTAAAAATCGAAATGTTAATTGAAAAGGTAATGTTGACGTTCATCCACACAACTGCTGTTATAAGAGCAGCGGAGTTAGGTATTTCAGGGAGTGCAGTGTGTGTTCGTAGTGAAAGTGAGCGGCAGAAAAGTGACAAAAAGCAAGCGAGTTTGTTGTCAGTCTGGCAGTAAATGTACAGTGTAGGTCACAGCATGTCCGTTAGTAAAATGGATGTCTGTTGTTTTGCCAACTGCTGGAAAGCTAGCTAACATCTGCCTGACTCCAGTCTGGAAGCTCAGCACGACTGGAAGGGATGGAATCACGTTCACACACACACACACACACACACACACAGAGTAGTATGTTTTTAAGGGGACTGTACATGAACACACTGTAGGGAAAATATTTATAAAAAAACGTTGGTTAGAGGCTCTGAATTTCGGTTTCGATTACTTTTCAATTCGATTACTTGTCCAGCCCTAATCCAAAGTGTAACTGAAACAGAATCAGCTTCAGGACAGTTATAAAATGCCAGATAAGGTCAGGGGTACGGGAGAAACGTGATTACTGATCGTGCTACATGAATACACAGATTTACAGGAACCAGCTTACTCCACTGTAGGGCTGCAGCTAACGATGATTTTAGATTATTTCAACGATTCATCGATGCGTCGTTTAAGTGCCCCACCCCCCCAGCTATGGCACCCGACGCTGTTTTCCAAACCACTTTTATCAAGAAATTATAAAGATGGCGATTATAAAGACAAAGAATCTGGGTGAAAGGATGGATTAGTACACGCAGGCAGCAGGGATTGTCTGAGCTACAGAGAGCTGGAGGGGAGTTAAAAGGTGCAGCTCCCGACACCCAGTTAATTCCTGACTGTGAGGTCACAACTCACGGCCCAAAAAGGAGAACAACAAACTCACGTGTGCACATTTTCACCTGAGGCCTGCGGCTTACTTTGGCTTCAACTCAACAATCAATCAGGATTTCAAGTAGCTGTTACTGTTACCTTGTCTGTGGTCCGCTGGCAGAACACCGGCTGCTTTGATCAGCTGCCGTCGTGCTGTTGCCGGTGGACGGACTGTAACATTACAGAGTTGTTGTTTTCTTTGGCTTGAAATAATCCCATACTTTGGACACTTTCTTCTTTGTCCCTTGCTGTTTTCTCTCTCTTCCTCCACTTCGCAAACAGCTCCATTATAATCGCGTCATGTTTACAGCGTAAACGTGATGTGCGACAGTAATAAATGTCCCTGCGAAACACTGTGCTGTATAGCTACATGGATTAAACGAAGCATCGATGCAAAGAATTTGTGTCAATGGATTTTATTTATCGATTTAATCGATGAATCGTTTCAGCCCATTGCATTTCCAACTTTTCAGAAATAAAATACTGTCTAAAATGTTAAGTTTCCTTATTAAGATCGATACGTATATGAACAAAAAATAAGTAAACAAGACAAAAAATCTAACTAAGCAATCAATGCTAACTTTAGATACTTGACAGTTTTTAAAACTAAATACTACAGACACTAATGTTATAGTATACTATTGTTAAAAGCCCAGAGCTGAAGCCTTAGAGCCACATGCTGCCAGCGCTTTTCATTACCGGTCATAAATTGGCACATGCACACCAAAAAGACAATATATAAAAGCACAAAAAAACAAGCAAACAGAAACTGAAATGTGATCATCTGAACTCACAAATAATCTTATTCAACCTGTTCTGCCTGCTTTCTGGTAGTTTTGATGTTACGAGGAAACAACCGTCTTAACCAAAAAATAGCAGTAATACCAGTGAAACAGGCTTCGGGATCACAAACTCATTTTGTTACTGCAGACAAACAGAACATTTCCCCACATACAAAACATGCATCTCCCTAAAATACTGCAGATTCAGAAGGATGTGACAGTTATTAGCTGAATGGGCATGGCGTGTAGACATGTACACAGCAAATTGGAGCTTGTTAGGGGCACAAACGCAGCTTTGTTTTTGGAGGGTAGATTCAACCTGGGATTACTGGTATTTGCTGGTTGCAAAAGGCCTCTTGGCTGGGTGAATATTTTACATTCAGTGTGTCACATTCATGACCATGTCTAGCTCTTAAAATCTGCTCCTTTAATATCAAAGGTTGTAAGATGAAAATAGGATATTATTGCAATGATGCAACTGAAAAAGAATAATGCGTAGAAAAAATAGTGTTAATTCATGGATTCTAAAATGGTGAATAATGACTCCTCTCAATATGAGTGCTGCTCCTCATATTAACAAATCTGTCTTTACAACCTCAACTCATTTTTATTGTTTGAATATAGCTTGCTTTAATGGAACTGTGTAATGGACAACACACAAGATAAACATCCAGGTTTTAATATAGCTAAGAGGAATCCTAGACGACAGCGAGCCTCGCAGCAGTAAATGATAATGGGGAAATGGATCCATCAAACGACTAGGCGTAGTAAATTTGTTGTAAAAAATCTTTAATAGATAACAATAGGGAGACACAAGGCTGCTTGGAAAGACAAAGAGCAGTAAACACTGAGCTGGTGGAGGTAAGGAGGAAAACTCTAAAGAAGGGAGGTGCCAGAGAGGGTGGGGAATAAAAACAACTTGATGGTGAAAGTGATAAATGTGGCTACAGCAAAGGGGTTCGTTTGTTAGATGAACTAATACGCTAGAGGCTCACGTCACCCTCAACCCAATAAGATCTCCCCACCAATCGATTGGATTGATCCGACTCTCCCTCCCTCCCTACAGACCTGCAGCAGCCCTGGAGATTAATGTGTTTGTGTTAATGACCTGGCTTTGAAAAAAACAACAGGCTGACTTGTCTGAACATGTCTGCTGCCCCTCTGTGTATCTCCACTCAATATCAGACTACAAGCCGCTCAATAAAAACGTGTCAAAGTCAGCTCGCACCAAACAACGACCTCCAGCTCACAGACCGACCCTCAGTCTCAAGAATAAACTGCCCTTTGAGCGCATCATTCGTTTGAGTGTTTTCACATTAGAGTTTGGTTCTGCATAGTGATCAATGGGGTTCAGCACTGCGCGTCATTTTATAAAAGCTTTAATCCACTTTCACCCGCAGAGGACGTCGACATGTGCTTGGACAGATTAAAATATGAGACCACCCTGAGATGTTTTATGTATTTTTATGAGATGCCCAGAGATCCAGAAATCAACCTCTGGGTCTGGGGCCTTGTGGCAGTTGCAGCTTTGCCTCATTAATCCAACCTTGCCCTTATTGATGGACTGGATAAATCACACCAAGATCCCATTTTTATTAAAAGTTACTGTAACGCAGCTTTACCACTTCTGGGGAAAAAAATGACAATTTCCGCTGGATGGCATCACCAGAGGAAAGGCCATGTGTCCTAAATCCAAAGGGTTTAATCTCGGTGGCCTTTTTAGGACATCTGTGCCTCTGCTTGTCAGGCCCAACTCAGCCTCAGTTCAGCTCTGCTGTAAGCTGGTTGTTAACATACCGAATCCCATTTCAGTCTTTTCCCCCGCCACATTCTTGTTGAGATACAGGGGTAGGGCGAAGCTGTAGGGCTACATAGCACTCGAAGCAGAGATTTTTGAACACACTCCAAACGCAGGGCTGCAAGAAAGCTCCCAGAATGCAATTAACATGTCCAAAGTCACTCACTTTATGTTATATTGTAGCTAGAATGCTGCATTCAAAAATAGAGTCTTTACCTACAAACCACAAACATATCCATCAGCATTCACAGGAGTTGACGACGCCTTTGTTTTGTTGTCCGATATGCGGCAGACATCCGCAGAATGATGCTTATAGCCCACATGAGAGAGATCACCACAGCAGAGGACGGCATATTTGAAACGTTTTCATAGAGAAGTCCAGCAAATACTTGTAGTGTCTGGTAACGCAAGGGCCATCATCGACTACTGACGACGTATCAGGTTCTTGAAGGGTTGTCCCATTTTCTAGAGGGAATTATTAACCACTACCCCTTGTAACTCCATTTCCAGGGGCAAGGGGTACACTCGAAAATAAGGGGTGGGTGTAAAAATAAGGATTGGTATTGACCCTTACAGTTAGCATGCTTGTACGCTAAACCTTTAGTATATAATAGTCTATCATGATAGCCTATTAGCATTACAATATGTGGAGTTTATTGTGCTAACATTTATGCTGCCTTGAAAGCTAGCAAATGTGAAAGACTCGTGTGTATATATATATTTACATTTATTGTTTTGTCAGAGGGTACATTCAAACCGGGACAAAAGAGACAAAGGCAATGTTCAAGCTTTCAAACTGTCTTGTTTAGTATATAATGTAATGTTTTAGTATGTTTAAGTAACTTACAGTTATTTGTTTCAGTAACAGGTTCTCATTTCAGTAACTTGGTTATAGTTTTATTAAATTACGTTATTCAAAAAAAAAACGTTCGCTCAAATTGCAGTACTTTATTTGATACACTTCTTTGTAAGGTTTAATGAACAGTAAAAGTTCTATTGTACTTTTGTATCCCACTATAACTTTTGCTAAGAAACAACAAACGTCATCTGTGCATTATAAAGGGGGGATACGTTTAATGGCAGGTTGAAAATACAGTCTGAAAAAATATGTATCCCACTATAACTTCTGCTAGGAAACAACAGACGTCTCCATATTCAACTCTGCTATTAGTCATGAAATGAAGTGTACACAAAATCGAATACTTGATAGTAGGCCATCATCTGTGCATTATGGAGGGGGATACATATTTTGGCATTTTGGCAAATTTACCCTTTAAGGAGGGGGACTTTCCAGCAATAACCAAAGGCTATCCATGCAATAGAAACAACACAAATTTCACACAAGGACAAAATATTGTCTACAATGTTGCATTCAGTTTAATGTACATTTCAAGTCAAGTAGATGTAACTTTGAGGCAAGCAATGTGTTAAATGATTACAGTGATTTTGATTTTACAGTATCGATGGCATAGATATTTGTAGGAGCAGGTTGCTTGATAAAGGGGACAGTCTGTTTAGATCTAGCTTCCAAACAGTAACATGGATGACTAAGTGATCAACTATGTGGTCAGTTATATCATCGTCAGACTATCAGGAAATAAATGTTTGCTTTACAAGGGAACCTATATGCTTTCGATTAGACATTCTCAATTCAGTGCAATGAATAATACATTTAATAACACGTAACGTTAGCCCATAAAAGTGTTCTTATAATCCGTGTGCTAGCTTGCTCTGCAAAAACCTCGTTGATAAAACAATACTAAAACGAGTACACAGTCGTCCACATGTTATAATTTTCGTTTACTTTTGTGAAGTCCGCCTTAACGTTGAATGCACGCGTGCTCCTGCGTCATGGCGAACACTTTCTATCAGGGATGACTAACGTCCAAAGGGATCCGACTAGTTGAGAGACATATGTTCCGCCTCTTGCATCAGAGCCATATTGTCGCAAGTTAGATATATTACTATAATTATTGTTGGCTCCCCCCAAAAACCGCCATAGCATTAGTATGTTGGCAATTTTACATTCTTATATTAGCATGTTAGCAAAGTACAGATGAGGCTGACAGGAATTCGGCCATCAGCTGAAGAGGTGTCTTGTCATGAGCTGTAGTGTTGGTTGCTCTCCATGAAAAGTCACGGGATCAGTTTAGTCAATAGTTTCATCCCCAGGGGACCATGAATGTCTTTCTTGGCAACATTGCTATCCCTAATACTATGCTGCTAGTAGGGATGCACCGAATGTTCTGACACCAAAATTACTTGTTTTACCGAAAACAGCACAAAAAGCACTTTCAGTGTTTGGCCTAATAAGTCAAAAGACCGAATTAAATTTTACCAAACAATTACGTTGACATGTCGGCAGTGTGGACGCATTTTAAAGTGTCAGAGAAAGACGTTTTCAGACTTTGTTCTGCTGAATTGTCTTCTAGGACATCCACTCTATCTGTGGCAAGAGAAGGCGATTAAGCTAGCCGCACCTAAATTTGGAGTGCACACGTATTTGCACCTTTATGGTAATTACCCTGAAACGGCCTAGAGCGAGCTGACAGGCAGGTTAGAGACTTTATCCTGTCAGTTTGTCTCTTTACAAAGACAAGTGTTGCAGTATGAGAGTCCTACCTGAAGAGAGGCTGTGAAGTCTTCATGTTACGCCATACGAGAACCACACGCAATATAAATGTTATAAATGTGAATGTACTTCTTCTGTGTTCGGGCAAATTTTTTCATTAAATTCGGTTTTGGCTTCGGGCCAAGAATTTTCATTTCGGTGCATTTTTTGTAAAAATACAAAACGCTTTTATGGTCACTTAATTTGTACCTCTCTTTTTGTTATTGTGTGTCTCTGTACAGTATGAACCTTCGGGAGGTGGCTGAGTTTCTGAAGTCCTACGGAGTCGTCAATGCCATCAATCTGGATGGAGGCGGGTCTTCCACCTTCGTGATTGATGGCTCATTGGCCAGCTACCCCTCGGATCACTGGTGAGCCAATTAATCATTCAAACATAAAGAATAAAGTCTTTACTTCACTTTGTTCTTTACGTAAGGCCTGCTAATTCTCCATGAAATTTTACAGTGACAGGCTAATTCATCTTTTGAGCTTTAGTGCTCTGGATCTGTCGTCTGTTACAATGTGACCTGTTACTTTTTGTCCTCATCATTCATCCTCCCCTCACAGTCAAGCAGACAGCAGGTGGCGCTGTGGCCGCCGTGTCTCCACCGTCCTGTGTGTTCACCTGCGGCGCTGCCAGCCGGCAAACTGCAGCGGACACGGAGACTGCGTGGACGGACGCTGTCAGTGTCAGGAGGGCTGGCAGGGCGCCGCCTGTGACTCTCTGGTGTGCCAGCCGCCAACCTGCGGCCCACACGGTGTCTGCACTGCCAGTAAGTGTGGAGGTGGAGCTCCGCTGCAGCAGGTGGTGGAGAACAAGTGGTTGGACTACAAACAGGATTATTTTTATTTTATGGGTTTGTGTGTGTGTTATATAACCAGGATGATCTCTGGAGGTATTGTATTACATTATATCTAGAGGTGTTTTTAATATTTACCGCACTGATATAAATGGGGTGGACAAAATATAAGAAACACCTCTCAGTATAACTTGTAATAATTCAACGGCAACACAGCATGCAGCCTCTAAAATTACCATAAGTGGATCAACACTTTTCTGCAGCACAAACTGAAGGAGGATTTTTTTCAAGGCAGCTGTATTAAACTGTATTACTTTAAGCTAGGTCTACCTCATAAAACACCAACCAAGTGTAAATCTCAGAGTAGCTTAGATAAAGTCATAGTTGAAAATGAAAGCATAGTAACAAGAACAATCATAGACACCATTACACTAAAGGAATATTAGTAATGAAAGGAATAAGAAGAGGAAAATATACTAAAATACACGATTTAAAACAGCTGCATGTGTCTCTTCCATTATGCAACTCAAGATTTACTTTCATTTTTATATACCAGAGATTTGCCATGCCCTTCTGTCATGTGTGATCTATTTATGTATTATGTTGGATATATATTTCCTGAAGGTAGCATGCTAACGCACTAGCCTCAGCCCTTCCTGTGTTGTAATACCACTTAGAGGTTATCAGGAGAGGATCGTAGCATTAGTCCTGACACGCTCCTTTCTCGCCTTTAATCATAGATCATCACACCAAATTCCATTCACAAATCTCTTAATTTAAAGTTCCTTTGCTTCCTGTCCTGTTCAGAGCCACTGTAAATCATCCCAATACTTTATTCAGTGACATTAGCATCAGTTAGTTAGCGAATATTCTTATGATACTACTGTTTGTCTGGAGAATGAATTTGACAGGTAGTCAAAGTCTTGCAATTCTTCCACACCTTTAAGCATATTTTGATGCTAACACTTTTGTAATTCAATTTGTTTGATTGCATGACATTTGCTTGTAATCAAGCGGGAAGCTTCCGGTGTTCTGACGATATATGCTGCCTTGTCGAAAAATGCTACCGTAGCGCAAATCGATAGCAGAATCTATCAGTTGCTCTGCCCTATCGAAAAATTATACCTTGTGTTCCCTTTTCCAATCCCATAAAGTTATAACTCTCACAGTAGGCTATTATTGACAAAATTATCAGCCCTGTTAAAATTACACTTAACGTGATTTACAGATGCACCTAGCTAAGCAAGCTAGCTAGCTCCGCACACGGCCGTTAGCTCCACCATCTCGTCCAAATATGGTCACGTCCGATGTCGCTGGTTGCAAAAAATGAACATGGCAGCGCCCTATTGGCCAAACTCGAGGCTTCAAAACGGCAGTCCACAAACCAGCGGGTGACGTCACAGTGACTACGTCAATTTCTTATATACAGAATATTTCTACACTGTGGTATTGCTACTATTACTTTAGTAAAGGATCTGAGTACTTCTTCTATCGCTGGTTGTGGACTCACGGTTTCATGTTTATATGTCTGTCTTTTCTGTGCTGCAGATGGCTGCGTCTGTGATGCTGGCTGGAGAGGAAAGAACTGCAGCCAAGGTAATCAGGAGCCTAATCTGTTCCCAAACACACACATACACACATCTATAAAGCTTAATCATATTGTCATTTATATTTTTAATATTTAGGAGGGTAACCAAATGAGGCCCAGGAGAAAGAGCAGCCAAGAAATCCAATCTAATCCATTTTATTTATATAGCACATTTAAAAAACAAAGGTTTACAAAGTGCTGAACAAGAAATAAAACATAAAAACTCACTTAAGATGGGATTTGAAACATTTGAGGGTCAGAGCCAATTTGACCTGTAGAGGTAGCTCATTCCACAGTTTAGGGGCTGCTGCTGAAAAAGCACGGTCGCCCCTGGTTTGTAACCAGGTTTTTGGAACAACCACCAACCAAGTTGGTCAGTAGACCTAAGTGACCGTGGGGGGGTGTAGACTTGTAAGAGGTCAGAGATGTTGTGAGGTGTCAACCCATTCAGTGACTTAAAAACAAACAGTAAGATCTGAAAATGTATTCTAAAATGGACCGGGAGCCAGTGAAGCGAGGCCAGCATGGAGCTTGTCCAAGGAGGGAGAGAGAGCTCAAGAACAAAAGAAAGAGAATCCAGCATTTGAATGTAAATGTAAATGCTCCGTACTTGTATAGCGCCTTTCTAGTCTTTTCGACCACTCAAAGCGCTTTTACACTACATCTGCATTCACCAGTCACACACATTCATACACTGAGCCTAAGTGCTCAAACGGAAACTAACATTCACACTCATTCATACACTGGCGGAATAGCCACCAGGGGCAAATCGGGGTTCAGTATCTTGCCCAAGGACACTTCAACACGCAACCAGGGGGAGCCAGGGATCGAACCGCCGACCTTCCGGCATAGTTTTTACACACAGTACGTGTACACTGGAAAAGTCAGCCGTATTAACAAGAAGAATCTATGTGATTATGTGTACAATGCAAACCAGGTGTTTAATTCTGCTTTGCTCTATTTACTACCTTTGCATTTGTGTCTTCTCATACCATTAAAACAATCTTTAGCCAAGCTAGCAGCAGTGGGTTTGCAGTCGGTCCACCATTTTGGACTAAATATCTCGACAACGCTTTGATGGATTAGGACGTTTTGCGCAGACTTTCCTGGTCCCCAGTGGATGAATCCTACTGATGATTTTGAGTGAAATATCTCAACAACTATTGAATGGATTGCCATGAAATGAAGACATTCATGTTCCCCCTATTAGGATAAACTGTAATTAATTTTGTGAACCACTGACATTTGATCAAGAGCCATCATCATGTCAAAATTTCAAATTGTCCAACACTGTGGTTTATGACCAAGCACCTGCAGAACTAATGACATACCCATCAGCCTCAGCTGTACAATGTGTTTACTGCTAATTAGCACATGTTGAGCACGATAACACACTAAACTAATATGGTGAACATGGTAAACATTATACCTGCTAAAGATTAGCGCGTTAGCGTTGTTATTGTGAGCATGTTAGTTGCTGATATTCAATCAACTTTAATAATCTCACATGGGGCAATTAGTTAAGAGCAGCATGTTTGCAACAGTACACAACACAAATCACACACATTATTCAGAACAAACAAGGAGCCAGTATGTGCACATTTTAAAAACCCCAAAGAACCCTAAAGGGAATTTAAAAGTTTGATCGCTGAAGGGATAAAAGATTTGGAGTAGTGGTTCGTCTTACACACAGGAAGTGCATAATGACGCCCAGAAGGCAACAGAGAGAATTCACCTGCCACAGCGTGTCCCGGAGAGGCTTGGATACTTGCTGCCTTCCGGACTATTTGTTGGTTGCAGAAGACATTAAGGTCTCTCTGTTTCACACCGATGATTTTAGAACACATTTTTACAATGTTGTTCAGGATGTTCTTGTCTTTACCTGTCAGATTGTGAAACCAACAGATAAAAGAAAAATACTCAATAAAAGACTGATAGAATCTACACAGGATGACCGGCCTGACAGAGAAGGAGTTTAGTTTGCGGAGAGGATAAATTCTCTGTTGCCCCCGCTTTACAATATTAAATTATTAGCGTTCAGCTACAGGCTCACAGAGCTGCTTGCATGGCTGTTGACGCTTGTTGTTTAAACTTTGCTCTCTTTTTTTCTATATAAAGAATGCCTCCCAGGTTTCTATGGTGATGGCTGCAATCAGACCTGCACCTGTGTCAATGGCGGTTCCTGCGACCCTGTCCACGGACACTGCATTTGCCCCTCGGGTTTCCACGGCAAGACCTGTGAACAAGGTAGAACTACGTGACCAGAAGAAGAGCTTTCCCATTGAATCATTTAATAATTCATCCTCTGAACTGTAAAGATTTCCATTTTGGTTTCACTCTATTATAAAAAATGTTGGTTCACTTCCTCTCTCTGTGTCAGTGTGTCCTCTGGGTTTCTTTGGTCCGTCCTGCGCTCAGGAGTGTCACTGTGACAACCTGTGTCCATGTGACCCGCAGACTGGAAGCTGTAACGCCACACTGCAAAGAGAGAACAACTACACCTTACACAGAGGTACACACACACGCATACATGGAGTAACATGATGGTTGATACTTCAGTCTTCATTCATTTGTCCAGCGAATTAGCGATTATCTGTGGGGTCTTTCAGCTGATGGAAAATTCTGTTTTTGATTATCTCATCCTGACTCTTATTATGACACAGAGAGAGAGAGAGAGAGAGAGTGTGTGTGTGTGTGTGTGTGTGTGTGTGTGTGTGTGTGTGTGTGTGTGTGTGTGTGTGTGTGTGTGTGAAAAAATGAACAGACTCCTAATAAGCTTTTTTTTAATGGCGCTGGTTAAATGTACACAGAGCAGAGGATACAAGTCGCCTCTATCCTGATTGACAGGTCTCTGTGATAGCAACTTGTCAATCATAAAGTAGCCCTGCCCTAAAGCCTCCCCTGCTTTCTGGTCTATGTTTCTCTAAATGGGACCATAATTTACTAAATGAACATCATGCTGTGTTGAAGAAGACTTGAAACTAACGACTGAGACCATAAACTCATTAGGAAAGTGTTTACTGAGGGAATAAATCAGTTGAGAAGTAGCCTCATTTTCTCAGATACTATACAATCACACTTCTTTGTGCAGCCAGTGGAGTCCCTTCCGCATTGGCTTCACTTTTCAGACGCGGTTGCCGCTTGGATGTGATCGTTACCGGTTTTATAATCTCCTCATGTGCTGCCGGTTTTTCAGTCAACTTCCGAAGTGTTTTTTGAGTCATTTTATTTTTCAGTATTCATCTGGATTGAGGTAGCAAACATTCATAGTCACAGTTAAAGAATTAACTTCCACTTGCACAAGCAGTCAATATTGACTAGCAGCTATGTACAGCGTGCTAACCTTGACAGCCCAGCTCAGAGTGTGCGCGGAGAAGAGGGGCTAATCATCTGAGACTAGGGCAAGGAGGGGCGGAGTGAATTGATGTGCTACGTGCCTCTTTACAAAGAAATAAAATATTACCCATTTTAAATAGTAAAAAAGAAAATCAATATTTTGATATTGTGGCGTATATAAATCAATATATGGGAAACACTGCTCCAGTTGTTTACTTAATGCACTTGTTGATTAGTGTACGCTCTGTACTCTGATCAATTTGATGAGGTAGGTGGTGATAAGCACACGTGGAGATTCTCCCCAAATGTATCTCCCCCGCTTTGTAATGTACTTAATATGAGAGAAAAAACTCTTTACAATGGAGACACTGGCCATGTGTGACACTAAATGAGCTTCAGTCTCTGTCTATATCAGCGTCAGTGTGTGTGTGTGTGTGTGTGTGTGTGTGTGTGTGTGTCTTTTGAAAAAAGGCACAGAGTGTGTTTATCACTATTTACCAAATCTTTTCTAATTTGCATAGAGCAGAAGCAACAACAGTTCCTTCTTTGTTGCTGTCTGTCCAAACAGAGCAGAACTGTAATGACTGAACAGGGAGGACTGGAAATGTTATTCATCTGCAGACCAGCTCCCAAAAACTCCACGCTTAGTAAATCTCATACTGTCCATCACTTTCTGTTCTGTGTTTGTGAAACACAGAGCAGAAAGTGATGCACACAGTGGTGTCAATTAGAGCAGTTCTCCCCAACAAAACAAATCTTATATCAACTGCCTTTTCTGATTTAACTTCTAGGATCTAGATTGTAGTGAACATCTAACTGGACCTCCTCAGCACAGAGTCTGATAGGTGTTGATATGTTTAAAGTTCATAGCTTCACATTTTGTCAAGTTCAAAAGTATCTGCCAGCACTTTAAAGCTCACTGATCACCTTCAAACTCTCTCTCACTCAAATCATTTTGTTAAAAGGACTTTTTCGTATGGTCAGCGTACTTCTTTTGTTTCTAAAATTTAGTATTTCATACCCTCAAATTAATGTGGCTTGAATTGGATTTACCTCCTCATTTTGTTTTGACTGAGATACAGAGATCTGTTGCGTAAAGCTCATCATATATAATATCTTGCACAGGTATTATTTAATGATTTATATTAGAAAGGCTGTAAGGCAAGTTTATTTGTATAGCACATTTCAACATAAAGGCAATTCAAAGTTCTTTACATAAAAAAGCAACATAATGTAATATAAAAGGACATTTAAATACAATTTTAAAAAGCGTTAAATAGAAAATACAAGATAAAACAGGAGGTATGTGCAATGTCAGATATTAATCAAAAGCCTCAAATTTTATTTAACAAAAGGTAGCTGCATAATGAAAAGGCCTGGCCTGAGATTTATCCCCAAAGGGAAATTCCTTGTTCCTGTTATCCTTGATATATTCTTCAGGTAGTAGTAAGCTGACTTTGCATTTGTTTTAATGTGGCTGTTAAAAGGAAATTAAACGGATTGAAGCTGAACGCTGACTTTTATTTGTTCTTCCTTGGTTCCAAAAACAACTACTTCAGTTTTATCTTTGTTTAATGGAAGAAAATTCTGTAACATCCAATCGTTGATTTCTTCAATGCACTTACTCAGCAATTGTATGGGATTATAGTCTGAAGATATGGTTGTGTAAATGTGTGTGTCGTCTGCATAATTATGGTGGAGACGGTGGAAGCATGTATATTTTAAACAGAATGGAGCCTTGGGGAACTCCACAGTTCATTTTTGTCAGCTCAGATATGTAATTACCTATAGACACAAAGTAGTCCCTGTCCTTTATGTAGGATTTTAGTACTGCGCCAGAAAGTCCCACCCAGTTTTCCAGTCAGTCTAGTAATGTGTTGTGGTCAATTGTCCTTAACTAGAGCAGTCTCAGAGCTGAGGTGTGGTTGAAATCCTGACTGGAAGACGTCAAAACAGTTGCAGTCCCAAGATTGTTTAAAATCAGCTATGTCAATAATGTTCACAGCAAGGTTTGATATGGGCGTATAATTGCTCATTAGTGTTGTGTCCAGATTGTTCTTTTTGAAAAGTGGCTTGATGACAGCAGTTTTACGGGCCTGTGGGAAGAAACCTGAGAGAAGAGACATGTTGACAAATTGTAGAAGATTATAAGCAGAAAAGTACTTTCCTGCGATCAGCTTGGGAATACCTTTTAGCGAAAAAAATCAACCTTTACATTGACAAAGGTGTGTAATTCAGGGCACAATTCAAACGGGATAAAAAAAATTGCTCTCTCTCGCTGTTGACTACCGTATTCTTATAATAAGGTCCCATGGTGCGGATGCAGAGGGAAGGGGCTTAGGTTCTCTATGGCGACTGAAACTGGGCGGATCACGTTGGAGTTGGAGCTTATCGATGTTAAATATTAGTTACTTTTAGTGAAATTTCTAAAACGCAAATGGGAGAAGGCCTTCGGACGAGGTATGTACCAAAGTCCTTATAGGCATGTCATGTTGTATGACCTTTGTATCGGTTGATGCAGAAGAAGAAGGACAAGCCGGAAATGTGAAGGAGGAAACACTACCTAACCAACCAATCACAATTCTTGCGGTGTGTGTCGGCGCAGAAGTGAAAATTGGCCATAAGAGAAAAATTAACACTTAGGATTAAACTCTTACTAACAGTCAGTGACTTGGCAGCCTGAATTGGTGTCTTCTGTTTTCTTACTCAGCTCTTCCTCCTCTTCTCTCCACAGCTGGACACTGTCTAGCCAAACAGATGTTTACATCTTGGAGAAAGGATGAAGAAGCTCACAGAGAGCAGCCTCGTCTAACAGAGTAAGTGTCAAATGCCTCCACCAACTCTGACCTTTTTCACCTCAGATGTCCCATCTTTCATGTCTGTCCAATAGAACGTCACAGTTTATTCCTGATCTTTTGGTATAGAGCTAGAAAAGGAAAACTGTTTATTTCTTGTATCTTTAGTAACTTCTGTATATACAGTATTCCAAATTTGGCAGATTTTAAGACTCTCCCTCAGATGTAGAAAATGTGTTGTGAGTGAGGTGAGGTGAGGTCAGTTTGTTTCCTCTTCCACTCTCCAAAATACACATTGTTAGGATCGTCTGATTTCTGTCCGTGTGGCTTAAAGGTTAGATCCACTGATTCATTATAAAAAATAAAATATGTCAAATACTTTCAAGCTACATTTCACAGGTGAGGTGAGGTATTTTAACAAGGAATAATCAGCTTCCTTTTCTTAAAAGAGCACTGCATCGCTCTGAATAATGGAGTCCAGTTAAAAACAGGACACAAGGCAGCCCAGACCTGCATTTGGCTTCTTGTCTCAGACTCTCCTTTCCATGTAAACAAGGGCGTCAGGACAGGACGCATTCATCAGCCTCCTTACCTTTCACATGCAAGTGAGGAATTGTTAGTTGTTGCTATGGTTTCTGGAGAGCACTTTGTGAACGGATACTTTGGTCACAGATGGAGGAGAAGACATCATCTGTTTTAACCCTCATTTGACCAACTAGTTGTTGGCAGTCTTACTGCTGAGACAACACAGGTTTACAGACATATTCATTCTCACTTTTGGGAATGTTGGGTTTTGTTTCAATTTTATTGATTCTGATTCTACTTATGGAATCTCTGTTCTGGTTCCAACCCCTTCACCACAGGTCTTGTCAGCGCTCTGTGACCTTCATCCTCTTCCTCCTCGCTCATCTCCCCCTTCATGGCTAAAGTGAAAGGAGTCTCTGTCCTAGAGGGGTGTCTCTGGGGACTCGTCTCTAAGAGAAATATCTATTGAATCATTTGTAGCCATCACTGGTTTCCCTTCAGTATAAAAGGTGTTTTGTACCTGAGACGTTGCTACTGTTAGCGTTAGCTGGATCTGTGGCGTCATTGGAGCTGGGAGACATTGAAATACGCAAATTGGGGGAATCAATAAGCAGAATCCAAACGCACGTGTCTTGAATCTGAATCAGAATCCATCTTGGTAACGCTACAGCATCTACAGTATCTGAAGTATCTCATGTCACATGTCCACCAGAAGTGTCTCAGATGAGGTTGTTAGAGTGGTTTTGACGACATTTAAACAGGATTAAGTTTAATTCACGTTTTCGGTTCAGTTCAGGTTGCATATAACATGTTTAGTCACTTTATTTGACTTCATTATATGCATGTGCTACAGCTTGTATCTGTATTTTCTTAATAATAATTAATGTTAGCAACAGGAAAACTGTCTTTCTCTCTCTTTTCTTCTGTTTCTCCTTACAGACTAAAGGAAAACTAGGTATGCTGGTTATGTGCGAAGACAAAGTCAGTATTCACTAAATGTACATTTTATGTCAATCGTCAATGAAATTGAGAATTCAGCTTAAGATCTACAAAACTCTCATTTGTAGTTAGAGCCCAACGGATATGGGATTTTTGAGACTGATACCGATTTTGATATTTGAGGAATTTAAGATCGGGCAATATTCCTTTTTTTTCTCATCTTTTTCAGAAACACACAGCTTATAAAGATTATACGTTTGTTAAGTGATTGCTGTGTTTTGTGGTGAATTAGTTGTTCCGAACTGTGTTACAAACAGGGGAGCTGCGGAGCGCCCTCTAGTGGACAAACTATACAACAACTACACTCAGAACATGATTGAAGGATCCATGTTCTGTCTCTCGTTTGTTACGTCTAGTAACAATAGACCCGACATGTATCATGATTATTTAATCATTTAGCTGAAACTTTTATTCAAAGCAACTTTCAATTGCACTATATGTCTGGAGCAAACGGGGGTTGAGTGTCTTGCTCAGGGATACCATCAAACCCACGTCTCCCACATCAAAGGCATGTGTCTTATCCACTGCCCATTGCCACCCCCCATATAAAGATAGAGGAGAACCATAAGTGAGACATTGCCGGTTAGAAGTAATTGTCATGATTTGTTGACAGTCAGTGTGTTTACATGCACGTATGTAACCAGGGTGACCAGAGAAGAAGAGCACCCAGCTAGATTTCTCCTGGAGCTTTCCTGCATGTGTACAAGTTCATGACAATGACTTAAGGGAAATATTTCTGTGTCAGCAGAGCAGTGGGATTATGCGTTCTTCATATTTAAAATAATTTCATCCAAAGTCTGACTAAAACTGACACGAAGGAGCTTTTATGAATCTCAAAAAGTCTGTTGAACATTTGACCTTTATTAAATTCACTCGGTTAAAGACAAGTCAGTCGACCTCTGTCAGCATGCTCAATCTACAAAATAATCAGTTGTACTGATTTGTATCCACTTCATATGCGTACTATATGATAGCTTTTGTATGTTCAAAATAAATCATATTTTCAAAAAATAAATAGATAAGTTGATCAAGAGAAATTTTATATATGGTTTCAGTTATTTTTCCATCAACATTTAATGGTTCTAGATTCTCCAACATGACAATTTGATGCTTTTTTTTGTTGTTATAAATGATGGTAAATAAAATATCTTAAAGTTTTAGACCATCCTTCAGATAAAACAAGTCATTTGAAGATGTCACTAAAGGAAATTATACTCACTACATTCTGGCATTTATAAAGAAAATATTAGTTTAATAAAAGTCAGAATGTAGTGAAATATATTCATTAATTAAGAAATTAATTGATTATGAAAATGATGACATCAGGCTCTGCGCTTTAGGAGACATCCTCCATGTTTTTAGTTTTATTAACTCAATCTAACGCTTTCCGTCTCTCCTCAGGCGTACATGGCTGACGATCACCATCACTCTGGCCTCTCTGCTGTCAGCCAGCCTGTTGGTCCACCTCATGCAGGCGTGTCGCGGCTCCGTGGCGGCTCACTTCCCCGAGCGCCGAGACTACTCCTACGTCCCGCTGAACGACATCAACAGAGGCGTCGCTTCACGTGCAGGCGCCGGGAGACCCGGGAAAGGAGGTTTTGGATTAGAGGACTCGGACTCTGAGGATGAAATCTGGTCTCCATCACACTCGAGGAGGTCGTAGCCGTCAGGAAAACGATGAGTGGGGACGCGCTGTTATTGCACAAAGAGAAACTCAGTGTTCCTCTGCTTTAATTTAATCCTGTAATTGTGTCAAATGTTTATCGACAATCCTGCTGAAGTGAAAAGGTAGCTAAAGGACGAAGCACAAATGTTTTGTTACATCCTTTTTTACTCTGCTGATGTCTGACTGCCCAGACGTTTCTAGCAGCTGGTCAGATGTTCTTTTACGTTTACAACTCAGACCTTTTGGAAAAACAAAAGAGGTCAAAGCTTTATTTTGTTTTTTATTTGGAATGTGGACGTCTCAACTTTGACCTCTGACCTGGGGCCTGTATCATAAAGCGAAGTCAGTGTTTTATCCATCTACCTTTTGAGCTTAACTCCGGTTTTCCTGCATCATGAAGCTTGTTCACTTTTAAAAAGTGGATCATAATGGTAACCCAAAGCTTCATTGCAAACCTACTCCAGGATGGGTTAACTTCAGCCATAGCCCGACCGCTGACCAATCAGATCACTGGAAGAAATGTATCATCATCCTACAGGATTCTGACATGGACGTAGCTGGCAAGTTTACAAGAAGTGACAAAGAGCAATAGAGATTATGTTTATTATATCAATAGTATTAATTTAACCATTTTATTAAAGGTCGCACATCAACTCTGAGTTTAAAGCATTATCACACTAGCAGTCTGAATAATGGAAATTATAGCTGAATATTATGCCTTGTTTTTTCATAGATATGTTAACTATATATAGTTGGTTTATCATGTAACAAAAAGCACCAAAATGTCTCAAAACTCACTTAAATCTATGTTTAAAAGCCAACCACTATTTAAAGAGACCTATATTATAATTCCCACCCTTACCTTTTTAATTTGTTTGTTATTCCTACTGTTTCTACAGCTGTGTGCCACTGACATCGCTCAAGGTCAATTGCTGCCGCATTCACCTCCTTGCAGGTATCATAGTTTCATCTCATGTCATATAGAAAGCATAACTCCCTCCCCTTCTGATGGCCCACCATTGGACCTAATTTTGGAAAAAATACGGACGGTTGTCAACTGCGAGAAACAACTAAGTTTTTTGATCCCGTTTGAATTGTGCCCTGAATTACACAGATGATGTTTGTCAGTTTAAAAGATAATTTAAGAAAAGAAAGTCAAAGTTTGTCGTAAAACTGTCAAAGTATAAGATGAAAAAGAAAATCCCTAATTACCAAGACCACAAACCCAAAAGTCAGGTATGTGACATCATAACTATTTCTCTCAATGACTGAAGCTAACGTTACTGAAGGTAACATGAAAGAGTTTCCATGTGTAGATAATGTGATGGAAAGGACCAGGAGTGGTTGGATTAAACACTTCAGTCAATCATTAAGGCTGTAACTAACGATTATTTTCATTACTGATTAATCTGTCCATCATTTCCGCGATTAATTGATTAGATGTTTGGTCTAAAAAAAAGTAAATTCTAAAGCCCAAGAAGACGTCCTCAAATATCTTATTTTGTCCACAACCCAAAGATATTCAGTTTACTGTCATACAGAAGTAAAGAAACCAGAAGATACTCACATTTTAAAAGCAAAATCAGAGAATTTGGAGTTTTTAAAAAATGACTCGATTAATCGGTTATCAAAATAGTTGGTGATTAAATATAATACTTGACAAGTAATCGATTATTCAACCTATTGTTGCAGCTCTAGGTGTGATACATCTGTGTGTGGAAGATAGCTAAGCTACCTAGCTAGTAGTAACCATTAGTAACCAAGTGATAAACATTAGCTTAACATTACAGTGCTAATATGTTGATGACGTATGCTCTTTTTATATACAGTCTATGCGTATACTGTGCCAGACGAGAGATGTAGTTCATTGAACAGTTTCACAAAAAACTAAATGTTACTTTATTGCTTTACGAGAAACTGATACTTTCTGGACAATGTGTTTAATTCAGGGCACAATTTAAACCTTAACGTACATATTTTTTTTCTGAAATAAGGTCCCATGAGCTTGAAGCGGAAGCGACAAACTTAGGCTCTCAATTGAGTGCATCTACACGCTCGTCGCAGTATTAGATACCAGCTTCATGATAGCGGTTATCCAGGATCTCCAGTGTTGAGCTCAGTGACGCCGGGCTAAGTTGGACTTTTTGATATAGGCTTCTGGTGGGACGAGCTATTTAACTTGCTGCAATGTGAACAGATGAAATTTTAATCGTGGAAGGTCAAAACAAATGATTTGAGTTTGTTTCTTTTTGTTTTTTTATCAGATAATTTCTTATCAACATAAGGGCACATTTTGTCATAATGCACTGAGCGCCATGTCTGAATGGAAATGTAGAGGTTAATGTGCATATTATTAGATAGAAATATTTAAAAAAGCACAAACACAGTAGTCAAGATGCCATGAATATTTGATGAGTGTAAACTTCTCTGTGCCATCTTTGTATATCATCAACATTTCTTAGTTTTCACTGAAAAAACTTGTAAAACGTCTTTTGTAAATGTCACCAAACTCCTGATATGTAAACAACAGGTTATTTTTACCTGTTATAAACATATAGATAAATGTATCAGTATTCATTTTTGAAAACTTTGCATTCACCAGTGTCTTAGCTCACAAACTTCCCTCATAGAAACAGATGATCTTTTCTTTTCCCCACACACACTCACACACACACTCACACACACACACACACACACACACACACACACACACTTAAAACCACTGCATAAAGACAGTTGGCATACATGCAATAAACGTGCTGATGGTAATATGGTCATTAGCTTTAGAGGCATCCCGCTGTTAACTGAAGTGTTGAATGTGTGGAAACTTTGACCTGCAGGTGGTGCTAGATGAAAAATTAGAGGGTCACCAAAGTAGTCCTTACTATTCGTCCTCAAGAACAGGAACGTGTCAAGCAGATTCTTTCCAATAGTGGTCGAGATATTTCACACACGACCAAAAAATTATCTCTGTTAAGTTCATTCTTCAACTGCCACTGAGCGTCGGACACAACATGCAAAGTACTGGATAATTTTGAGGTCTTGCAACAGATTCTCACTCCCAACGTCACATATGGACGCTTTGTCAAGACCCCTTGGCGTCGCTTTTTAACGCCCTCGGTACCACTTTTGTTTTCTGTGATCGAGTTACCAACAATAAATAAGCAACGCCCCGGTTAGACTTTCAAAATAAAACTATTGGTTAGGTTTAGGAGAAGGTCATGGTTTGGGTTAAAATAAGTACGTAAGTAATGTAACTTAAGTAACTTCACTAAAAACAATGTTAACTTTTCACACAGGAAACGAACACCAGTCACCTGGGGGAAAGTCCGGTTTCTGACATAAAAGGTCTTTTTTTTGCGTTGGACAATAATACTAAAAGGTGCCATGTGCGTTGGTACCAGACGTCGAAGGAAATGACAAAGCTTAAGTATTTGACGCCTTGAGAATGAGAACAAGCTGGGATATGATGTTGATGGTGTTTTTATTGTATATTAAAGGTTTCAGGGGTCATTTTTATGTATTTTTTTAACTGTTAAAACATTCGGTTGTCAGTGGGAGAGGAAAATAAACATTATTTTCTGCTTGACTGAGTCATTCTATCTTTTCTTCCACCCTGTTGTTACTGTGTGAAAGCCTTTTCTTGTTTCACAGTCATTTTTGTGCAGAGTCATCGAGTCTGCTCTGACATCCAGGGCAGCCTGGGCTGACGTTCAGCGTGCAGGTCACTGCACCTTTATAAGGGCATCTCTGTCCAGTGGAGCGTTTGCTTGACCTCTGACCTCCACCAACACGCTCCTCGCTCTGATGAGTTAAAGTCCCGATCCCAGTCTCCACCTCAAAGAACTCTGAAGCTTTGCAGACTTTGTTGACGTCACCTGGTAAGTGCTTGAGTGCAAGAGCCTAAAATGGTATAATAGCATGACATATCACATTACCTTGTACATGTTAAGTGCAATTATTTTTTTACGTGTTTTACCTTGTTCACAGCCTAGGCCTTTAAGTTGCCGACTGCCTGATGTTTGGCTGTCTGAATGGGTAGGTTTGAGTTTATTAACATTGTTCCACTGTATGGTATCTGTGAAAGCTTCAGGAAGTCCACTACCATTTTTTTAAGGAGTAGTTTGTCATTTTGGGAATACACTTTAGTACATGAGAAGATCAATACCGCTTTCATGTCTGTACAGAAATATGAAGCTACAACCAACAGCTGGTCAGTTTAGCTTAGCATAAAGACGGGAAAGACTGTGACCTACCAGCACCTTTAAACCTCCCTGATTAACATGTTTTATATGTTGAAGTTGTAAAATAAATGTAAAGCTAAGTTACATGCCTGCTGATGAAAATTTGGCTTTTAGCTAAATCTGACACATTTACATTTCATTTAGCTGACGCTTTTGTCCAAAGCAACTTAAAATTGCTATACATGTCAGAGGTCACACGCCTCTGGAGCAACTAGGGGTTTAGTGTCTTGCTCACAATGGTGGATGGGCCACAGTGGTTGATGCTAATTAATGTGTGTTGTCTAAAGATATGAAACAAGATATAACATGTTAATGAGTTTTAGAGATGCTGGTGGGGGGATTGTGGTACTTTTGGAGAAAGCCAGGCTAGCTGTTTTCACAATGACTTGTGCTCAGCTAAGCTAAGCTAACCTTCCACTGGTCCTACCTTCATATTTAGACGAGAGTGTGGCATCGACCTTCTCATTTAACTCTCGCCAAGAAAGTGGATAAGTGTTCTCAAAATATTCCTTTAAATGAAGCTCACCTGCATGCCGACTAAAGTTGAACCCATAAAGAGATGTTAGCTTCACCAGGAGGAAGTTTTTAGCAGAATGTTTTGCCATAAACTCACAAATACAGAGAAAATGTACATTTTCAGCTTCCAGAAGAGAACAAAGATGTTGACGAGTTTTAAAACTTCCTGTGTGTATGTAGTATCTGGCACAGATACTACATACACACAGGAATGCAAATCTGACAGACATGTATGGAATGTAAAAGCACATGGTGTAAGTGTAAGTATTCGCCAGACTGGTTTTTAGCCAAATGAGCTGAAGGAATCTGAGCGTTGTTCCAGCAGATAAAGATTCAGGTCAACTGTTATTCTTTGATACACCGACAAAACCTTTCTGCATGAACCTACTCACACAAAAGGCTGTTATGAGTAACTCCAAAATATCAAAATAGCTTACAGCAGGCCTGATTGGTTGATCCAGTATTTTTTCGTTCAGAGCTTTAGTGTATATTTCAGCACAGTACTTCCTCCTTATACTGTTACCCTTATTTTCATTGTCTCGTCCATTTGCGTTGATAAATCCAAGTTCTTTCATGTTGCTTCCACAAAAGTTTGTTTAAACTGTCACTGTTGTGAAACTGATATCTTGTATATTTTCTTTACATTGTAGTTTGCCATTTGTGACACTGCTTCCCAGTGGAGGTAAGAGTATAAAAGACAGAAATACGCCCAATTTGTCCAAATGAATTACTTACAACCCCGAGAAGCATAATTCAAGATTTAAGTGTTTATTGATTTTAAAGAAGAAAAGGCTGCATGGCAACACATAGATGTTTAGTAGCTGCCTCTTTTTTTGTTGTCCATGTTTGGTTAGAAGTAAATTTTTTGAAATAAGGGTTTTCAGACAAAAACTTTGAACCTGGCTCAACTTTTGATGCAACAAAATCATCAGGCTTCACAGTGTGTTTACTAATCTAGTACCTGCAAGCGCATACTGCAGCAGATATGGAAGAAGTATTCAGATCCTTTACTTAAGGAAATGGTGAAATACCATGGTCTAGAAAAGCTATGCATTTACAATACAAAACTTCTTTGAAAAAGTCTTAAATTTAAAATGTTACTGAAGTAAAAGTAAAAAAATATTATCAGCAAAAGTACTCATTGTGCAGAAAGGCTCCTTTTAAAGTGTTTTTGAATATTTTAGTATTTGGTTTTAAACACCAATGAATGCTTGTAAAAGCGTGTGGAGCTGATTTTAGACATGTTGTATACTGCCGGGTAGATTAGTAGTATAGTACTGCATCTTCTCATATAAGCACATATGTTTTTTTTATGTAAAAAGGATCTAAAGCTGTGACAGAAAGTACATTATATTATACAGTATATTTCCCTCTGAAATGTAGTGGAGTAGAAGTATAAAGTGGGATAAAATTTAAAAACAATATAAGTAAAGTACCAGTATGTCGAAATTGTACTTAAGTACACTTTAAATGTACTTAGTTACTTTCCATCACTGAGTTGCAGGTAGAGTACATGTTGTAGCTGTTGTCCTCAGGAAGTTTCCTCCCTCTTGTTGCTTTTCTCACTTCCTCCTGTCTGGAAACATTTGAGCCAATCTCTCTCTGTTGAAATGTTTCTGATGTGGACAAAAACATTTCCACAAAGATTTATCCCTGTTATTATAGTTCAGTCAGCCACCCTCATCTTTTCCAGTGATTCACTCTGACAGAAGCTTAGAAAAGCATCTTGAGGTTTCAAGTCTTCTTCACTTGGGAGAGGTGACTCAGTTTTTTAACAAAACATTGCAGAGGTTCAGCTGCATGTATAAACACAGATCTGGCCCACGGCACCTGAAGCTGTCAGCCCTGGATTTACACTTTGAACCTGACTGACACCTCTGACCTACAGCCAATGTCCAGGAACAGTAAAACATCTGACAAGACTACAATTCCTCATAATCATCATATTTAGATGTTTTCTTAGTATCCAGTAGTAATCTTGGAATGTAACTGAGTACATTTACTGAAGTACTCTGCTTAAAGGAAGGGTAGGCATTCGCTTTACTTCCAGTATCTGTGGTTGTCGCAGTACGGTAATAAGCACAGCCATTCATTTCATTCGGTCCGAATCAAACTCTCTCTTGCTAGTTTCTCCAACGTTGCCTACCCCAGATTTAAGTACGAATTTGAGGTACTTGTACTTTATTTGAGTGTTTTCTTTTCATGCCACTTTCTACTTCTACTCCACCATATTTCAGAGGGAAATATTGTTCTTTTTACTTTATTACATTTATCTGACATTACTTTGCAAATTAAGATTTCTGCACACTAAATTATAAAGGTTTATAATATACAATGTTTTGTTACAAGTTAAACCGTTTATACAAGTACAGCTGAAATGACAAGTGGATTAATTAATAAATTGACAACTATTTTGATGGTTGAAGTCATTTTCTTGCTTCTTTTCCTCTGAATGATTGTGATAATTGTAATGTTTGTTAATAACGTTGAGGTTTGGACTCAACAAGTGTTTTGAAGCTGTTAAACATTTTTACTTTTAATACTTTAAGTACATTTTCCTGATTGTACTTTCATTTATTTAAGTAAGGTTTTGAAAGCAGGACTTTTACTTCTATTGGAGTATTTTCACAGTGTGCTACTTATACTTAAGGTAAGGATCTGAATACTTCCTCTTCCGCTGTACATATGTACAGTATATATTCAGAATTCATGGCTTTGTGAAACTGTGACTCAGTTAGAAATACCTAGTTTTTCTTTCGTAGAAACTAACTTGCAAATTGATTTCTGAGCAGCTGAACTTCCAGAGTAAACACATGTTCTGACCCAGCTAAATAAATAAAGGGAGTGAAATGTTGTCCTGCAAAATGCACCGGTAAATCTTCACACATGGTCACATTTAATCTTTCTGTAGGACGTGTCATCTTCTAAACTGGTAAATTACTCCACATGTTGTCTTTTTGTTTTTGCTGACTCATTTTCTTGCTGCATTTTCCTCAAGTTATTTTCACAGAGAAAGGAAACCGGCTGCATTTTATGACTTCACCGCTATTATTAACTCACTTCATGGGCTGAGCGGCTGTAGAGCAGCCAGCAGAGAACTAGTTCACAGAGCTGACTGACTGGACTCTGAGAGCCAATGACAGGCTCTCAGCAGGGTCGGTCCCACCTCCTGCTCTCAGCTGATGCAACTCACAGGGAGGATGTCACTTTTCAGATTTTTTCCCTGCAGACTTCAGGGCGTTTTTCACTGAATCATCTGTATTCAGCTGAAACAACACGTCTGATGTAACGTACAGATGCAAAAAAAAGTTTTTTCACAGCTTGAGTCTGATATCAACTCAAACTACATTTTTCCTCTTGGGTGTGTTCACATGTTTGTTTGTGGTCAGAGCTTATCGTGAGTTCAAGTGACACCTCACTCTGAAATCTAAGTATAAAACCTCCCCCACCCACTGTAGAGATCTAGTTTCCTCATTGATGAAGAGCAACAAAAGGTTTAAGTTTAAAAATGACAGCTGTGGAAAGAAAGGCCTCGCTTTTAATGTCTAAACAAAAGATGAAAAACCTAAGCCTGAATTTAGTTTTCTAACTGTTTCTGAGTTGATTTTGATTTTATTCTTCTAGGCTCGGAGACAATAAAGGTCAGTGGAGGCGTGTGTTGCCTATTTTACTATATTTGTGGAGTCCAAAAACCCGAGAGCCCACTTTTCTTGTGGGGTCCGGCAGCTTTGTGGGGACCAAGTTTAAAGGGCCATTTGAGGGTTAAGACCAAAGTCCTTCAATAGAGTGCCTAAGTCACTCGTTTCCGCTTCTGGCCCCATGGGACCTTATTTTGAAAAGCCCAGAATTACACACATGATTGTCAGTTTAAAAGATAATGTTGTCCGCCAAGGAAGTTGCACTTTGTTGTAAAACAGTAAAGTTACATGTCTTTTTGTGTGAAAACCTGTTAACACGGTAATGCTAGCTAACGTTCATTGCTTGGTTGCTGCTAGCTAGATAACGTAGCTATGTTCTACGCAGAAATATATCTCACCTGATGTGTTTAATCCAATGACTCTCTGTCCTTTTATCTCATCATCTACACATGGAAGTTCTTTGATGATCGCATCAGTAACGTCACATACGTGACTTTTGGGTTTGTGGACTTTGTCTTATACTTCAACAGTTTTACATCAAACTGCAATATATATTATTTAACCATCATGATATGTGTAATTCGGAGCACAATTCAAACGGGATAAATAAATTAGTTGTCACTTGCCATTGATTACCGTACGTATTTTTTACAAAGTAAAGTCCCATGGTGGTCCACCAGAAGGAGAGGGACTAAAGTGCAATTTTTACTTCTGCATCAAATCGACGGCGTAGGTGACTGCGTAGGCTACGGGACTACGCATAGGCTACGCTGTCGCCTGACGTGCGCCTCCTCAAAAATGTAACTACACGTCAAGTCAACGCAGACCGTATGGATACAGTCAGCATATACATTTATAGAAGGCACCCCAATATTTTCTGACACATATTGCAACTACTGCATATCAAATCTGGTGCCTCTTCTTATGTGCATACAACCGCCATCTTTGGCGTTACAGACTTTCCCCATAGGATTCTATTCAGGATTCTTTAAGTAGCGTGTCTTGTTCTCTTAAAACGTCTATGTTAAGACTTGGTTTTAAGAGTTATAATGTAAGGGTCTAGGTTAGGCATATAGCTGTGATGGTTAAGGTAAGGTAAGGGGTTAAGGAATGCATTATGTCCCCACAAAGACATCGTGTCAGAAGGATGTGTGTGTTACTGATGGTGCATGGTTGTAAAGCTGTGAACTTCCTCACCACAGAGGTCAGTGTGTTAAACGCAGCCAGGCCCACATTCATCTCTGCATGTTTACGCCTGAGATGACAAGACATACCGAACGCTGAACCCGACTGGCACAACTCATTAATCTGAAATGGGCAAGTCTGCATGATGAGTACTTTTACTTTTGTCAGTGGTTGTTTTTCACATCAAGGACTCCTAAGCGGACAAAAACTAAACCCCGGACCCCCATTTGATAACGTTTTGTCGCCCATCTGATTGGATTTTGGCTTTTAGATGGATGTAGATGTTTTATTATAGAAAGTGTATGAAATCCATGTTACAAAAAATAGTCATCCATTCTCTCATTGTCTTACTTATGGATGCAAATATAGTGAAAATAAATTATTCCCCTTTTTGCTGGGGACCCAGGGAGCCCCTTCAAGGAGAGGAACCACTGCTTTAAGTGCATTTTGATGCTCATACTTTGCATGCAGGACTTTTACTTGTAACTGAGTATTATTTCACTTTGGTATTGCTTCTTTTACTAAAGTACTTCTTGCACCACTGCGTAGTGGCAATGCCACTATAGCATGCTAACATACTAATCTGAAATGGTAAACATTCTACCTGCTTCATCAGCATGTTAGAATAAGTCCCTGTAAGCATGTGGGCATGCTAATGTTAGCATTTAGCTCAAAGCA
The DNA here is from genome assembly GCF_014851395.1 of Micropterus salmoides. Lineage (NCBI taxonomy): Eukaryota > Metazoa > Chordata > Actinopteri > Centrarchiformes > Centrarchidae > Micropterus > Micropterus salmoides. Next base: position 2,343,098 of record NW_024040152.1, on the reverse strand, counting down.
CTGTTGTGTTCAGAATCAGCTTTATTTGCCAGGTATGTGTACACATAGGAGGAATTTGACTCTGATCATACATTGCTCATGATGTGCTTACGCAAAACAAGCATAAACAAAGAAACTCTCCAAGAATCATACAAAGCCTACAATATACAGTACGCAGATGTACACACCATAAACCAAAACACTAACACTGTAGACATTGGCGGATTAAGACAACAGTGCAATGAGCCCAATTTCAAGCACATTTCAAGGCCAGAGAGTACCTGATCTTGAAAACAAACCAGCCTACTTGACAGAATATACTCTTACTTTAGAATTACTCAATAAGTCTTCAGATAACAACACAAGGTCGTTGACCCCCGCTGTGCTCGCAGAGGACAGTATTATGCAACACAGACAATAAACATTAGCCAGATTATGTAAAGACGCAGCAGAAGGGAGGCGACTGTGCATTGTTGTGACGGATGAATGTGATGTGTAACAGTGATCGCTCATTATACTGGCAAGTAGGACATTTTGTCCATGACTCTCCCAAACACACAAAGTACCTTGTGTGCTTCATCAGTGTTATAATAGTGTAATAACAGCTAATAAGGAGGACATGACCCATCCACTGTGTCTCAGCAGAAAACACCTGAATCCTCTATCTGAGCACAGATCTCTTAATGTAAACTTCCTCAAATAGCTGAAATTCATGACTCGACTTTCCCTCACTTTGGAAGATAAAGGACAAACTGCTGAAAGGATAAGTCTGGTGTTATTCTACAAGCCAACAAATCCCAACCCAACAGTGTGTTACTCCGTCTTCCTGACTTATTTCTGTGGCTCTCAGCTCCCAGCCCGTTAGTTCCTAATGAAGACATAAATCTTTACAAATTCATCACAAATATAGAGTTTTTTGTTTAAACAGCCTCAGTAATTTCTTAAAACAGGTGCTCGCTGTAGTATTTATCAAATAAACAGAAAAAAATAATACATTTGTTGGGGACAATTTTCAGCGGCGGATGAATTCACATCTAGCGACACAGGGCAGCAATGCAATCCTTCTTGGCAATTGCACAACATCAAAGTGCCTGTTTTTGCCACATACAGTCTCAGATAGTTATTATAAATGCCTGACAACATTATGAAAAGGATCCCTACAAAGATGTGACTTTTTGTTTATCACTCTTGCCACAGCCACCAGACTCTATTGACAGAAATAGTAATTTTACCTCTTTGGTCTACCGCTGCCTTGGTTGGTTAGTTAGTTTGTGTTATTGTGTGACTTTGGTGACTTTAACCCTTTAACACCCAAGTCACACAATAACACAAACAAACAAAAATAACAAAGTCACACAATAATACAGACACTCTGTTTGTATTATTTAAATAAATAGTAACTCCTGTCTTCTGCAAGGTAAAATTACTGTTTTTGTCAATGGAGTCTGGTGGCTTTGATGAGAGCGATAGACCAACTGCTTCTGGTTAACCAAAAAGATTTCTCTCTGTAGTGATCCTTTACATAATGTTGTCAGACAATAACAATCTGAGTTGCAGGTTAGAGTACAGCGAAGATCATGTCATATAAACATTGTTGAAAGGAAAGGGGAAAAAACAGGAAGGGAGAAGTGAAGGACTTCTTATCAGTGTTGTGATGTCAGAACAGTACAGGTGTGGCCTTGTTATTTGGGAATGGAACAATCTAGAGTGACATGTTGTCCCTGTGTCCTACTTCTCAGTGTGTGTCTTTTTCCATATGGATTTTTAGCATAAGTTTCTGTTTTGTTAGCTGGAAAGATTCACACTTTTTTTTGCAGTTGAGGAAGGACAAAGGTGGCAGTGAGGCAATTCTGTTCACAAACAAAGAGTGACCTGCATACACATAAACACACACATGCTGAAGGTGATAACAACAACAAGGTGTGGTAACAAAGTGTATAGCTCAACCCTCACACTTTTTGCACAATCCATGTATAATTGTTATATTTCCTCTTGTGATGAGTAGAGATTTATTAACATAAAACAATATGAAAATAAAGCTTTTATGAAAGCAAATTATTTTTTTAGCATTCAGTTCAGTTGATGCCTTTATTGTCCTACAGGAGAAAACTCCTTTTGCAGCATCTTAAAGAATATTAAGACAATAAACATTAAAGGTGTGTTAACTATACAGTACAGAATACAGTATAATGCCCATTAAAACCTTTACAAATAAACAAATGAAGAACCCTAAAAAGAAACCGAGTTTACAGAAACATGTATTTGGTACCAGACGGAAGGCTATCGGTATGCTCCTGGATTTGGTGAGACGGATTTAGCTTTTCCGTGTGATCTGTTAGCTAAAAATATCTGACAAGGAAGGCTGCTACTGCTACATATGCTCACTAATGATATTTAAATCGTTTTGATGTGATTTAGAATCATAATATTTTCCTGAAAGTTGTCGTGTCCCATGGCATAGGCTGTTTCACTTACTGTAGATAACAAAACACAACATTTAACCAAACAACAACAAAACTAAATATATTACATCGGATTGGTCCATGTATCAAATCCCATTTAGAATAGACAGCCTGTGTTACATTCAGAGTTTACAACACTGCAGGCTGTTCATAAAAGCTAAATATAAATGACAGACCGTCAAGATCATAAAAAAAGACAAGAACAAGAGAGGGAAGTTTGAAAAAGTGTTTACACACGAGTGATTTTGATAAAATAATAAAGACTAGAAACTGTGAGGGGCTTCCTGCTAAATCTACAATATCTCATTTAAAACTTTATATTACACCTGTTAAGTAAACAAGACACAACCTGTACATCACATAAATTTGGAGTTGCTGGATGGTGTTACACAAAACTATATAATCTATCTATCTTGTAATTTGTTGAAGTAACAAGTGAACATTATACTGAACATACAGAATGAAACTGAAATTAATTTTCTCATCTGACTCTGGGGTGGACAACAAACTAGAAATATGTCCTCAGCATTAATGATTTTTCTTATTGCCCTTGGTATAGAGAGCCTATGTCCTTTCCTTTCACCGCATGGGACCTTATTTTGGGAAAAATATGTACGATAGTCAACGGAGAGAGAAAACAAATGGTTTGATCCCGTTTGAATTGTGTCCTGAATTGCAAACATGATATTTGTCGGTTTAAAAGATTATTATGTCTGTCAAGAAAGTGTCAGTTTGTCATAAAACAACAAATACATTTAGTTTTGTGTGAAACCGTTCAATGAACTACATCAACAATATATCACCAACATGTTAGCACTGTAATGATAAGCTAATGTTCATAGCTTGCTTGCCACTAGCTAGGTAACTTGGCTATGTTCCACGCACAGGTGTATCTCATCTGATGTGTTTATTTCACGGATTCCTGGTCCTTTCATGACATCATCTACACATGGAAGTTCAGTGACGTTAGCTCACACAATGTTAGCTTCTGTGATGTTAGCTTTAGTAACGTTAGCTTCAGTGATGTCAGTGTAAGTGATGTCAGCTTCAGTAACGTTAGCTTACGTGAGAGAAACAGTTATGACATCACATCTTCGACTTTTGGGTTTGTGGTCTTTGTAATTACGTATTTTCATTTGTCTTATACTTACACATTTTTACGACAAACTACATCTTTCTTGACTTAAATGATCTTTTAAACTGACAATCATCATGTGTGTAATTCAGGGCATAATTCAAACGGGATCAAAGAAGTTTTTGTCTCTCGCTGTTGACTAACTCACATATTTTTTTTAATGGAATAAGGTCCCATGGGGAGGGACTTAGGCTCTCTATAGCTTTAAAGCTAACATTAGCTTTCTAGCAAACACGTTCATTAGCAACTCAAGTCTGTAATTTGGGGGTTGGTGAATCAATAAAAATGGTTTGAACTGTCTGAAGACAATTTGTACATATTAATTGCCCTTCCTTTAATTAACATTAGCTTGATAGCTTATGTTAGCATAACTTGCCCCAGTTATTGATAAAGGTATAGCCTTCATGCATGCCATTCCAACAAGATCTCAAAGATTGTGTGATCATTGTTGAGTATTTTGTCTTTTTCTTTCTCATTAATTAATTTTTACTTTTAAGAAAGCTTGTTAGTAGTTTCCTTTGATTTCCAGTCCCTATGCTGATCTGTAACACATCCTGAAACTATTACTGGACACACAGAGATTAAACTGATGTCTGTCTTCTCATATTTCGCTGAAGATGGCAGTGATGTATTTCTGTGAAGGAATTTTTCCATGAGGGTCACTTAATTATTAATTATTAATAAGTCAGCTGAAAAATCAAAAGTGCAAAAATATAAACATGTGCATAGGCTGATTCTTAAAAGCAACATGGGTCAAACATGCTCCTGGATCTATGATATTATGAGATGATATCTGAAATGTCCACAGTGTTTCAACCATGATCTATATCTGTGTATGAAGTGCTGACTTCTTTGTCTGTCCCTGTCCCTCCCATCATCCAGGATGATTAACTTCCTTGTTTTAGAGCCAGGGTCGCTTGATAGTTTGAATTTTAAGCACATGCACAAGGGAACTAACAGTACAGAATATTAAGGGACACTTCCTCTTTCCGTTAGTGCGAATGGTCAACTAATTTTCTGTTATTTTATAGACACTTAATCAATGAATCAAAAATTTTAATTAATTAAAATTAATCTGTTGATTAATTAATAATGAAAATAAGCATTATTTGCATCCCTACCGGTGACTTTTAATCACAAGTTATGTTTTTAATTTTCCTTTTTTTGAGGCATTATCATTTCACAAAAAAAGCAAAAATATGACCTCAAATTGACATATTTAATTGTTGGAGAGTACAACAACATTAATGACCCTTCTCCAAAACGACATCTATCAGTGTTGGCAAGCACAGTCCAGCGACAGACGTACAGGACATAGACTGTTTCAAAGAAGTGGACGTAGCCACCGTGACGTCAGCCACTCTGTGAGTACTAGACTTTTAGATGACATACCATCCTGCTTATCAACAAACAATATGTCTGAATACTTTAGAAGACATTGCAACATTCCTCCTGAGTTACAATTTAACACTCATCAGTCATTTATTGTCATTAAAGTCAACAAGCTGAGACACGAATCTGCAGTCAGCGTCTGCTGGCGTAAGCAGCCAGACAACCTCCTCACGAGTGTCTGCTTTCTGTCTGTGTTTTATTACACTCCTCATATAGATTGATACCTGCCAACGTGCCAATTAGAGTCAGCTACTTTAGTCTGCAAGGATCTGAGTATCAGGCTGTTGGGAGGTCAATGTGATGATGATTTGTAAATCCAACAAGTCCAGAGCTATCTTGGAGAGCAAACTTCTCAAAAGAGAGAACAGAACATCTTGTCTGAATGAAGGGTATAAGTGTAAATAAAGTTCAGAGACTAGAGAGTTCAAGATCCGCAAGAAACATCTTCACGTTTTGAAAAATATTTACATTTTGATGATTAATAATGTAGAAAGTCCTGAAAATGTGCCCATCTTTACATGTGAACATCTTTACTGTTTGACATAAAGGACAGGGAACATATTAATGGATGCACATGAGCAGCTGCCTCCATGTTCCTTTTGTCTGAAGCGTATGGCCTTTCCTCCAGATTATAGATTGAATGGAGGGCAGTTGGAGGGGGAGGTGTAAAGTGAGGGGAGGCCCCCTAATGTCAACCTTTTGAGGCCTGATGGGGCTTGTTGAACCCACCACAGACCCAAATATCTGGTTTTAGCTTCATCCTCTATAAGCCTCGGGTCGATTATGTGGAGAAGTCCAAACCTCGTAACTTACTTCAGCACATCATTGACTGTTCCTTGCTTTCCGGTGTTTGAGAAAAGATGCTTATATTTGCATTTATATTTACATATACTCATTTGGCTAATAATTTTATACAAAGTGACTTACATTTGAAAAACAACACACAAGCATCAGTAAAGTGAGTGATCTACAAGCAACCATAGATACTCGTAAGGGCTATTAACACATAGGATAGATAGAATGGAAAGAAGTAAGAATTAACAAATGTTGTAAGGGGATAGAAGAAGAAGAGCACAGGAAGTGCATGTTAGAGGTTAGAGGTGTTATCAGAGGAAGTGTTCTCTGAAGAGTTTTCAGGAGCTTCTTGAAGTTAGAGAGGGACGCCCCTGCTCTGATGGCGTGTGGTAGCTCGTTCCTCCATCGTGGTGTCACAGATGAGAACAGGGACTGGGATTGCTTTGTGTGAAGGGATGGCAGAGCCAGGCGGCGTTCGTTGGAGGAGCGTAGCGGGCGAGAAGGAACGTAAACTTGTATTATGGAGTTTAGGTAGATGGGTGCAGACCCAGTGGTCCCTCTGTATGCAGCATTAGTGACTTGAATTTAATTTGGGTGGCAATTACAAAATAGACCTGTCGGCTATCAGCTTCAGGAGGAGGTCAGTTTGCATGTTGACTCCCTTCAGTTTGCATACAAACGGCACAGAGGTGTGGATGATGCCAGATTAACACTGCTACATGGCACTTATTCCCATCTTGAAAAGCCCAGCTCATTCATTAGACTGGTCTTTGTGGATTTCTCAAGTGCTTTTAACACAGTGCAACCTCACATGATGGAACCAAAATTGCTCCAAATGGACGTGACCCCGCACCATATTCTCTGGATCCTGTCTTTTCTGACAGATAGACACCAGAGGGTCCGAGCTAACGGTCACCTCAGTTCTTCCAAGACAGTCTTCACCAGCTATTTGTGTTCCTAAAAGGAATGGTGGTGTCTGAGGCTCTTTGTGGTGTCTGAGGCTCTTCCACAAAGAGCCTCAGACACCACTCACACACTGCACAGTCACTACAGTCTTCTTCCCTCAGGCCAGAGATACAGATCTCTCACATGCAGGACTAAGAGAGCCATGACAAGTTTTGTGCCCACATCCATTAGAAACATGAATGGCTGATTAACTTATTCATCTATGTGTATGTCCATGTGTGTGCAGATTGGTGATTTATTTTTATTTATTTATTTATTCATCTATTTTAACTCTTTAATGTTTACTGCCTATTTATCATGTATTTATTGTACTTTGCAAGCTTTACTTAGAACTGTTTATTACTTACGTGTGTGTGTGTGTGTTGTGCTGTGTTTGTGGAACCTTACATGCTTTGATGCTCAGTACGAGTAAAGTTCCTAACGTATAAATAAAATTCATTGAATTGAAGTGAATAGTACCAAGCAAAATATAATGGAATAATATTACTCTAACAATATTTTAATGTAACATCTAGTGGAGGTGGAGCACATTTTAACACACTGAAGGAGCATTGCATCATATTTTATAAACGGCTCATGTGTTTAGTTTGTATAATTTTATGTGCAAAGTGACTCTAGCTGTTAGATAAATGTATAACATCTCCCTCTAAAATGTAGTGGAGTAGATATAGCAGCAGAAAACTGAAATACTAAAGTACAAATATCTATCGTACTTGAGTAAATACTAGTAATAGTAGTACTTCCACCACTAGCCCTTAACTAAACTGGACCTTTGGAAGAGTTGACAAACACAGATTTTTCTTCTAAATTGAGAATCATCTGTAGGTAAATTCAATTTTATTTACAGTATATTTCGCCAGTTCATAACAGAAGTTATCTCATTGCACTTTTCTTTGTTTTCATGTGCAAGATGAGAAGGTGCATATCAATTTTGTGTCAGTGTATTACGTTTGTATGTGTAGCTTGCCAACTAATTTAAAGGAAATATAGTACAACAATTTTATAGTTTTGTCATTCAAACTTTGTTTAACAGCTTGCTATCCATAGCCATACATTGCTAACATGTAGCACTGCTTATTTTACTATAAAAACAAAGCTTGTGTGCTTGTTAAATACATCCTCCTCCTCCTTTAACACACGCTCCTCCCACCATTTACTGTTAAATGTTCCTAAGGCAAACTTGGCCCTTGTTTGCTCCTTATTCCAACATGCTCCAGCCGTGTACTGAAGTTGTTTTACTGCCTAATCCCTTTTAAAACATGTGCCATGTGTTTTAACTCATTAAAGTTACATATGGCCTGTTTTATCTGTCTATCTCGCTCATAACTTTTTAAATTGTGTCCCATATCGCTTCCACCAACGTCCTATTTGATCATATGTTGCCCATGCTGCCCTGTTCCCCGTTGTGAAGTTTGTTTGGGTTGGTTATGCTTCTTGTCTCGTTTCAGATGTTATGTCTCATTACTCTGATTGTCCTTGTTCCCTATCCTATACCTCAGTTCAACAGCTAACTAACTTGCCTGATTAAAAAAAGGTTGAATAGAAATAAATAAATAAAGCATTCATCAGCGACAGTGTCTTCCAATGATCAATAAAGCATTAGCAAATTGTTATGTTAGTTACACCTTATAAATTTGTTATAAAGAGTGCCTTATTAGACAGGTGTACTAATACTAATCTAATACTAATACGCAATTATACAGATATATATTATTTACCCTAAACTATACTGCTGAATATATTTTTGCCTTCTGCAATCATATTTATTTATTTATTTATTTTCTACAACGTGCCATTATCTCCCGCCGCGACCTGTGTAATGTTCATATCAATCACATGTATCTGGGGCTGCCATAACAAGTGAATTTCCCCAGTACGGAATCAATAAAGTCTAACTTAACTTATCTTATTTTATCTTATCTTATCTTATCTTATCTGGCTATAAGGTGTCCTTTGTTTTCACCAGCTAACAGTTATAATTATGTGTTTGGATGATGTGTAATCTTTAACTCAACATAAAAAGACAGAAATAAAATTCAGCTGTGATCAAAGGTGTTTGAAAAACTTCCACTTAGTTCTCTTTTGTAATATTTTATAGCTCTATTATGCAAACCTTACATCCGTATACAGAGGTGGACAAGTACACTGACTCAAGTACTGTTCCTAACTGTGGTCTGATACAAAATAATTCAACCTCAACCAACTATGAGAGGAAAATCCTGGTTTTACATTAAGGCATGATTAATAATAATCTAATGATGTAATATACAGTCGCAGGAAAAGGTATTTTAACCCTTGGAAATGACCTGGATTTCTGTATAAATTGGTCATAAAATATAACATTAATCTTAATTTAAGTCACAATAGACAACGTTACCCACCCTGCACTGTGAATATTAACATGGTGTATTAAAAAAACAAACATGAAAACCATATACAGTGGGTACGGAAAATATTCAGACCCCTTTAAATTTTTCACTCTTTGTTTCATTCATTTGTGCAAAAATCAAAAAAGTTCATTTTATTTCTCAGTAATGTACACTCAGCACCCCATCTTGACAGAAAAAAAACAGAAATGTAGAAATCTTTGCTAATTTATTAAAAAAGAAAAACTGAAATATCACATGGTCAGAAGTATTCAGACCCTTTGCCGTGACACTCATATTTAACTCAGGTGCTGTCTATTTCTTCTGATCATCCTTGAGATGGTTCTACACCTTCATTTGAGTCCAGCTGTGTTTGATTATACTGATTGGACTTGATTAGGAAAGCCACACACCTGTCTATATAAGACCTTACAGCTCACAGTGCATGTCAGAGCAAATGAGAATCATGAGGTCAAAGGAACTGCCTGAAGAGCTCAGAGACAGAATTGTGGCAAGGCACAGATCTGGCCAAGGTTACAAAAAATTTCTGCTGCCCTTAAGGTTCCTAAGAGCACAGTGGCCTCCATAATCCTCAAATGGAAGACGTTTGGGACGACCAGAACCCTTCCTAGAGCTGGCCGTCTGGCCAAACTGAGCTATCGGGGGAGAAGAGCCTTGGTGAGAGAGGTAAAGAAGAACCCAAAGGTCACTGTGGCTGAGCTCCAGAGATGCAGTCGGGAGATGGGAGAAAATTGTAGTAAGTCAACCATCACTGCAGCAATCCACCAGTCGGGGCTTTATGGCAGAGTGGCCCGACGGAAGCCTCTCCTCAGTGCAAGACACGTGAAAGCCCGCATGGAGTTTGCTAAAAAACACCTGAAGGACTCCAAGATGGTGATAAATAAGATCCTCTGGTCTGATGAGACCAAGATAGAACTTTTTGGCCTTAATTCTAAGCGGTATGTGTGGAGAAAACCAGGCACTGCTCATCACCTGTCCAATACAGTCTCAACAGTGAAGCATGGTGGTGGCAGCATCATGCTGTGGGGGTGTTTTTCAGCTGCAGGGACAGGACGACTGGTCGCAATCGAGGGAAAGATGAATGCAGCCAAGTACAGGGATATCCTGGACGAAAACCTTTTCCAGAGTGCTCTGGACCTCAGACTGGGCCGAAGGTTTACCTTCCAACAAGACAATGACCCTAAGCGCACCGCTAAAATAATGAAGGAGTGGCTTCACAACAACTCCGTGGCTGTTCTTGAATGGCCCAGCCAGAGCCCTGACTTAAACCCAATTGAGCATCTCTGGAGAGAACTGAAAATGGCTGTCCACCAACGTTTACCATCCAACCTGACAGAACTGGAGAGGATCTGCAAGGAGGAATGGCAGAGGATACCCAAATCCAGATGTGAAAAACTTGTTGCATCTTTCCCAAAACGACTCATGGCTGTATTAGATCAAAAGGGTGCTTCTACTAAATACTGAGCAAAGGGTCTGAATACTTATGACCATGTGATATTTCAGTTTTTCTTTTTTAATAAATTTGCAAAAATTTCTACATTTCTGTTTTTTTCTGTCAAGATGGGGTGCTGAGTGTACATTACTGAGAAATAAAATGAACTTTTTTGATTTTTGGAAAATGGCTGCAATGAAACAAAGAGTGAAAAATTTAAAGGGGTCTGAATACTTTCCGTACCCACTGTAAATGTTTGTGTGGTATTAGTTTAAACAGACTGTGTTTGTCTATTTTTGTGACTTAGATGAAGATCAGATTTTATGACCAATTTATGCAGAATTCAGGTAATTCCCGAGGGTTCACATACTTTTTCCTGCGACAGTATAACATTATAAAAGAAAACAGAATACAATTGTTTAATAAATAGGAAAGTTTGCCCGCTGTATTTTTATATTCTGTCTGTCTTATCAGCAACCCCTGACAAACAGAACTATACTAATAGTACTTTTTTACTTTTGATACTTAAGTACTTTTAAAAGCAGGTACTTTTATACTTTGACTCCAGTAGAAATTTAAACTTCTACTTTTAGTGGGGTAATATTAAGCAAGGGTATGTGTACTTTTACTCAAGTACAGGATTTGTGTATTTCGTCCACCA